>NC_082686.1:44829054-45175358 GCF_949987515.2 Delphinus delphis
TTACATTTATTATAATGGAGAATTATGAGTATCTCTCCACAGGCAGATTTACTATGTAGCTACCAAAGTTTAAGTTTCAGGGTCTCTCATTTTCATGGGTCCCTTCCCAGGCCCTGGTGACTTTATATTTTTTTTTTTTTTGTGGTACGTGGGCCTCTCATTGCTGTGTCCTCTCCCGTTGCGGAGCACAGGCTCCGGACGCGCAGGCTCAGCGGCCATGGCTCACGGGCCCAGCCGCTCCGCGGCACGTGGGATCTTCCCAGACCACGGCACGAACCCGTGTCCCCTACATCAGCAGGCGGACTCTGAACCACTGCGCCACCAGGGAAGACCCCTGGTGACTTTATCTTAAAGGAAACCTCAAATTATGTAATTTTTCAGGACCAAAAAAATCTTGATCTGCCTTTGTGTTTACCTAACCTAGATGGTTGCGGTTGGAACTTCAAATTCACTGTTCTTTCCACTGTACCTTGCTGTGTGTGTGTGTGTATGTCCATGTGTGTTTGTATTTAAAGTTTCCAGCTTTCACTGTAACTGAGTAGTTATTGTGGGTACGTTTTTTCTTTCTTTTCATAAATGTTTCCAAGGATACAATGTTTCCCCCTCCTCTCATTGCTCTCTCTACCATTTTTCATTTTTGATATTATTTTTTTTATTTTCCTCTTTGGGAAATAATGAGGAAGATTCTGATTAGCTGTGTTTTTTGAAAAGCTGAATCTAAATTGCATATCCTTACATGATTCTAAGTAGTTGAATGGGAACTGGGCTGACACATTTAATCTACTTTCCTCCTACAAACTCTTGCAGACTAACTCTTATAAAGCACCAAATCAGAGATACACTGTAGAGCAACCTTCATCAGAATGGCTTGACTACTTATTAAAAATGCAAGTTCCTGTGTCTTAGCCAAATCCTACTGAACCTGAACCTCTGAGGATGTTGACTGGAGATATACATTTTTAACAAACATCCCAAGTGATTCTTACTCACATTAAAATTTGAGAACATGGGCTTATATATAACCTACCTTATTTAAGTCCTAGGAGTGTTGCAAATGTATTATGATGTAGTTGCTAAGAATAAAAGGATATTCTTCATCCATAGAGGGAACTTGGGAAATCTTAGCTTAAAAACCTCTACTAATTAAGATTCATAAGTAGAAATGGTTAGTTTATAGAAAGACTTTTCCCTGGGTCATGAAGTTTTAGAAAGGTTTATAATCTTTCTGGAATTAGTTTTATCTGGAAATACACAATGGTTTGCCAACTGACACTAAAATGAACAGCTGAGTGCTTGAGTGTGGTAAGAGACATTAAGAAAGCAGAATGAGTTGTTAGATAAAATGTAATGTTGGGGAAAAATTGTCCTCCAGGCGTCTATTTCCTTATAAAATACTTGAAAATGATTTCTTCTAATAACAAATCATTTATGAACTTTTTCAAAATTATAATTATGTTAAATAGCATTATGATCTTTTTCCTTTAGTGCTTCTTTGATTTCTCTGTTTTTAAATAAAAATAATATATTTCCTAAGGGATGACAATACTGAAAAGTATAGTACTTAAAAATACAGCGAGGGTTAAGAATGGAGCAATCCTAGAAAAGGCAATTTTGCATTTTAACTTGGGAAAGTTTTGATATGACATAATTAAATATGGTATTTTAATTTGCAAATTAATTTTCTGTGCAACTTAAAATATATACTTATAATATGATATTCCTAGTATTATTAATACTTTCTTATACAAAATACATTTAATACATTTAATACAACTGTAACCAGATGCCACCCTTCCAATACCTCAATTATTTAGAGAAAATTCAGATCAGTACTTCACACAAATATTCAGAGATATTATTCATCTCATGATAGTTGGTATGATCACTGGAATAGACAGTGCAGCATCCCAGAACTACCTTAAATCCATTTTAGCTGTTGTATAATCCAGTATGCCTGGAATAGCCACAATTAACACCTGTTATCCCAGCCCACTTATTAGTAGTGCCCCTTTCACTCTGAGTTAACTTGCTTTAGATAACAAATTATATGCTGACCCTAAATTTGACATTCTTATATACTGGCAGGTAAAAGCTCCTTCTCCCATTTAAACATTCTCACAAATCCTTTCTTTCATCACTATCCCATGATAGATCATAGAAGCACTGCCACAAGAGGTGAGATACATGGGTCTTCTAGTTTGACCTTCTCCCTCAATTTGGAGATGTTTGTGCTCATAAGTCTCATTACTTCTTGTTGGTTTTTGGCCTCTTGTGTTGCATAGCACCTTCTCATAAGTGGCAAAATGTCTAGATAGATCTGTGCTACTCCTATTTTGGTAAAAGGAGAATTGCTTGGACCTGGACCCAGACTTCACACAAGCAAGCCCTGTACCAGTGGTGCAGATGAATATAAAAAGAATGGAAGTATTTTAGCACAGTGGTTGAAAACTTAGCCTGTGGAGTTAAACAGACCTGGGCTTGCAACCTGGTATCTTCATTTACTTGCTGTGTAATCTTGGCCAACTCACCCAAACTCTCTAATCCTCAGTTTCTCTGTAAAATGGGAACATTAAAAGTCCTTCTTACAACCGATCCAGCCATTGGAGTGCCCTGGGACTCCCTCTGCCCCCACCCACCCCAGCTCCAGCTGTCTTTCCAAAGTGGATCTGGCATGGAGCTCCTCAAAACTCCCCACCAAGCTTATGCCCACTCCAGCTCCAGCTGGCCTGCCAAAGCCTCCTGGCACACACAGTCTTCAGAGGGGATGCTCCTACACAAGACCACACCTTTAAGACTAGGAGAGGGACCTGTTTTGCCTAATTCATAGAAACAAACACAGAAAACCAAAACAAAATGAGGATACAGAGGAATATGTTCCCCAAAAAGAATATATAAAATCCCAGATTAAAAATCCGAATGGAACTGAAATATGTAATTCACCTGATAAAGAATTCCAAGAAATGGTTATAAAAATGCTCCTCAAACTCAGGAAAAGAATGGAGGAACACAGTGAGAAATTCAGCAAAGAGATAAAAAATACAAGAAAGACCCAATCAGAGCTGAAACAAAAAATACACTAGAGGGAATCAACAGCAGATTGGATGTTACGGAAGAATGGGTCAGCAATCTGGAAGACAGAATAGTGTAAATCACGCAACAGAACAGGAAAGAGAAAAAAATAATTTAAAAAATGAAGATATTTTTAGGGACCTTTGGGACAAGTGTACTAACGTTTACATTGTAGGTGTCCCAGAAGAAGGAAAGAGAGAGAAAGGGGCAGAAAACTTATTTGAAGAAATAGTGGCTGAACGTTTCTTAACCTGGGGAAGGAAAGAGATATCCAGATCCAGGAAGCACAGAGAGTCTCAAGGTGAACCCAAAGAGATCAACAACAACACATATAATTAAAATAGCAAAAGTTAAAGACAAAGAGAGAATTTTAAAGGCAACAAGAGAAAAATAACTAGTCACATACGAGGAAACCCCCATAATGTTATTAGCTGATTTTTCAGCAGAAACTTTGCAGGCAAGAAGGGAGTAGAATGAAATATTTAAAGTGATGAAAGGGAAAAACTTACAACCAAGAATACTTTACCCAGCAAGGTTGTCATTCAGAATTGAAGGACAGATAAATAGTTTCCCAGATAAGTAAAAACTAAAGGAGTTGATCACCACTGAACTGGTCTTACAAGAAATATTAAAGGATCTTCTTTAAGAGGAAAAGAAAAGCCCACTGCTGGTAATAAGAAAATATATGAAAGAAAAAAATCTCACTGTTAAAGCCGAATATATATAGTAAAGGCAGTAAATCAGCCAATTTAAAAGCTAGTAAGAAGGGTAATAGACAAAAGTAGAAAAATTAACTATAGTTACAATAAGTAGTTAAGGGATACACAGAATATAAATATGTAAAATATGATGTCAAAAACAGAAAACATGGAGGTGGGGAGTAAAAATATAGTGCTGTTAAACTGTATTCGAACTTAAGTGACTATCAGCTTAAAATAAACTGCTGTATATATAGGGTGATATATATGAACCTCATGGTAACCACAAACAGAAACCTACAATAGATACACAAAAAATAAAGAGAAAGGAACCCAAGCATAACACTAAGGGAAATCATCAAACCACAATGGAAGAGACTAAGAAGAAAGGAACAGAGAAATACTGTAAAGAAACAAACAAAAAAATCCCCACCAAAACCAAAAAAACCCCAAAACAAACAATTAACAAAGTGACAATAAGTACATACCTATCAATAATCACTTTAAATGTAATTGGATGAAATGCTCCAATTGTAAGACATATGGGAGCTGAATGGATAAAAACAAGACCTATCTATATGCTGCCTCCAAGAGACTTCAGATCTGAAGCTATACCCTTCAGGGATAGAAAAAAGATATTCCATGCAAATGTAAAGAAAAAGAAAGCTGGGGTAGCAATACTCATATCAGACAAAATTGACTTTAAAACTAAGTCTGTTACAAAAGACAAGAAGGAACGTTACATAATGATAAAGGAGTCAAGCCAAGAAAAGGATAAAACATTCATAAATTTGGTGCACCTAACATAGGAGAACCTAGATATTTAAAGCATATAACACCAGACATAAAGGGAGAAATTAATGGTAGTATGATAATAGTAGGGGACTTTAATACCCCACTTACATCAATGGATAAATTATCCAGACAGAAACTCATAAGGAAATATTGGAAGAGTTAGAATAATTCCTGTTGGAATAAGGAAATATTGGCCTTAAATGACACTTGGACTTAATATCCTTAAACAGGATATTCCATCCACAAACTGCAGAACACATCCTTTTCAAGTGCACATGGAACATTCTCCTGGAGAAGACCACATGTCATGCCTCAAAACAAGTCTCAAAAAATTTAAGAAGACTGAAGAAGTATAAGGCATCTTTTGCAACCACAGTGATATGAAACTATACATCAGTTACAAGAAGAAAACTGGAAGAAACACAAATATGTGGAGATTAAACAACATGCTGCTAAACCATCAGTGAGTCTACAAAGAAATCAAAGAAGAGATAAACATACCTGAAGACAAATGAAAATTGAAATATAATTTTCCAAAATCTATGGATACAACAAAAGCAGTTCTAAGAGGGAAGTTCATAGTGACATAGGCCCACCTCAAGAGAAATCTCAAATAAACAATTAAACCTTACACCAAAAGGAACTAAAGAAAACCACAAAGTCCAAAGTTGGTAGAAGGGAGGAAATAATAAAGATCTGAGAGGAAATAGAGATTAAAAAAAAAGAAAGAAAGAAAAGATCAATGAAAACTAAGAGCTGGTTCTTTGAAAAAATAAACAAAATTGATAAACCTTTAGACAGACGCATTAAGAAATAAATAGAAAGGGCCCAAATAAGTAAAATCAGAAATGAAAGAGAAGTTACAACCAACACCACAGAACTACAAAGGATCATAAGTGATTACTACAAACAATTATATGCCAACAAATTGGACAACCTAGAAGAAATGGATCAATTCCTGAAAACATACAGTCTTCCAAAACTGAATCAGGAAAAAACAAAAAATCTGAACAGACCTATGACTAGTAATGAAATTGAATTAGTAATCCAAAAACTCTCAACAAAGAAAAGTCTAGAATCAGACGGTTTCACAGGTGAATTTTACCAAACATTTAAAGAAGAATTTATACCTAGACTTCTCAAACTATTGCCAAAAAAAAAAAAAAAAAAATGAAGATGAAGGAATGCTTCCAAACTCATTCATCAAGGCCAGCATCATCCTGATAACAAAACCAGATAAAGACACCACCAAAAAAGGAGAAAATTATAAGCCAGTATCACTGAGGAACATAGATGGAAAAATCTGTAACAAAATATTAGCAAACCAAATTCAATAATACATTAAAAGAATCATACACCACGATCAAGTGTGATTTATTCTAGGGCACAAGGATGGTTCAATATTCACAAATCAATCAACATAATACACCATATTAAAATTGAAGGATAAAAATTTTCTGAGTATCTCAATATATGCAGAAAGAGCTTTTGACAGACTTCTACACCCATTTATGGTAAAAACTCTCAACAAAGTGTGTATAGAGGGAACATACATCAACATAATAAAGTCCATATATTACAAACCCACCCACCCACCACTAACATAATACTCAATGGTGAAAAGCTAGAAGCTTTTTCCTAAGATTAGGAATAAGACAAGGCTGCCCACTCTCTGCATTTTTATTCAACATAGTACTGAAAGTCCTAGCCACAACAGTCAGACAAGAAAAAGAAATAAAAGGCAGTAAAATTGGAAGGGAGAACTATGACTACTTGCAGATACTACATATAGAAAACCCTAAAGACTCCACCAAAATACTAAGAAGTAATAAATGAATTCAGTAAATTTTCAGGATAGAAAATTAACATGCCGAAATCTGTTGCATTTCTGTACACTAATAACAGACTATCAGAAAGAGAAATTAAGAAAACAATCCCATTTACAATTGCATCAAAAAGAGTAAAATACCTAGGAATAAAGTTAACCAAAGAGGTGAAAGAACTGTACTCAGAACTATAAGACTCTGATGAAAGAAACTGAAGATGACACAAATAACTGCAAAGATGTACTGTGCTAATGGATTGGAAGAATTGATATTGTTAAAAATGTCCATACTGCTGAAAGCAGTCTATAGAGTCAGTGCAATCCCTATCAAAATACCCATTGCATTTTTCCCAGAACTGGAGAAAATAATCTTAAAATTCGTTTGGAATGTCAAAAGACCCCAAATAGCCAAAACTATCTTGAGAGAGAGGAACAAAACTGATTTCACAGTATACTACAAAGCTCTAGTAATCATAACAATATGTTACTGGCGCAAAAACAGACACATTAGATCAGTGGAACAGAACAGAGAGCCCAGAAATAAACCCTTTCTTATATGATCAATAGATCTATGACAAAGGAGGCAAAAATACACAACGGGGAAGGACATCATTTATTGATGTTGAGAAAACTGACATCTGCATGCAAAAGAATGAAACTAGACCACTTTCTTACATATTGTACAAAAATAAACTCAAAATGGATTAAAGACTTAAGGTAAGACCTGAAACCATAAAACTCCTAGAATAAAACACAGGCAATAAGGACTTTGACATTGGTCTTAGCAGTATTTTTTTTTTTTTGGTCTGTCTCCTCAGGCAAGGGCAACAAAAGGAAAAGTAAACAAATGGGATTACATCAAACTAAAAAGCTTTTGTACAGTGAAGGAAACCATCAAAAAAATGAAAAGGTTATGTACTGAATGGGAGAAGATAGTTGCCAGTGATATGTTAGATAAGGGGTTGATGTCCAAAATTTATTAAAAACTCATACAACTCAATATCAAAAAACAAACAGTTTGATTAATAAATTGGCAGAGGAACTGAATAGACATTTTTCCAAAGAAGGTATACAGATGGCTAACAGGTACATGAAAAGATGCTCCACATCACTAATTATCAGGGTAATGCACATCAAAACCAGAATATTACCTCACACCTGTCAGAATGGCTATTGTCAAAAAATAAATACCAAATACATAAATAAGAAATAACAAGTGCTGGCAAGGATGTGGAGAAAAGGCAACCCTTGTTCACTGTTGGTAGGAATGTAAATTGGTACATTCACTATGGAAAGCAGTATGGAAGTTCTTCCAAAAATTAAAAATAGAACTACCATGTGGTCTAGCATTTCCACTTCTGGGTGTTTATCTAAAGAAAATGAAACCACTCATTCAAAAAGATAGATGCACCCCAGTATTCATTGCAACTATTTACAGTGGCCAATATATGGAAGTAACCTAAATGTTCATCTATACATGAAAGGATAAAGGAGATGTCATATATATACACAATGGAATATTACTCAGCCATAAAAAATGAATGAAATCTTGTCATCTGTGACAACATGGATGGACTTAGTGGGTATTATGAAATAGTGAAATAAGTTAGAGAAAGACAAATACTGTATGATTTCATTTATATGTGGAATCTAAAAACAAAACAAAGAACAAACAAAACAAAATTATAGATACAGAGAACAAACTGGTGGTCACCATAGGGTAGGAGGATGTGAAGATAGGTGAAATAGGTGAGGAGGATTAGAGGTACAAACTTCCAGTTATAAAATAAATAAGTCATAGGGATTTAACATACAGTGAAGGGAATATAATCAATAATATTGTGGTGACAGATGGTAACTAGACTTGTGGTGATTGTTTCATAATGTATAAAAATATCAAATCACTATATAGTGTACCTGGAACTAATGTAATATTAAGTCAATTATACTTCAATAAAAATTCTTAATAAAAATGTTTAATAATATTTTTAAGTTTCTTCCTTCCTTTCCTTATAGGTCTGCTGTGAGGTATGATTGAGTGAAGACATTATCACAGTGCATTACACATAGTACCTATTATTTTGGCTGCTTCTATCTCCATGACTGCCACCCATACTCTTGCTTCTTCTAGATAAATTACACACTTCTAATAGGAATATGTGAGGAAATATTCTAAGGACAAAAGGGATATATGTTATCACTATCCCTATTTGTTGCCTTGTTCAATGATCAGAAACAGCAGGAAGTCACCTAACCTATTCATGCATTCAATCAACAAATGCAAACAGGTATGAACTAGAAACAGTAAAAAGGAAAAGAATAGTGGCTTAAGGGTGATTTTACTTTAAACACCCTACCTTTCAACTGGATGCCCAGAATACTTCAGTTACAATTATTTCTAACTATCCTCCCACCTTTTTCTTTCCCCATATATATCAGTATTTAAAATAGAACACTTTGATAACTATATCCTATATCTTCCTGCCTAATGGAGGAGGTGTTGGGGTAGTCTCTTATATCAGTTACATATTGCTGACCTCACCTGAGCTCGCTCCTGTAGCTGCAAAGAGCAGGCAGGTCACCTGTGGGCTGTGCTCAGCTGAGGGGACTGGGATGGCTCCCTTCTTCATCTACCTGTGACCTTTCTCAAGAAGGCTTTATATGGCAATGACAGTGTTCCAAGAGGGCAAGCCCCAATGTGAAAGGACATTTTAAGCTTCTGCTTGGGTCACGTTTGATGGTGTCACATTGTTAAAAGCAAATCACATGACCAAGTCCAGAGTCATTGTGTGAGGAAAATATAGAAGGTGAAAATATCAGGAGGGTTAATACATTGAGAATCATTAATATAAGCAGCTATCTGACAGCTATCACATAGTAATTTTTTTTGATAGAAGGGAAATACCCCTAATATGTGTGTAAGAGCAGGATTTTTTTTTTTTTTTTTTTTTGCGGTATGCGGGCCTTTCACTGTTGTGGCCTTTCCCGTTGCGGAGCACAGGCTGCGGATGTGCAGGCTCAGCGGCCATGGCTCACGGGCCCAGCCGCACTGTGGCATGTGGGATCTTCCCGGACCAGGGCACGAACCCGTGTCCCCTGCATCAGCAGGCGGACTCTCAACCACTGCGCCACCAGGGAAGCCCAGAGCAGGATATATTTGACTACTGTTTATTGCTGAGCTAGGCATTAATTGTCTCTTCTAACTCAGGCATGAAAGAACTTCTTGTCTTATTTCTTAGTAGAATGGAAGGGTAAATTGAGCACTTTTGTAATGCAGCCTTAATTTAGACCCTAATCCTTTATTGGTTAGTGCCAATGTTTCTATCTCTGTAGAAAAAGCAAGATGAATTATCTAGTTTTATTCTGTTCTTGTGCTTATAATTTGTTGTACTCTCATGTTTTCCTAAATAATGATATTGACTTTTTTATGGATTTCCTATTTTAATTTAAACAATATTCTTACCACATTTTTAGTTGTAAGAAAATTAGGATAATTTATAGCATTAAAATGCATTGCAGCACAAAAATTGGTTTTAACCAATTTTGCAGCACAAAAATTGATTTAAACTATCATTCTAAAATTCAGTAATCTGTATTTGTTCTTAAAAACATTACCATAAATGTCTACAAAGGTAGGTATGTTTATGAACAGTATAGTATGTGAATATAAACTCACATATGGTTTTTACTTGAAACATAAAGTATCTAGTATAATGTGCTTGAGTAGGAAAATTTTACCAAGTCCTTTTATCATTGTTTTTTGTTTTTTTATAAACTTATTTATTTATTTTTGGCTGCATCAGGTGTTCGTTGCTGCACACAGCCTTTCTCTAGTTGTGGTGAGCAGGGGCTACTGTTTGTTGTGGCGCCGGCTTATTCTGGTGGCTTCTCTTGTTGCGGAGCACAGACTCTAGGTGCATGGGCTTCAGTAGTTGTGGCATGCGGGCTCTGTAGTTGTGGCTCACGGGCTCTAGAGTTCAGGCTCAGTAGTTGTGGCTCACAGGCTTAGTTCCACGGCATGTGGGATCTTCCCGGACCAGGGCTCGAACCCTTGTGGATTCTTAACCACTGTGCCACCAGGGAAGCCCTTTATCATTGTTTTTAATATAAGTATTCAAATGAACAAGGAGTCATTAAATCCTTAATTAAATCAATAGCTTAATTTTTCTTATATGATGGAGCAAACAAATATAGTGAATTTCTTCTTAATCATTTTTAGCCTGCAGCTGGACTCAAAAAATCATTTAAAGATCTGTGAATCAATTCTACTGATGTAAAGAGTGAACTAATAGAGGTAGCTTGAGCAAGTCTTCTTAGTGACTTACCGTCAGTAAGATTGTTTTTATATTTTCATATTTGAAATGATGTCTCAAAACCACTAAAGCCTGAGAGTAGTGCTGGAGAGAAAATGTCTTTCTGATCTTAACTGAAAACTAACCTCAAGAACTTGAGTTTTTCATTCTGTGACTGGCGAGGGGCAATTATCTCTGCTTGAGCAGTGGAGTCTTTAGATCAAACACTTAGTATAGGAGATAAAGGAAACAGACAAGGCTTGAGTAAAATATACAAAAGTGAAGCTAGTGGAGAATAAGTAAGCTATCGTTTTCATGGCTGTAGGAGAAAAGAGAGGGGCCCCAGAAGAGAAGCAAGCAAATAAACACCCCTATGTATCTGATTTTCAGAGTCATTGAACCTGATATCTGAGAATCAAAATTTTCCTCTCAAATGGCTTTTCTTTATAATAATAGCTATGCAAAATAAAACCAGCTGTCTTGGAGGAAAACACATTTCTTTCTCTTGCATTCCAAATAGTTTCATTTGAAAGCAAACCTCAGACACCTGAGGGCAATCCTGCTTCTTGGGGAAGATAATCATTTTAGGATTTGATAAGTGTAACACACATTGCAGTTGCTGTAAGATGTTTCCCTAGTGTAGGGTTTTATCTTTTCAGTCATTAAAATTAATAAATCATTTCAGATATATTCTCATCAAGGGTGTTGTTATTTGGGAACACAGGAGGGTCTCACTTTTCACCTAAATACATTTTTGAAAATTATGAAGTAAATTAGGTCATCAGAAATCAACTCATATTTTCACTCTAACAGTTGATTGTTGAAAGTTTTATTCCTGATCAGTAATTTAGCACCAGGTTCATTACAGATGTAACTAAAAATAATTAATAGAATAATTGGGTTGTAACTAATAACTATTCATAATTATTAAAATTCATTTCTTAAGACCATAAAATAGACAAACATGTTGAACATACCCATAGTAAAATAAGAGCTAATATTTGTTGACTACTTCTTGTGTTCAAAATGTTAAATCCAATACTTTCATGTATTATCTGATCCTCTATTAAATGTTATTCTCTTATTATAGATGAGAAAACTGAGGTTAAATAGCCAGTATGGAATCAAGAGTAATACCTAAAACAATTATCTTAAGCACCTTATTATACTCTGTGGCTTATAATTTGGGGAAACTAATGTATTACAGAGTATACATACAGAACATAAGGTAATTTCATCAGATGAGCATACATTTTATAACAAGAGCTTATGTGTTGATTAACAACAATTGTGCTGGCCTTCTAGAATTAAGTAAAGCTATTTTGTGAATGATTTGGACGACCAAGATATCAGGTGGAAAAAGTCCAGGGAATTTCTTCTTTTGTTCACAAATTTTCTCTTAACAAAGGATTACACATTCAAAATGATTAATTAATTAACATTCTGGATTATTGAAGAAAGTCAGTTAACACTCAACTCAAGAACCTTGCTAGTAGACCCAAGAACAGAAACCCTGGAGTAGAGAAGCAGATAATGGTGGCTTGGGTGGGTTAAAGATTCCGGTAGAATGAAGACTGCAGCATCTTGGTAATAGACTTTAGAAAATTAAGTGAAGAAGAAGTAGCTAAAGGTTTTCTTCTAGAACCCAAATACCAAGAAATGGGGTGACAGGAGTTGGATGTGGAATGTGGATTCCAGAACAGTTGGAGGTAGACCTGGAGGTGGACAAAAATTGGATGTGAAGCAGGAATTGGACACGATGGAAACCATGTCCTTTTCAGCAATACTACTAAGATCAAAATATAGTTGAAAAAGAGATTCAGAATGGGGAAAAGGAACAACATTGAACTGGAGAGCTAGATGAAGTTGACACTGCCATAATACATGGTCATATCCAAGGATGCAAAAAACAGAATCTGTGCTTTGGGCCCAGAGGCTCTTTCCTTTTATTCTTTCACTCGAAGAAACCCCGCATGCTCAACAGTCTGAGAAAGGAGCCATCCTTTTGTTTCTGGATGCTGATTGAGTTGGAAAGCACACCCAAAGAAAAATATATGATCAGTTTAAAATGGAAATAACTCTTAACACTATATGTTTGTGGTAAGTGGAGATGGGGAAAGTACAGGGAGATGAGAAGGTAAAAAGAAATAAGACTGGAATTTAGATAGCCCATCCCTGGAAGTCAGTTAAATAATACTCTCCGGGAAGGAGCCAAGGTTAGACAGGAAGTAAGAAGGAAAAAAGTAATCATTCATTTAACAACATTTTTAATGCCTACAATATTGCTATGTACTGTGCTGGGTGCTGGAAATACAGACATGAAAAGGTACATTATAAACTCAAGAGGCTCTTGATCTAGTTGAGGAGGTAGTGAAGTATAGCAGAAATTACATGGAGGTGCAGTAAGAACCACAAAGAGGTAGTCATAGGATGAATGGGTAAAGAAAGGAAGGATACTATTTCAGGCTTAGTCCTTGGGGAATGGAGAGGAGAAAGGAGGTGAAGATTCCTGGAGAATGTATTCTTGGTTGTGTCTTGAAGATTGAATGGGAATTACACAGATATATAATAGAGGATGAGTATTCCAGGAAGACAGAGTGATACGTAAAACATTTTGTAGTTGTGATGTAGCCTAGTATGTTTAGGAATTGGAAATACGGCACTGATGGATGTATCAGTCAGGGTCCAGTCCAATCAGGAGAGAGAAATCACATAGTAAATTGGACAGGAAAAATTTGATTTGAAGAATTATTAACTATAACAGGATTTGAATAACTAGGGATTGTCTAGTAAGAAGTAAAGAGAACTGTAAATAACAAAGTAATATTTGATGTAAGGAGTAACCACCACTTCTAGAGATGAAACCACCACTTTAGACTGTCAAGTCATCTAAAATCCTCTATTTATTAGAATCATATGTGGCATAATATGAATATCAGATTTTACCATACTTGAGTCAAATGTGTAAATAAAATGAGCAGTGATTAAAGGTGTGCTCCTGTCAAATTTTCAGAGAAATTCACCTTTACCCAGCAATCCTAGACAGATTCTTTTCTTGCACATTGCTCTCAAAGAGCTAGCTTCCTTTCCTTCATAGTATTTATCTTAATTTGTAATTATATATTAATGCTCAGTATTTGATTAAGCCTGTATTCCCCACTAAACTGTAAGCTTCAAGAGAACAGAGACTGTTTTGGTTCTCTTGGGTACCTTGTACAGTAGCCAGCGCATAGTATGACATCAACAATCAATGTTTCTTGAATGAATAGCTGAACAAATCATTTTAGATTTTGCCAGGATGGTCTTGATAGCCCAGAAAAGTTTCTGTCTATTCTCAGTGCCATTCAGAGATAATAATATCTTCATTAATCTCATTTAAGTGTGGATTGCTTCTTCTAATACCAACAAGTGATGCTGGTCAAGGTTTTTAAATTTATTGTATTTTTTAAAATTTAAAATAAAATGTATAATTTAAAATTATTATATTGATATGTATTTAAAATACATATCAAGCGATTTTATTTCCCCTTCTCATTCTCAGAGTTGCTATGATCTCTACTCTCAGGGAAGCTTCAGAACTGCACAGCTCCCCATCCTTCACATTTGTTTCACCATGATTGCTGCTTCAGTAGTCCTCCTTTAATTAATGACTGTTCTTTCCCTAGAAAGCAAATAAATAAAAGGAGAAAAGACTTGATTAAATTCTCATTTTTTTTTCATGGTTGTTTAGCACTCTAACCTATTCAAAATGTACATACTCACAATTTAGGTAAAGTGTATTTGAGTCTGAAAAATTTACTGCCAGTCAAAAATACATATCTGGTATGAAAATTAATACCTTGAGCTGTGACTGTCAAAATTCTTTGAACTAATGGGCCTTTACAGGGAGCGCATTATTCAGAATAGTTTAAAATATGCAAACAATGCACAAGGAGATTCATAAAGCTGTAAATTATTCTAAGCCTGAACAAATTTTTTCTGATCTTTAAAGAGATTTAGCTATTAATTTTTAAATGTTGAACATAGTTGACATTTCAAATTGAATTGTTACTGAAATAATCACATCAAATCTTGTTAAATGTTTAAGTAGAATCCATGAAATATGAATGTTACTAAATCAAGGCAAAGGGACTTTCTTCTGAATACATGATTTTTATTTAGATAAAATGTTGGATGTATTTTGTTTAGAAATAAAATAATCTCTTAAGAGTGAGATGCATTTACTCTTCAAAGAAAATTTGGGTGTGTGGAACTGAAGGGGCTTATGCAGTGTTTACTGTGTGTCCACTGTTTGTGAGGATGTAAGTTTAAAAGCTATCAAACTCAGTTTCTGATGTCAAGACAATTAGACTCTGATGGCTAATATGGGGAAAAGACACTATTTCAAAGCAGTGTTACATACCAGTACTATTTCCCAAGGCCAAATTTCTTGAGGTGTGGTATGTCTATCCATATTGTCTATTAATTGAGTTTATATGGTACGTGGGTGAATATTTTATAATTGTGTTCCATTTTTAATTTTGTGTGCCTGCCTTCCACTCTACTCAGAGAATATGATACTAGTTGTTTGTTTTTTTGGTAACTACATAAGATTTACTTTTTAAATAAATCTAAGGTTGTTAAAGCAACTTGCCTTTTTTAAAAAAAATCATATATAGATACTAATACATATGGAACACAGGTATTCATAACCATAAAATGCTTCTCTAGGACTGATATTTGAGAAATAACCCTAAAATCTCTTATAGTAGATGTTCAATAAAAATTCGTTGAATAAATGAGTAAATGAATGTGTCTTTTTAGAACTTTATTGTTCTAATAAATAGAATCAGGGAGGGAGTACAGAGAGTGTATGCATTTCTCTAGTTAATTCTTTGTAATTTGTTTTTAATCAGGAGTGTTTCTTTATCTACCATGGTCAAAATGCCTCATTTTCCAGGAACTTCTATGCCATTTGTTCTATTGATGGGATCTCCTTATAGAACCTACACAGAAGAAAGACTTGAGAAAACATGACATTTATCAACACAATGTAATCCCAAAAGTGCAAAGTTCTATAATGAAAAATAGATGTAGGGATTGCTCAACATATGAATTAAATGTACTTTTTAATATATTTTAATATCAAAAATTCATTTATACTGTTGACTTCAGTTATAAAACAGACTACTTGTCTCAGGATTTCTAGGTTTTAGAAATCTCAGGGAACAGAGGATTTCATAAAGTATTTCCAGAGTCCTACAGAAGGCATACTAGTGTTCCAAATGGGATGAGTTTCTGTTGATAAGACACAAGAGAAAGAGATATGTTTATCTTATCAAAACAGAAGTCTGTGGCTGTTACCTTCCCCTACATTTTGCAGTAAGCTGCCTCATCAGGGCCTTTTTAGCACATCAAATATCCAGTCAGCTATTTAGAGACTGTAGAGATTTCAGGATATAGACTAATTACAGTATGTGTTTTCATTTTTTGTTTTAATGAAACTAATTCAGAAATCAAGTTTTTACATGTCTGAGCTCCAAATGTTTCCCAAAGTATATCCAAATCAGTGCAGGAGCAGGCAGGACTCATCCAGGGATTAAAAAGAAAAGAATCATCACCAGATAACACAGACTGATTCAAAAGGGCAGACAGAATAAGGAGCAGAGACCTAGTTTAGCAATTTAATAGGCCAAGAGGGAAAGTTTGCTTTTATTTTTTTGTACCAGGGTATCTCAGAATGGTACTTAGCACTATACAGTTTTCCGACTAAAAACATTTTCCTCTTCATAGTACATCTTCCATTTTGGAATTCTTTTCCTTTTCTCCTCAGTTACTTTCAGTAAACAATGATAAATTTCAAAAGTGTTTATTGTTTAGTTTATGCTGACTACCAGTATCCATCTTACTTAAACATCTAAATAGCATACTTTACATCATACATTTATATCATATAGTCCCTTGAATATTAGATTTGTTCAAATATTTATTCAATGTTTCTCATGTACTAGGTAATATTGTGTTCCATCAGAAATACAAATATGAATAAGACACAGTTCATGGTCTAAGGAGCTTCAGATTCAGGAGGGGGAAACTAATGGTTTCCATCTTATACATTTTAATTTCAAAATGACAGATACAAAGCTTATAATTAATAAATGAGAGCTGGACAGTTGGATCTGATGCTAAAAAGAGAAGTCTGTAAACAAAGCATAAAGTTTGAAGTCAGTAAGATCAAAGTAATTGAAGAAATGATTAAGACTGAAATTGCCCAGGAAATATATATAGAAGAGAAGCAATTGTGGGAGAGAAAAGAGAGCCAAAGAAAGAATATAAGAGAACACAACCAAGTGGCATAAGCAAATGAAGAAGGGAGAGTATGTCGTAGGACACTATCCAGGCAGAGATTTTCAAGAAGCGGGAGGACTGACATTCTCAATTGTTGCTGAGTGATAAAGTACACTGAGGACAGAGAATAAGCCATTGGCAATTTAGGCCAATTAATCTTTGAGAGAACCATTTCTATAGGAAGGGGAATGGGTTGTGGGAGTCAAGATAGCTGATTTCTGAAATGTGTCAAGAAGGTTAAGTGGCACTAGCTCAACAAGGAGTCACGGATAAAGAAAACTTGTTTAATGGTAGGAAAATTATACTCAAGTATTTTTTTGGGGGGAGGGGGATGGGAAGGCAAAAGCCAAAGGAAAAAGAGAAATTTAAAACCCTAAAAGAAGAGGATAGAACAAGATACAGGATAGCTTTGGAACAGGATCCAGAGTATAAGCAGAGCTGTTCAATGTGAAAGGAAGTTTAAGCACCTCTTCCTCTGAGACAGGAGGAAGCTTTGAAGGTATGATGTTTTGCATAACTATAGAGGTAAAGGGAGGCAAACTAAAGGAGGTCTGTGACATGCCAGGGAGTAGGACGATGATGATAGAGGCTTACAGAAAGGAGCTAATGGTTTGGAATCCAACTGTCAGCTAGCTAAAGGTGAATAGAAATGCCTTTATGAGAAACACCTTTACCAGAAGGGCTTGGATATATGCATTCCCACTATTAATAGTTTTCATGTAAAAAGAAATAGTACTCGTCTAAAAATAAAGAAATAAGTTTTCAGGCATATATGTATGTGTGTATATCTATATACATACATTATTTACACATGCATATGTGTATATATATGTATGCACACACACATAAATGTACATGTATATATAATGTGTGTGTGTGTATGTGTGTGTATAAAGAGAGAGAGAGATGGTCTTTACTGAAACTCTAAGGCAGGTATTTCCATGGAATTATTTCAATGTCATTAAAAGTCAGAAAAAGTGAGAGCTTTTCTAAAGTTAGGAGAAATTCTAGAAAGTTTGCCACCTTGCTTAGGAAAGGAGTTCTAACTGTTCATTAGGAAATAATCCACTTAAGGATTTCCCCAAATAGTATCTATTTGGTAGTCTAATGGTGCAGCTGTAAACGTGTTAAAGTGTTTCTGGCAAAGTAAACATCTATTTTGAATTAAATATATTACAATATAGTTTTAAAATATGCTTTTTAAATTGCTCATTCTTAGAGTTTGAATATTTTACAATAAAATAGTTGCTAATAGGATGTGCTTTATGATTATTAAATATTAAAATTGAAAATGTGATTAAATAATAGAAAAAATAGAAAAGAAAGTGTATGCTAATAATGTATTTTCTATATGTAATAATAATAACAGTGTTTCTAATGAGTATGGCCTTCTGTTTCTCCAGCATCCCTAGCTCTTTTACACTGTGTGGTCTTGCTCATCCTCTTACTGGGATGCCCTGCCATGGATGTGGCTTGACTGACTCTCATTATTGCCTCAAAGCACACATCAGGAAAACCTTCCTTGGCTATATGATCTAAAAGCGCTTCCCTCCCACCTCACTACTCAGATTACTCTATCGGATCTTTTGATTTCCTTCAGAACTGAGGTTATCTTTATTGTCCATTTGCTTGTCGGTTTATTGTGTATATCTCTTGATTACTGTATAATTCTATGAGGGCAGCTACTGAGTGCCTGGAACATAGTCATCACTAAAGAAAATATTGCTTAAAAATGAATGAGCAAAGTTAAACAACATATGTATTCTGTATTTTATAATTGGCAGTGTGTTTGGCTAAACGCATTTGTAGCGCACATTTCCCTAAAACAAGGCTGCTATGTCAGGGAATAGGACTTGGAGTTGAGGGAATCGGAGATGGAAGGCGATGGGGGGCCATTAATAGCACTCCTGTTCTGAACCAGAGGAGGTCAACCTGACCTCTTGATACACTGGTTTGTCTACATCAGTTGTGAGGCACATGAAAAGCAATGTAGTACTACTAATAAATTATTAAGCTCTATGATAATAATTTTCTTATAAAATACTGTAGACCTAACAACATCATCTCTGTAATGTCACTCAGGAGTATTCCTATGTGGAAGAATAAAAGGCATTACAAATAATCGGTATAATATCATTGACTATTTACCAGGAAATGTTAATATGGTGATGAGTTTGAATTACTGTAGTGTTTTTACCCTAAAATAATTGTTTTGGCATTTTGAAAATAATTTGTAAATATCCATGGGTATTTTTGTGCATGTTACGAACCGCTTGCCTGTGTGCCAAAGTAGAAAATAGTTTGGGAGCTACTACTCAAAGTTAATTTTGTAGGAAAACAGGTGTTCTGGGTAGGCTGAATAACCTAAGCTGCAATTTCATTGAGGGGAGAGAAGGCGATCAATGTGTCTTTGTGTTCACGGTGCGTGATACACACGGACTATGAGTTCAAAGTTGTCTGTCAAATAATATAATTAACTAATAAAATAGATAAATGGTATGATTTAACCGGCATACCAAGTCCTTGTGACATGTTGGCTACTAATTGATAGAACTAACTTTGATAATCTAGAACTTTAAAGGGTAATTATGGTGATTATTTTCCCCAAAGTACCCCATCATTAATTTGGACAACTCCTGGTATGAAAATGGGATCAGATCCGCTGTTTATCAGTGATTCCAACAAGGTGGGGAGACTTTCCTGAGTAGATATTGTGGTTTATAACAACCTGCACCATTCTTTCCACACTTCATATACACACCACTATTCCTTCTTCAGCTTGCTCCTTTTTTTACACCCTACCATTCTTTACTCCTTTGATGAAAATAATTGAAGTGTAAGCAATGTTATTTATAAGAGTTTGTCTTTTCCCTCCAGCATTTAGGAACTTTTATGGGTTGGATTGTGTCCCCTGTAAAGATGGTAAAGTACTAACCCCCAGTACCTGTGAAGGTGATCTTATTTGGAAATAGTGTCTTTGCACATAATCAAGTCAAGATGAGGTCATTAGGGTGGCCCAAATGCAATATGACTGGTATCTTTATAAAAAAGGGATTTGGACACAGAGACAGACACACATTGAGGGAAGATGATGTGAAGATACAAGGATAATACCATTTATAAGACAAGGAACTAGGAGGGGTGCATGGAACAGATTTTCCCTCATAGCCCTTAGAAGGAACCAACCCTGCAGACACCTTAATTTTGGACTTCCAGTCTACAGAAGTGTGAGACAATACATTTTTGTTTTTTAAACTACCCAGTTTATGATACTTTGTAATGGCAGCCTGAGGAAATTAATAAAGGGACAAAAAGTAATTGAGAATCATGGATTAGATGATAGTAACTGGTATAACTTAAAAATATTCAGTTAATTATTAGGGCTTTAAATAGAAAATTATATATTAATTAAAGTAATTTACAAATACTTCAGTTTTATATAAATTACTGTAGACAGTGTTGAAAAGAATTTCAGGAAATATAATTTGCTCACTATCAGTTGCAACTTGTTGCTGGAGTGTCAATTCTTATCAAAGACTACTTAATCTGGGCTTCCCTAGTGGTTCAGTGGTTGGGAGTCCGCCTGCCGATGCAGGGGACACGGGTTCTTGCCCCGGTCCAGATGCCACGGAGTGGCTGGGCCCGTGAGCCATGGCCGCTGAGCCTGCGTGTCCGGAGCCTCTGCTCCGCAACGGGAGAGGCCCCAACAGCAAGAGGCCCGCGTACCGCAAAAAAAAAATAAGACTACTTAATCTAACCTTAGATTTTTTCCCATTGGGCATGGTACCAGTCGGCACTTAAATTAATCATGAATTTTTTTCTCAGGTTCAGGAGCCTACTGTGATGTGTGTTTTGCTCACAGCATGTGGGTCTTCTACTCCAGGCTTCAGATTAACTTTGACATCAGAAGCTCTGTTACTGCTTGCAGCGTAGTGAGCAAAGTGCCCTCTTCTTTTTATCCTATTTTCTGTTATCATTTTTTTATGAGGAGAGGCTGCTTTCTCTTTTACATATGGCGCTCCACACCACATATGATTCAAAATAAGGAATAATAGATGTATACTGTTACATCTGCTGTATGAGATTGCCCTTTCCCCCAATCAGAACAGGGAATCCTTCATAGCCAGATTGTACACCTTTCATCAAGCTCATTCATTCACTCTATTCTGTTTCATTTTGATCAATGCCATATGAAGTGAAGAGAATTTCTATATTAAAGCAGTGCTATATAACTTCTCTTCTAATCTTACTCCTTCAAATATTGCCTGTTCTTTCTCTTTTTTTGGTCTGAACATTTAAAATAACTGTCAAGCAAAAGAGGTTTAAAGAAAGTAATACACAATTATTTCCCCAAACCAAGACTAACCCAAACATCTCTTCCACTCAATCTGGAATTTCCAACTGTTAGAATTATATCTTCTCTTGAAGGCAAGTTCTACTTGAGGGAGACCCAAGAAGAGGTGATACCAGGCAGGAGCAAAATTAATTTACCAGTTTTATTATTCAGTTTGGTTGACTCACTTTGTTATTAGATTGGCAACCGGGATTAAATCTAGTCTAAGACAAGTGCTATGACCTGAATGTATGTGTCTCCTCAAAGTTCATATGCTGAAGTCCTAATCCCCAGTGTGAGAGCATTTGGGGGTGAGGCCTTTGGAATGTAATTAGGTATAGAGGGCAGAGCCCTCATGAATGGGATTGGTGCCCTTATAAGAAGAGGTGGGAGAGAGATGATGTCTCTCTGACTACAGCAGAAAGGTGGCTGTTCGTAAACCAGAAAGAGGGCCCTCACGAATAACCCCAACCATGCTGGTACCTTGATCTCAGACTTTCAGCCTCCAAAACTACGAGAAATAAGTGTTGTTGTTTAAGCTACCCAGTCTATGTTATTCTGTTATAACAGCCCAAAATGACTAAGACAGCAAAGGAACCAGACAGTATCCTCTTCTTATTCCTGAAGAGAAGCTTCAGATTTTGCATTAAGAACATTTACACAACTCATCTTATTGTGTTAGAAAGGTGATACTTTATTTTGCACAGGGGAAGCTGTGTCAATTTCTGTTAATATCTTGGCAATCAGTTAACATTTTAAAAGCAGTTGTAAAAAGGTTAGTAATGTGCCCTCTTTATAAAACAAAACCCAAACAATTCAGAAGGGTTTATTATAAAACAAAAAGTTTTTCTCCCATCTTCATATGACCATAAATCTCTCTCACAGAGATAAAAATTGCTAAGATTTTCTTGAATATTTTTTGGAAAATAGTCTATGCACATATAAATTTGTATATGAGAGATTATTGCTATTTATAATCCACTTATGGATAAGCATGCTTGCCTCCCCTTTGTTAGAAGTGTAAATTATTATTTTAAAACAAAATATATACCAAATTCAGAAAGAAAAATCAGTATCTATTGAATTAATTTACATTTATTTCAGTCCTAGCAAAATTGTATATTTTTCAAAATGTTTATTGGCCATTTATACTTTTTCTTCTATGAATTACCTATTCATGCCCTTTATTCATCTGCCTATTACTGATTAAAGTTTTTTTGATATTTCAAAGATATATGCTTTTTATGCAAATTGAGCATATTACAAATACATACATTTAAACTTGGATCCCTTTCCATGTATGTACATCATATACCATGTTGCATTTTATGAAGTTACTATCATTTATTTTGCCAGCCTCCCTCTTGATGGGCATTTAGATTGTTTCCTTTTTTTTCCTATGGCAAATAAAAAACAACACATGTTGCATTTGTGCACTTGATTACATGTATATAATATTAATAAAATTGTAATTGGCATGTCAATGGGCACATGTATTTCAGATATTGATAGATATTTCCAGTTTGCTCTTTAAAAATGTGACAGCAATTTACAATCTTAAGAACAGTGTAGGAGAGTGTTTTTTCTCTCATACCTTAAGCAACACTTAAATACTAGGAAATACTTTAATTTCAGGTAATTTGTTAATTTAAAATAGTGGTTTAATTATCAGTGTTTGCACTTTTTAAAGTAGAAGTAAGAATGATATTAAGGGTTTTTTTGTTATTTTTTTGTTGTTAATTTCAAGGAAACAAAGAACCTCTAGCTCCTCATTTGAATAACGAATCCAGTAGAGTCACAGGATTTATTTTAATTTTATGCAAAAAAGAAGAAAATCCCCAAACTTTCATTTCTTTTATATACTTTTAAGGAAACAGAGGTAGGTATGATTACTGGTATCAACAGAAATGGAAAACAATAAAGCAGATTTGCAAACTTTCAGAAATTATTCTTTGCATTTCACAGCTCATAGCATCATTCTCTGAACTCTGCTTATCTGAAAAGTCTCCTCAGTTCAAACAAAGCTTCCAAATACTCTTTAGTAATTGGTAACAGAACAGGTTATACATTCTCATGCAGGTTCCCATAGTGGATTAGAGAGTATAGTTGATACTTTTGAGAGAGTTCTCAATATACCATGTTATCAGAAAGTGTTTTATGATGTAGAGTAGTGTCTACTTTTCTGCAGCTGAAGGCGGTGGGGAAAGGAACTTTATTTCTTAATTTTTTGGTATTTTTTTCTCCACCAATTAGGACAGCCTGCAGCTTCAGGGCAAAGCATAGGAATTGCATTAGTTAGTATAGAGAGGGGGAAATGAAAGCAATTCTCAGAGGCTTAAATTATACAGAATCAAAAGGGCAAAAGAGAATTAATAGATGGAGTATGACACGTGATGTTTTACATCTAGGTTTGTTTTTGTTTGCCAGTTTGAATTTTTTGTTCATTAAAAGATAAAGATAATATTTATATTGATATGCATGTTAGGAAAACTGAGTAATTAGATATCACATGTTCCAAATAATTTTTTCTAATTTTCCATTTAAACTTTGACTTTTGTTCATCATGTTTTTTTTTTTTTTTTGCGGTACTCGGGCCTCTCACTGTTGTGGCCTTTCCCATTGCGGAGCACAGGTTCCGGACGTGCGGGCTCAGTGGCCATGGCTCACAGGCCCAGCCGCTCCGCGGCATGTGGGATCCTCCCGGACTGGGGTACGAACCTGTGTCCCCTGCATTGGCAGGCAGACTCTCAACCACTGCGCCACCAAGGAAGCCCCATCATGTTTTTACTTACTGCAATAATTTAAACTTCTATGGAGCTTTGAAGTATCGTGCTACACTTTTAAAGGCAATAGTGATATGCTTAGCTTTAGAAAATCTATGGCACTTTAACATTTTCATTCTTGACTGAATGAAAACGATTTTTCAGTTTAATATTTTATTACTGTGAAAAACATACTTTACATGAGACCATGTATAATGGATAGCAAATTGTATTTCTCCCCTTTTATTACAGTTGGTAAATTAATTAATTTACCAGTGCTCATTATATGCCATATTTTAAAGATAATACCATCTTCAGTGTGTATCCATGTTAACATTGCAATTAATGAAATAATGTAATCTTCTAAACTCTGTGGTACTGGAAGTGATAACTTTGCACCTCAAGCTGCCACAGCTCAGTGTGTGTGTGTCTGTGTGTGTGTGTGTGTGTGTGTGTGTGTGTGTGTATCTGGAGAGTGGAGGGAAATCAGTGGCAGGATATGGAAGTCGTTTCATTTAGTGGTGTGTTCTTTGTAATTAGTCTGTTTTTCAAACAAAACTGACCTCAGAAGTAGTTTTCCTCATCTAAAGTCAGAGAACTCTCCAAAATTGCCTCTATCACTGTTTATACAAAAGGCATCATGAAGAGAATATTTAAAGAGAGTGTATAATGAACTTAAACTCAAGATTGTATAAAATATGGAATAGTAATAAGAATGGAAATTACTAAGTCTGGAGACCTTCAAGATGGTGGAAGAGTAAGACGTGGAGATCGCCTTCCTCCCCACAAATCAATCAAAAATACATCTACATGTGGAACAACTCGTACAGAACGCCTACTGAACGCTGGCAGAAGACCTCAGACTTCCCAAAAGGCAAGAAACTCCCCAAGTACCTGGGTAGTGCAAAAGAAAAAAGAATAAACAGAGACAAAAGGATAGGGACGGGACCTGCACCAGTGGGAGGGAACTGTGAAGGAGGAAAGGTTTCCACATGCTAGGAGGCCCCTTCGAGGGCGGAGACTGCGGGTGGCGGAGGGGGAAAGCTTCGGAGCCGCGGGGGAGAGCACAGCAACAGGGGTGTGGAGGGCAAAGCGGAGAGATTCCCGTAGAGAGGATCAGTGCTGACCAGCACTCACCAGGCCGAGAGGCTTGTCTGCTCCCCTGCCGGGGCAGGCGGGGCTGGGATTTGAGGCACCGGCTTTGGTCGGAGCAGCGGGAGAAAACTGGTATTGGCGGCGTGAACACAGCCTGCAGGGGGTTAGTGCACCACGGCTAGCCGGGAGGGAGTCCGGGGAAAAGTCTGGACCTGCCGAAGAGGCAAGAGACTATTCTTCCGTCTTTGTTTCCTGGTGCGTGAGGAGAGGGGATTAAGAGCGCTGCTTAAAGGAGCTCCAGAGACGGGCGCGAGCTGCGGCTATCAGCGTGGACCCCAGAGACGGGCATGGGACACTAAGGCTGCTGCTGCCACCACCAAGAAGCCTGTGTGAGAGCACAGGTCACTATCCCCACCTCCCCTCCCAGGAGCCTGTGCAACCCGCCACTGCCAGGGTCACGTGATCCAGGGACAACTTCCCTGGGAGAACACATGGCACACCTCAGGCTGGTGCAACATCATGCTGGCCTCTGCCGTCGCAGGCTCGCCCCGCATCCAGACCCCTCACTCCCCCCGGCCTGAGTGAGCCAGAGCAACCTAATAAGCTGCTCCTTTAACCCCGTCCTGTCTGAGCTAAGAGCAGATGCCCTCAGGCGACCTACACACACAGGCAGGGCCAAATCCAAAGCTGTGTGAACCCCCAGGAGCTGTGTGAACAAAGAAGAGAAAGGGAAATCTCTCCCAGCAGCCTCAGGAGCAGCAGATTAAATCTCCACAATCAACTTCATGTACCCTCCATCTGTGGAATACCTGAATAGACAACGAATCATCCCAAATTGAGGAGGTGGCCTTTGAGAGCAACTGTAGACTTGGGGTTTGCTTTCTGCATCTAATTTGTTTCTGGTGTTACGTTTATCTTAGTATTGAGTTTATTATCATTGGTAGATTTGTTTATTGATTTCATTGCTCTCTTCCTTTTTTTTTAATATATAGATATGTATATATTTTTCCTTTTTCTCTTTTTGTGAGTGTATATGTGTATGCCTCTTTGTGTGATTTTGTCTGTATAGCTTTGCTTTTACCGTTTGTCCTAAGGTTCTGCCTGTTATTTTCTTTTTCTAGTATAGTTTTTAGTGCTTGTTATCATTGGTGGATTTGTTTTTCGGTTTGGTTGCTTTCTTCTTTTTTCTTTGTTTTTATTACTTTTTGATTTTTTAATTTTTAATAAATTTTAAAAAATATTTTATTACAGTAACTTTATTTTATTTTATTCTTCGTTCCTTCCTTCCCTCCTTCCTTTCTTTCTTCTCCCTTTTCTTCTGATCCGTGTGGCTAACAGGGTTTTGGTGCTCCGGCCACATGTCAGGCCTGTGTCTCTGACCTGGGAGAGCCGAGTTCAGACATTGGTCCATCAGAGACCTCCTGGCTCCAAGTAATATCAAACAGCAAAAACTCTCCCAGAGATCTCCATCCCAACACTAAGACCCAGCTCCACTCAACAGCCAGGAATCTACAGTGCTAGAAACCCTATGCCAAACAACTAGCAAGACAGGAACATAACTCCACCCTTAGCAGAGAGGCTGCCTAAAATCATAATAAGTCCACGGACATCCCAAAACACACCACCAGACGTGGTCCTGCCCACCAGAAAGACAAGATCCCGCTTCATCCGCCAGAACACAAGCACTGGTCCCCTCCACCAGGAAGCCTACACAGCCCACTGAACCAACCTTAGCCACTGGGGGCAGACACCAAAAACAACAGGAACTACAAACCTGCAGCCTGTGAAAAGGAGACCCCAAACACAGTAATTAAGGAAAATGGGAAGACAGAGAAATATGCAGCAGATGAAGGAGCAAGGTAAAAACCCACCAGACCAAACACATGAAGAGGAAATAGGCAGTCTACCTGAAAAAGAATTCAGAGTAATGGTAGTAAAGATGATCCAAAATCTTGGAAATAGAATGGAGAAAATACAAGAAATATTTAATAAGGACCTAGAAGAGGTAAATAGCAAACAAACAATGATGAACAACACAATAAATGAAATTAAAAATTCTCTAGAAGGAAAATAGCAGAATAACTGAGGCAGAAGAACGGATAAGTGACCTGAAAGATAAAATAGTGGAAATAAGTACTGCACAGCAGAATAAAGAAAAAATAATGAAAAGAATTGAGGACAGTCTCAGAGAATTCTGGGACAACATTAAATGCACCAACATTTGAATTATAGGGGTCCCAGAAGAAGAAGAAAGGGACTGAGAAAATATTTGAAGAAATTACAGTTAAAAACTTCCCTAACATGGGAAAGGAAATAATCAAGTCCAGGAAGCACAGAGATCCCATACAGGATAAATACAAGGAGAAAGATGCCAAGACACATATTAAACAAACTATCAAAAATTAAAAACAAAAATATTAAAAGCAGCAAGGGAAAAACAAATAACATACAAGGGAATTCTTGCATGTTAATAGCTGATCTTTCATCAGAAGCTCTGCAAGCAAGAAGGGAGTGCAAGGACATATTTAAAGTGATGAAAGGGAAAAGACTACAACCAAGATTATGCTACCCAGCAAGGATCTCATTCAGATTCGACGGAGAAATTAAAACTTTTACAGACAGGATAAAGCTCAGAGTATTCAGCACCACCAAACCAGCTTTACAACAAATGCTAAAGCAACTTCTCTAGGCAGGAAACAGAAGAGAAGGAAAAGACCTACAAAAACAAACCCAAACCAATTAAGAAAATGGTGATAGGAGCATACATATCGATAATTACCTTAAATGTAAGTGAATGGATTAAATGCTCCAACCAAAAGACATAGACTGGCTGAATGGATACAAAAACAAGACCCATATATATGCTGTCTACAAGAGACCCACTTCAGACTTAGGGACACATACAGACTGAAAGTGAGGGGATGGAAATTGATATTCCATGCAAATGGAAATCAAAAGAAAGCTGGAATAGCAATTCTCATATCAGACAAAATAAACTTTAAAATAAACACTATTACAAGAGACAGTGAGGACACTACATAATGATCAAGGGATCAATCCAAGAAGAATATATAACAATTGTAACTATTTATGCACCCAACATAGGAGCACCTCAGTACATAAGGCAAATGATAACAGCTATAAAAGGGGAAATCGACAGTAACACAATCATAGTAGGGGACTTTAACACCCCACTTTCACCAATGCACAGATCATCCAAAATGAAAATAAATAAGGAAACACAAGCTTTAAATGACACATTAAATAAGATGGACTTAATTGATATTTATAGGACATTCCATCCAAAAAAACCAGAATACACTTTCTTCTCAAGTGCTCAAGGGCCATTCTCCAGGATAGATTATATCTTGGTCACAAATCAAGCCTTGGTAAATTTAAGAAAATTGAAATCATATCAAATATCTTTTCCGATCACAATGCTATGAGACTATGTATCAATTACAGGAAAAAATCTGTAAAAAATACAAGCACATGAAGGCTAAACAATACACTACTAAATAATCAAGAGATCACTGAAGAAATCAAAGAGGAAATTAAAAAATACCTAGGAACAAATGACAATGAAAACACGATGACCCAAAAGCTATGGGATGCATCAAAAGCAGTTCTAAGAGGGAAATTTATAGCAATACAATCCTACCTCAAGAAACAAGAAACATCTCAAATAAACAACCTAATCTTACAGCTAAAGCAATTAGAAAAAGAAGGAAAAAAAAAACCCCAAAATTAGCAGAAGGAAGGAAATCATAAAGGTCAGATCAGAAATAAATGAAAAAGAAATGAAGTAAACAATAGCAAAGATCAATAAAAGTAAAAGCTGGTTCTTGGAGAAGATAAACAAAATTGATAAACCATTAGCCAGACTCATCAAGAAAAAAAGGGAGAAGACTCAGATCAATAGAATTAGAAGTGAAAAAGGAGAAGTAACAACTGACACTGCAGAAATACAAAGGATCATGAGAGATTACTACAAGCAACTATATGCCAATCAGAAGGACAACCTGGAAGATATGGACAAATTATTAGAAATTATTATTAGACTGATCCAAATTATTATTAGACTGATCCAGGAAGAAATAGAAAATATAAACAGACCAATCACAAGCATTGAAATTGGGACTGTGATTAAAAATCTTCCAGTAATGGCTTCCCTAGTGGCACAGTGGTTGAGAGTCCGCCTGCCGATGCAGGGGACACGAGTTCGTGCCCTCACCCAGGAAGATCCCACATGCCGCGGAGCGGCTGGGCCCGTGAGCCATGGCCACTGGGCCTGTGCATCCGGAGCCTGTGCTCCGAAACGGGAGAGGCCACAGCAGTGAGAGGCCCGTGTACCGCAAAAAAAAAAAAAAAAAAAAATCTTCCAATAAGCAAAAGCCCAGGACCAGATGGCTTCACAGGCGAATTCTATCAAACATTTAGAGAATAGCTAACACCTATCCTTCTCAAACTCTTCCAAAATATAGCAGAGGGAGGAACACTCCCAAACTCATTGTACAAGGCCACAATCACCCTCATACCAAAACCAGAGAAAGATGTCACAAAGAAAGAAGACTACAGGCCAATATCACTGATGAACATAGATGCAAAAATCCTCAACAAAATACTAGCAAACAGAATCCAACAGCACATTAAAAGGATTATAGGGCTTCCCTGGTGGCACAGTGGTTGATAATCTGCCTGCTAATGCAGGGGACATGGGTTCACGCCCTGGTCTAGGAGGATCCTACATGCCGCGGAGCAACTAGGCCCATGAGCCACAACTACTGAGCCTGCGCATCTGGAGCCTGTGCTCCGCAACAAAAGAGGCCACGATAGTGAGAGACCCGTGCACCATGATGAAGAGTGGCCCCCACTTGCCACAACTAGAGAAAGCCCTTGCACAGAAATGAAGACCCAACACAGCAAAAATAAATAAATTAATTAATAAACTTCTACCTGCAACATCAAAAACAAAACAAAAAAACAAAACAAAAAAGGATCATATACCATGATCAAGTGGGATTTATACCAGGAATGCAAGGATTCTTCAATATATGCAAATCAATCAATGTGACACACCATATTAACAAATTAAAGGAGAAAAACCATATGATCATCTCAGTAGATGCAGAAAAAGCTTTCAACAAAATTCGACACCCATTTATGAAAAAATACCTCCAGAAAGTAGGCAAAGAGGGAACTTACCTCAACATAATAAAGGCCATTAATGACAAACCCACAGCTAACATCGTTCTCAATGGTGAAAAACTGAAACCATTTCCTCTAAGATCATGAATAAGACAACGTTGTCCACTCTCACCACTATTATTAAACATAGTTTTGGAAGTTTTAGCCACAGAAATCAGAGAATAAAAGGAAATAAAAGGAATACAAATCAGAAAAGAAGAAGTAAAACTGTCACTGTTTGCAGATGACATGATAATATACATAGAGAATCCTAAAGATGCTACCAGCAAACTACTAGAACTAATCAATGAATTTGGTAAAGTAGCAGGATACAAAATTAGTGCACAGAAATCTCTTTCACTCCTATGCACTAAAGATGAAAAATCTAAAAGAGAAATTAAGGAAACACTCCCATTTGCCACTGCAAAAAAAGAATAAAATACATAGGAATAAACCTACCTAAGGAGACAAAAGACCTGTATGCAGAAAACTATAAGGCAAGGAAAGAAATTAAAGATGATACAAACAGATAGAGAGACATACCATGTTCTTGGATTGGAAGAATCAACATTGTGAAAATGACTGTACTACGCAAAGTAGTCTACAAATTCAAGGCAATCCCTATCACACTACCAATGGCATTTTTCACAGAACTAGAACAAAAATTTCACAGTTTATATGGAAACACAAAAGACCCCGAATAACAAAAGCAATCTTCAGAAAGAAAAATGGAACTAGAGGAATCAGGCTCCAGGAATTCAGACTATACTACAAAGCTACAGTAATCAAGACAATATGGTACTGGCACAAAAACAGAAATATAGATCAATGGAACAGGATAGAAAGCCCAGAGATAAACCCACACACCTATGGTCACCTCATTTTTGATAAATGATGCAAGAATATACAATAGAGAAAAGACAGCCTCTTCAATAAGTGGTGCTGGGAAAACTGGACAGCTACATATAAAAGAATGAAATCAGAACACTTCCTAACACCATACACAAAAATAAACTCCAAATGGATTAAAGACCTAAGTGTAAGGTCAGACACTGTAAAACTCTTAGAGGAAAACATAGGCAGGACCCTCTATGACATAAATCACAGCAAGATCCTTTTTCACCCACCTCCTAGAGAAATGGAAATAAAAACAAAAATAAACAAATGGGACCTAATGAAACTTAAAAGCTTTTTCACAGCAAAGGAAACCATAAAGAAGACGAGGGTTGCTGTGAAAAAGCCTTTTCATTCTTTTATATGTAGCTGTCTAGTTTTCCCAGCACCACTTACTGAAGAGGCTGAAGATGAAAAGATACCGCTCAGAATGAGAAAAAATATTTGTAAATGAAGCAAGTGACAAAGGATTAATCTCCAAAATTTACAAGCAGCTCATAAAGCTCAATATCGGAAAAACAAACAACCCAATCCAAAAATGGGCAGAAGACCTAAATAGACATTTCTCCAAAGAAGATATACAGAGTGACAACAAACACATGAAAGGATGCTCAACGTCACTAATCATTAGAGAAATGCAAATCCAAACTACAGTGAGTTATCACCTCACACCAGTTAGAATGGCCATCATCAAAAAATCTACAAACAATAAATGCTGGACAGGGTGTGGAGAAAAGGGAACACTCCTACACTGTTGGTGGGAATGTAAATTGTTACAGCCACTAGGGAGAACAATATGCAGGTTCCTTAAAAATCTGAATATAGAACTACCATACAGCATCGCAATCCTACTACTGGGCATATACCCTGAGAAAACCATAATTCAAAGAGTCATGTACCACAATGTTCCTTGCTGCTCTATTTACAATAGCCAGGACATGGATTCAACCTAAGTGTCCATCGACAAGTGAATGGATAAAGAAGATGTGGCACATATATTCAATGGAATATTAGCCATAAAAAGAAACAAAATTGAATTATTTGTAGTGAGGTGGGTGGACCTAGAATCTGTCATTCAGAGTGAAGTAACTAAGAAAGAGAAAAACAAATACCGTAGGCTAACACATATATATGGGATCTTAAAAAAAAAAAAAAGTGGTTCTGAAGAATCTAGGGCAGGACAGCAGTAAAGATGCAGACGTAGAGAATGGACTTGAGGACACGAGAATGGGGAAGGGTAATCTGGGACAAAGTGAGAGAGTGGCATGGATATATATACACTACCAAATGTAAAATAGATACCTAGTGGGAAACAGCCACATAGCACAGGGAGATTAGCTCGGTGGTTTGTGAACACCTAGAGGGGTGGGAAATGGAAAGTGGGAAGGAGATGCAAGAGGGAGGAGATATGGGGATATATGTATGTTTATAGCTGATTCACTTTGTTATAAAGCAGAAACTAACACACCATTGTAAAGCAATTATACTCCAATAAAGGTGTTAAAAAAAGGGAAAAGTAAATAACAAAGTGGATTTAAATAATACTTTTTGCATCAAATGAAAAAAGAAATAGAAATCACTAGGTCTATAGAATACAGGTGATGACTTCTTGGTATTTCACAAATTGAACACAAAAAAGTAGCTGACACTGAGAAATGAGCATTCTCCTAAACTGTTAATTTAAGAGATATAGTATGCTTATATATAAAGTATACATGTATATATATTTATTAATTTGAGCATATGTGACAAAAATGAATAGGCCTATACACTATATAGTTTCATAGTTACATTTATACTCTAAGGTGAGAAACAGTTGCAAAAATAATTACATACTCTTTTTTAAAGACTGAAGGAGATTTGCTCTAGTTTTGTGCCTACTATTTTTATTAAAAGTGAAGGTGTTTTGCTGTAGTTTTGTTTTCCTCAGTAAAATGTCAGTATCATATATAATACTAATAAAGAAAAAAATTTCTGTCAAATTAATACTAGAGAGAAGACATAAGAAGCAGAATTCAGAATTCTCTTGGTCTAATCAGCACTTTTAACAGAGATATTAATGTAGGATGAGTGAGTCTATTAAATAAGGCACAAACTGATAAAAAATTTAAAATATCCCCCAAAATAATAAGAAAAATTTAAAACAAATTATAACTTTAAAGATGAAGGGGTAAATATTTTAAAATATAAAGAGCTTTTTTTAATTGAAGTATAGTTGATTTACAGTGTTGTATTAGTTTCAGGTATAGAGCAAAGTGATTCAGTTATATGTATATATATTTTTGTTTTCAGATTATTTTCCATTATAGGTTATTACAAGGTACTGACTATAGCTCCCTGTGTTATACAGTAAATCTTTGTTGCTTATCTATTTTATGTATAGTAGTTTGTATCTGTTAATCCCATACTCCCAATTTTTTTTTTAGCATCTTTCTTAGAGTATCATTGCTTTACAATGGTGTGTTAGTTTCTGCTTTATAACAAAGTCAATCAGCTATACATATACATATATCCCCATATCTCTTCCCTCTTGCATCTCCCTCCCTCCCACCCTCCCTATCCCACCCCTCTAGGTGGTCACAAAGCACCGAGCTGAGCTCCCTGTGCTATGTAGCTGCTTCCCACTAGCTATTGGTTTTATATTTGGTAGTGTATATATGTCCATGCCACTCTCTCACTTTGTCCCAGCTTACCCTTCCCCCTCCCTGTGTCCTCATACTCCTAATTTATTATTCCCCCACTCACTCCCTTTCCCCTTTGGTTACCATAAGTTTGTTTTCTATGTCTCTGATTCTGTTTCTATTTTGTATACAGAGTCATGTGTATTATTTTTTACATTCCATACATAGGTGATATCATATAATATGTCTTTCTCTGCCTGACTTACCTTACTTAGTATGGTATACTCTAGGTCCATCAATGTTGCTGCAAATGGCAGTATTTCATTCTTTTTTATGTCTGGGTAATATTCCATTGTGTGTCTACGTGTGTGCATGTGTGTGTATATGCCACATATTCTTAAACCAATTATCTGTTGATGCGCACTTGTTTCCATGTCTTGGCTATTGTAAATAGCGCTGCAATGAACATTGGAATGCATGTATCTTTTTGATGTAGAGTTTTCATCTTTTCTGGTTATATGCCCAGGAGTGGGATTGCTGGATCGTACGGTAGCTCTATTCTTAGTTTCGTAAGGAATCTCCATACTGTTTTCCATAGTGGTTGTACCAATTAATATGCCCAACAGTAGTGTAGGAGGGTTCCCTTTTCTCCACACCTTCTCCAGCATTTGTTATTTGTAGGCTTTTTGATGATAGCTATTCTGACCAGTGTGAGGTGATACTTCATTGTGGTTTTGATTTGCATTTCTCTAATTAGCGAAGTTGAGCATCTTTTCATGTGCCTATCAGCCATCTGTATGTCTTCTTTGGAGAAATGTCTTTTTAGGTCTACTGCCCAATTTTTGATTGGGGTATTTGTTTTTTGATACTGAGTTGTATAAGCTGTTTGTATATTTTGGATCATAACCCCTTGCTGGTCACATTCTTTGCAAATATTGTCTCTCATTCCATAGGTTGTCTTTTTGTTTTGTTGATGGTTTCCTTTGCTGTGCACAAGCTGTTAAGTTTGATTACGTTCCGTTTGTTTATTTTTGCTTTTAATTTTTTTGTCTTGGGAGACTGATCTAAGAAAATATTGCTATGATTTATGTCAGAGAATGTTTGGCCTATGTTCTCTTCTACAAGTTTTATGGTGTCATGTCTTGTATTTAGGTCTTTGAACCATTTCTAGTTTATTTTTGTATACGGTGTGAAGGAGAGTTCTAATTTCACTGATTTACATGCAGCTGTCCAGCTTCCCCAACACCACTTGCTAAAGAGACTGTCTTTTCTCCATTGTATATTCTTGCCTCCTTTGTCAAAGATTGAATTGACGGTAGGTGTGTGGAAATGTAAAGAGCTTTTAAAAATTATTTTAAAAACAGTACAGTCCCAATCAAAAATCAAAGGACAAAAACAGGCAGTTCAAACAAATATATGAAAAAGCTAATATGTATAATAAAAATGTTCAAACTTACTGTTATTAAATATAAACTAATACTCAGTGAGATAAGTGTTTCTGCCTGTCAAATGAATGCATATTCTTTAAAAGTTTATACTTTTTTTCCTGTCCAGAGTAGATTGAAATGACACACTTATACACTTTTGATGTGAATATACAGTAAAATAATCATTTCAGTACAGGATAGTCATGTCCTTTGCCAGTATAGCAAGAGACCTTCATATACTTTGACAATGTGATTTCGCTTCTAAAGATACTTGAACACATGGAGATTAGAACTTATGTTTACTCTAATATTATTTAAAATGAAAAAATCCAAATATCCAAATAAAATCAATTGTTTATCAATATAATGGCAATGAAATATTCATGCATCCATTAAGTTGTATTTTTAAATTAATGATAGGAGATAATGCTGACCACATCTTGATGAAAGAAAATTTTAGGGAACAAATTTATATATCAACCTAGAACAATATTTAAACATCTGCATCAAAAGTTCCAAAACAAAATTTATTAAATTATTAGGTGTTTATCTTTGTGTATTGGGTTGTATGTGATTTATTTGACATTACACATTATTTCCAATTTTCAAAAATGAGCGCATATTACTTTTAATATTTGAAAAATACAAATACACTATTATAAAACATTTATGAATTAGATATGGAATTTATACATGTAGAAAGCAGAAAATGTGCAAAATAGCCTGTCATTTATTTCATTTAATCCTTAAGTCAATTATGTATTTTATATAACATTTGTTTTCATAAGTATCTACTATGAGGATAAAAATATTCACTAAATGTAAATCACTTTTTACCATTTTTAAACTGTTTTCAGCATCAGCTGTGTTCAATTTTTTCCCTTGCTTTATCAATGTCCTATGTTGTTAGGATATTGGCCATGGATACCATTTTTTTTAACTTGCATTTAGAGAACCTGTATTTAGTTTCAGTGCAAATAATTATTGCTTTGTAGTATAAAATTCTACTATTTATGCTGTAGATTTTGTTCCAGATCTGCTAATTGCCTATAGCACATGTAAAATAAAAATGCTCATGAAAACTTACTCTTATCTTTGGCCTGGAACACGATCAGCATATTTTTTTGTTCTTTAATATTCTGTCAAAGCTGCCACTACATACCATTAAATTTACTCAGTATTGACTGACAACTTGTTTTCACACATTTTTAAACGTAATGTATTAAAGTTCATAGACTCCTATAACTGTATGTTGAGAGCAGTCTGGTAAAATTTAACGGCCTTCAGTATTTCTTATAGCTTCACATTTCTTCTTGTGTTAAAAATATTTAAATTAGAGAGTGCTTTGGCTTTATGATATATAATAAAATATATTCTAATCCCCAAGTTTGTCCATTCTAATTTAATATTTCATTCTATAATTCAGATCTATCACATAAGAGCAAACCATTTTAACCTCAGCTAATTCATTTGTCATAAGAATTAAAAATTATTTTGTGCTTAACCTCCTTCAGATTATTTCAACAAATGTGTTTTATGAAGATAGATGCTGCCTCAAAGCCACTTTCCTTACCATTACCATACATTTTTGGAAACGTTTTTAAAACTTCCATTTCCTTATCTCTACCTGGCCATTTCCAATTTATATCTTAATCATGAGTGTTTTATAGAATCAAGCTTTAGTGACAGTGATCTCACAGCTAATTTCAGTATCCCCCCCCTTTGTTTTTAAAAATGAAGAGTATTAACTTTTAATAAGTATTAGCCAGTTAATTTACTAAGTTAATTTAATAAGTTAATTAGCCAGTTGTTAATTTTGACTCTGTTTGGAGGTATCTCTTTTCCATGTCACATGCTTATTGTGTTCATCATTTTCACTGTTTCTACAAAACTTCTGGTATACGGCATAACAAGATTTGTCCTGAGCTTCTTACCTTTTTATTTTTACCTACCACTTTTCTCTGTAGTGCTTTTATCAAGCTGTTATATTCATAATTAACAGGTCTTTTTTCTATTCCTAAACTTGTTCCTTCAATTAATATCTATACTTCTTATACTTAGTACTACCCACAAATGAATGTTTACTACCACTGTATACCTTTCTTTCAAATACATATTTCCACTTTTAGAAATTTATTCAATAGTCATATTCACACAGATTTGCAAACTTAAATACACAAAGATAATCACTGAAACATTATTTGTAATATTAAATAATGAAAAAAATCTAAGTATTCCCCAATAGAAAAATGAGTAAATTAGATTATTGTATATACATACCTTGAATTCTATTTAGCCAGTGAAAAGAATAAGGTAAGTCTGAGGTTGAAAGCTGTCTGTGATATGGGGCAAAGTGAAAAAAACAACTAATATAACTATATGAATCCATTTTAGTTTAAAATAGAAATTGTATGTGCGTGTTATGTGTTTGCAAGTGGTTATTAATGCATATAAAGCGTCTGATAGATGTAGGTCAGCCTGTTAAAATGCTCCTTCAAGGGTTTAGGTAGAAACAATGCTTTTTATTTCTTAAAGCTTTATATACACACACATACACAGAAGAGACCCTATTATATTTATAGTACTGAGAAAAAAATTAAACAATTCATTTTAGTAAACTCACTCTCTTTTTCTGTCAATTTTATTTATAATGTTCCTATATGGAAGCAATTTTATTATAGTTTTCATCCCTTGCAAAACACCAATTGTTAAAGATATTTGCATCATTCATAACAAAAATGGCAGATAGAGGCCAATATCCTTGACTTTTCCTACTCTATCTTTCCCTGTAAAGTGCTTATACATCACACACACGTGTGTGCCCCTGCGTGCGCTCACACATGTACATTTAGAGAATTCTACTACCCTGTAATAACACAAACTCCTCCAGCTTTTCTTCATTATTATACTAGAAATATTATTCTGTATTCTCTGCCTTTTGCATGATGCACAAAGTCCTTTTCTTACTGAGTCTAATCCAACTACAGGCATGACTTTAAATTCATGCAGGCAGCCTATGTTCTTTGCAGCCACCCTTCTTGCTGTCTGGAATTCCTCTCAATTTCTGTTTGAATATATTTATGTAATTGCTGTATTTATAGATAATGTTGATTATAGGATTTTTTAAAAATTAGTTAGTTTATACGAAGCTCTAGGACATGGACTTTGTGACGTAGAAGACAATAACCCTTTAGTGTCTGACAGAGTTTTGTGTACTCTGTGACCTCAGGATAAATATGTGAAATGTGAAAATAATTTATACATCACACTTCCTTGCCTATCATTATTTTAAAACTTTATTTATCTAAATATTACAAAGATCACTTATAAATCGAAAGATAATTTTTAAGAAAGATCTTAGACTTCATTAGCAAAATAATATATTTCATGGTTTGAATAATACCATAGAAATAGTTTCAGCACTTCAAAGTTCTATGAATGATACCAGTTGAGCATTAAAATATTTTAAAACCACAACATGTATGATTACTTCAAAATATTCCACTTCAAAATGACTTCCAGTAACAATTTATAAATGGTTCCTATACTTAGCTTAATATGATCAAGTAAGTAAAAATTTTATAAAGAAATACTTTCACCAAAAAGCAATTTATATGAGTTGTATGTATGGTCAGAATATGGAAGCTTCATTCTGTTTTTAAACATCATGCCACGAACTCAACCTTAGGAACTGTATGTCCTCTACTTGCCAACGCTCCCTTTTGCTCTCATAAAATCATAGTTTGAGTGATGGAGTTAAAGAACTTTGACAAACTGAGTCAAAATTTATATCAAACTTGAAGTAATGCTGCTATAAACATAAGTGACATAGCACATGGTCGGCATGTTCATGTACAGTGATTCTTTGATAAAATGGCTGGACATGGTCTTAAGCAAGTCGCTTTGGGGGTACTGAAGAGTATCTAGTTCTCGGTGATACATGCTTTATATGAGTCAGACATCAAAGCAGCTTGTTTATGGCCTAATATAATACATTTCACAGGTTCACATTTCATTTATAGACCATAAAAAATGTTATCAAAAATAATTTACTATACAAAGACAGATAAAATAGAGTTATAGTATGAGTGAAATGTTACTGTATAATTGGGTTTGTTATTTCTATTTAATTTACACTTTACTATTTATTATAGGCCTCAGAAACAAAATCGAGCTTTTATTCAACTTTTATTTTTACTTCTTAAAATACTTTTCATCTTTTTTTTAGTTTGAGTATATTTCTTTCATACCAATAAAATAAATCAAGAAGTCCTCTCTTTGAAATTGATGAGATAAAATTTAAAATTCCCATTTGAGAGCTATTTATTTATATAATGACAACATAACTTAAAATTATTTTAATATTCTCTGGAAATTATCAGGTTAATACAAAATCAATATGTAATTACAGTCTTAAAGTCTTGAGCTATAATGTCTTCTTCATGCTGAAATTTAAAAATTTTGTGTGTAACAAAGGCCTCATCTCCTTTAGTATTTGTATTCAACTATAATTTAGACACAGGCATATCTCACTTTATTGCACTTGGCTTTGCTGTGCTTCACAGATACTGCATTTTTTTATGAATTGAAAGTTTGTAGCAACCCTATATCGAACAAGTCTATCCATCCCATTTTTCCAACAGAATTTGCTCACTCCATGTCTCTGTTGCATTTTGATAATTCTCAGAATATTTCAAACTTTTTCATTATTACATTTGTTATAGTGATCTGTGATTAGCGATCTTTGGTGTTACTATTGCAAAAACATTACAACTCATCGAAGGCTCAGATTTTATGGTTAGCATTTTTGCAATAAACTGTGTTTTAATTAAGGTATATATATTGTTTTGTTAAACATAATGCTATTGCAAACTTAATAGAGTACAATGTAGTGTAAACACAACTTTTATATGCACTGGGAAACCAGAGTATATGTGTGACTTGCTTTACTGCTGTGCTTTGGAACCAAACCTGGAATATCTCTGATATGCCTGTATCTGCCAAGCCAATTTCTTAGTTTACTTGTATTGTACTTACTAAAAAACAATTTTGAAATGTACTGATTCTTTTAAAATATCAAATTTTAAAGCAACACAAATATTAAATATTTTGTATGTAGTTTAGTGTTTAATGTACTAGTTTTACAATATTAAATTTATTATTGTCCTACTGTCTACAGTGATACACTTAGAAAATGGGAAGTGTATTAAGTTACAAGGCTTACCAGGAAATATAAATATATATACTTACAGGAGGACAGACAGACAGACACATATTGGCAATTATTTTTTAACATTCATTGGTTATATTTTATTATTTAATATTTCAAACATCTTAAAGATTTAAATATCTACTTAAATAATAATGATTCAATAAATTTATACCAGAGAGAAAAATCAAAAGATTTTGTACATGAAGAATTTCTTATTCATGTGATGAATAAATTTTAATAAATTACTAATTTTAATATCTAAAAATAACTAATCTATAATTTATGGCATTTTAAAAAGTCTCAATTTTAACCTATCATCAAATTGCATATTATCAAAATTATTTTAAGAGCAATTAAATATTTTGGGATTATTACTGTAGAAATAGGACTCAAAGCTTTTGGGATCCCTGCAGAACATGCTGAATATAGTTCAGTAGGAAAACAGACTTATGTTTCATGATGTGGGCACATCACAAAGAAGCCTTGCCTTCTGTCCAGGCACCACCCTTTGCTAGAGAAAAGTTTAATGACTGTTTTTGGGAATGCCTAACCTACGGGAAGAAAAAGACCCAGATGTTTAAAAGAGCAGGAATTTTTCTGGCTCTAGGTGAGGTCGGTTCTTGGAAATTGAGAAGGACAGTAGCAGCCTCTGTGCATGGAATATCCTCCATTCTCCCACACTGCAGCGAGCACTGGAGCTGCTTGGTGGAGATATTTCTCATAGAGGTGTATTTCTGAAGACTGAACCTCAAGTACAGTAGCTTGGGAATAACAACAAGGGCACATCGCCTATATTTAGCATGAGGAATGGGCTTGATGATCAGACCCAGGAGACTTGGATGAGAATATCAGTTGAACTGAAAACTCATCTCTTTTCCCAAGATTTCTGTACTGTGTAAAAAGCCAGAGATACTTTATGACCTAAACAGAGGGAAAAGGGCCTGCCATCTAGGCCCTTTTTAATTGATTTAGAAAATGGAAGATAAAAGGTATAAGTTAATTTTCACCTAACGTGGAGCAAATGATACTCATTGCAAGGATTTGCATGTTAAAGTGGAACATGTTAACTGCATTCTCAGGTATTGCTTCATCTCAGACAATAAGTAGTAGTGAATAGCCGCTCACCAATGTTCGTTCCCTTCATGGAAGGGGAGTTTTAACTGGCAAGGTGTTAAGAACTCTGCTGATGAAGTCTCTTTACTATTCAATGCAATCATTATCAACACAGGTTTTATTTATTGAGTGCTGACAGTCCAGAGCAATTTAAAAATATTTGTGCTCTTATTTCCCATGAAAACATTTTTCAGTTGAGGAAATATTCAGAGGCTATAAATCACATGCTAAGGTCACAGCATTGGTAAGTGGAAGGCCCAGGATTTAAATTGAAGTTTATGTTATTCTAAAGTCCATACTGGAATTTCAGTCATTATAACTTGCTGGACAATTGATTTTGGCAAATACCAAGAATTATCCATGTGAAAAGGTCACTGGGCCTTCCCTGGGACTCACTCCATCTCCGTTAGGTACCATGAGCTGTACTATCTTCCACCTCTGTCAGGTCTCTGGGGAAACATGCTTGAACTTCTGCTATGTGGCTAATATGTGCTCTCAGTGCTTCATTTCTGTCAGTATTTTTTCTTGCATTTACCTATCTGATGACACAGATTTCCTGGAACATGCTTTGTTTTTTATGTTTTTATTCCCTCTGCCCCTACTTCGCTTCCAGTTTCTTCTGTTCTTAGTCTTCTGAATTGTTTCCCACCTTAGATCTCAGTGCCTGCCTTGGAAGGGACTGCGTTTGACCCATCCCGTTTTGTTTTGATTGTCAGCCCCTAACATCTTCTCCCAGTATCTGTGTCCCTGGATTCCCCCAAATGCTAAACACCAGCTCAATCCACCAAAACGTGGCGTGTTTAACATTCCATATGGAAAAGATCCTAGATAAAAGCAACCTCTAGATGTGACACTCCAGACACTAAGGAAGTTTGGGAAAAGGAATTCTGATGGTGTAGCACAGTCTTTCTAAAGGCACATTCAATGTGTTTTATAACCAATAAGACATTGAATAGATACTGGACAAGAGCAAAATCCTTGGCACCTTCTTTTATGCCAAGGTTACTTGCCAGATCTTGGAGAGGATCGGATAAAGGAAATCAGGTTAGAGACTAGTGTGGCAGAGTAGCTACTCAAGAAGTTTGGATACCATGTATTTACCAATTGGTAGAGAAGTATTTCATACTTTGGCAACCTGTAGGGTTGTACCAGTGAGTGCTGGCTGAATATAAGCTCTGACTCTTACATGTCTGAAAAAGAAACAATAGAGTCACAGATATAGAAAACAGTCTTATGGTTATCAGGGGGAAAGGTAGGGGAGGCATAAATTGGGAGATTGCGATTGACATATACACACTACTATATATAAAATAGATAACTAATAAGGACCAGCTGTATAGCTCAGGGAACTCTACTCAATACTCTGTAATGACCTATATGGGGAAAGAATCTAAAAAGAGTGAATACATACATATGTATAACTGATTCACTTTGCTGTACAGCAGAAAGTAATACAACACTGTAAATCAACTATACTCCAAATAAATAAATAAATATCAAACCTCTTAACGAGATGCTGAATATTACATGATCTTTTCACAGTCCACTTTTCTAACTATTGATGACATACTTTTTACAAATTAAAATAGTATCTGAGTCAGTGGTCTATGTGCTTATTTTTCTCTGATAATTTTTTTTTTTTTTGCGGTACACGGGCCTCTCACTGTTGTGGCCTCTCCCGTTGCGGAGCACAGGCTCCGGATGCGCAGGCTCAGCGGCCATGGCTCACGGGCCCAGCCACTCCGCGGCATGTGGGATCTTCCCGGACCGGGGCACGAACCCGCGTCCCCTGCATCAGCAGGCGGACTCTCAACCACTGCGCCACCAGGGAAGCCCTCTCTGATAATTTTTATCCACTGATGCTTCTACTGATGGAATGTGAGCAATCTGAAACTCATGCAAAATAGGTTTCCCCTTGATATTCTCCACAAAATGGAGAGAATTACAGGGTCTTGGAAGTCTGTCATTTTTTCTTTCTGTATAAATGGAGCTCCCTAAACAAAGGGAGCTCCCTAAACAATTTGAAATTGAACTCTCTAGACCTATTCTATGAATCTGAGTATCAGTAGCTTGAACCCTATGATATGTAAATAGTATTAAAATCTGTCATTATTTACAGGCTGCACAGCAGGGCCCGCTTCCACCTTAGGAATCTCTGGAAGTGGAAAAATGACTTTTTCAGAGCTTTTGGAAACCCATCAAACTATAACCACTTAGAAAGCTGAGCAGTTCATAAGTTTTATGACATATCTAACTTCAAAAATTGATATAAAACTGATGCAATGCAGATTTAATTGAAAACACACAGGAAGATTATTTTCACCACTTCCTGAGTAAGGAACAGAGCATTATAAATTATATTGAAATCTTGTGTGTGTGTTTCATTGCTGAGTAGAGCACTGCAATTGATAGTTTAAGTACTAATTATTTTAATGTGATTATATTCAATTATTATGATTGCTATTCATATCTTATGTCCTAATAGAGAGACACCAAGGGGCTTTTGCACAAAATTATTATATTCTTCTCATGCTAGAAAACAGAATGGGGAATTTATCTTAGTTTAGTTGAAATAAGCTATTTGCTACTTCATTTATTTCAAAATGAAATGTTACTAATTCTTTTTTTTGACCAGAATATTTTATAACAAATGCTGTGAAACCCTTTGAAATTAAAAAAATAGAAATAGTGTGGATTCTTTTTATGTGAATTATGACTTTGAACATTGTTTACTTGTAGATCACACTATAAATTCACATTTTTTTTCTACTGTCGGGCATTACTCTATAGAGAAAGGGGTGGTTAGACATTGTGATTTTTTTTTTTTTACTCTCAGTTTATAATGTGTGGCGATATATTCAGCTCAGTAAATGTGTAAATTACAACACAAATAAGATTTGAAAATTCAAAAAATGAAAGGGAAAAAGTAACTATGAAACAAATTGTAATTTATTGCCTCATATGATGCAAGTTTAATTTGTTTACATTTTGCAAGGGAAACACCTATTTACCATATTCTCTTTGATATGGTACATATAAAGCTGAAATATTGTGTTTCAGCTTGGATAATGGAGTCATTACCTCCATTTTAAACATTCTGCACCTGAAATTGGGATTCATGATGGACTCATTGGCTAAATAAAATTACAGCAAGTAAAAACAATTTCTAGAAACTTAAAGACTTGTGATTTATATTTTAAATTTCTTTGTTACATAGTATGGGGAATAGAACTCAGGGAAGTTATAAAGATTATACTTCTAGAACCAAGAAAAATCTAAAATTATATGTTGTAGAGAATAAGAGAGCTCTAGGTTTATAACACCTGGCTATAGCCATTAAGAGTTATAACAATCTCTAACATTCATCGTGTACTTAGCAGGTACAGCCATTTGCCAAAAACTTTGTGTATTATTATATTTAATCTTTACAACAGCCCTGTAATTAAAATATTACTCATCCCCCCCATTTTATTGGGACAGTGGCATAAACAACACTGTCCCCAAAAAATTGACTTGTATGGTTTCCTATCCTGACCAATTTTCAGACAATAGAGTGATTTACAAAATAGTTTTTCCCTAGATGTTTCCCACAAAATGTGGAACATAGTCTCAGAACTCTTTGTCATTTTCCACTCTGTATGTTGTTTCCAAAAGGAGCTACCCAAACTAACTGAAACCAACATTATTAAGATCTATTCTACTATGGATCAGAGTATCAGTAACCTTAAAAACAGACCAAAAATCATCAATGGAAATCTGTGTGCATTGGGTCATGATTTTTAGGAAAGACCCAGTCAGAGCTAATGTTGCTCTAAAAGTCTAAGCAAGTTAGATTATGCAGAGCAAGAATACAACTATTTGTGTTCTGTTGCATAGGAAGTCCATACAGAGGTTTAAAAGCATTCATAGTATCTGTATCCAAGAGAAAAAAAAAAAGAATCTAGAAGTCAACATTTATTGACTTTATGACCTTGGGAAATATACTCACTCGCTCTAAACTTCAATTTTTTCATTCTATAAGATTAGGCCTAATATTTTTGTTAAATAATTATTGTGAAGATTATGGAAAAAATTGGCCATAGTCTGCTTAGTGTGGACAGACTACATACTCATTGAATGTTAGCTACTTATTATTACATAAATATTTCAATGGTATGGGCTATATATTATTGTTTCTGTTAAGATGGCTTTCAGTATGGTTGTCTTAACATCACTTGTGGTACTTTAAAAAAAGAAATGTGAACCTTTAAAAAAGAAGTGCTCAGGTTCCATCTCTGTAGCTTCTTAGTTATGTGGTGTGCTTGGGGAGACAAAAAAGGCCCAGTTGATTCTGATGGGTTGAGAATGATAAAGAATATTCTCAATTAACAAGGTTTTAAAAAAAAAAAAACAAAAAAAAAAAAACAAGGTTTTTTCTTTTTAATGTATTATTTGGTTAACAAGGTTTCTTTTTTAAAATTTAACATATAGTCACCACCACATGTAACTAAATAATAAATAGATGTTTTCCCCTGGAAAGGCAGAGCTTTGATTTTACAAATTCTTACCACATTTATTTTTTCTTTAATTTAACAATGTGTGTGTAAACTCTTACCTTATTCTGTGCTGGTCATATGCTAAGTAATGTGAATATCACTGCTGTAATGGGAGTAATGACAGCAGATAAAGTTATAGAGAAAATATTAATATTCAAATGGAGATCACAGTTTAGGCTTCATCAGTATATGGATAGCACTCCCTGACTTCCAAATGCACAACTTCTATAAATCGTCTTGGAGGACAAAGCTTAGACCTAAGCAAAAATGATGTGTTTGAGACTCTCCTTGAATACAGATTTTGCGGCCTGTTTTTTATTTTTTTTCACTGAATTTGGTAGACAAAAGTATATCTACAAAGCTTTCTGAGTCAGTTACTCAGCATGGTGATGATGATGATGATTGTCATCACCACTATCACCATTATTACTTTGATGAGTTACAAACATTATCTTCTCAGGAGATATAAAAAGTTGGTTACCAATGTTATTGGTACTCTATACAATTTAAAGTGTGACTCATTGATGGAAGAAACCATATTGTAATATTGAGCAGTTCTATTCAGACCTGTCTAGGAACATCAGGAGGACATATAAGGGCGGACACGGGTCTTAGAATCAGACACACTTAGGTTCATTTCCTGTTTCACTACTTACTGGCTATATTAGAGTTATACTATGGCGAAAAAATAAATAAATAAATAATCCCCAAATGTCTGTGGCTTAACGCTATGGAAATGTAATGCAGCTGTCCTCCACAAAATGATTCAGGGACCTGGGCCTCTGCCATCTCATGGCTCCACCCTCCTTATAAGACCTCACTGTCTTCCTCATGTAGTTGATGACAGGGTAAGAGATATTAAATATCTTGACCTAGAAGTGACACAGTCATCTTTATTCATTGACAAGAATTAGCCAACAGATCTACCTACATAAAAAAGGGAGGCTGAGAAATATAATCCCTGCTTGTATAACTACTTCCCAACTGCAACTCTAATTTAGAAAAAGGGGGTACCAAACATTTTTGGTGGCTCTCTAGCCATGTTACCAAACTACCTATATGACTTTAGAAAATAAATTTCTATAATTCTGATTCCTGACTGAAAAAAGGGAATAATACTCCTGAAATACAGGTAATGAAGAGGAAATGAGATAATGTACATAATGCATTTGACATATAGTCAAACAAAATATTACAGGCATGCTGTAATCATCATCATCACATGTTCTGTACTTCATGTATGTAAGATGATCACCTACTCCTACTTCTCTTTAGTAGTGTGATGTAATATTTCTGTCTTATCATGAATGGTGATTAAATCTCATAAAATTACAAATTATTTGCTTACGCCCTTATTTTATGAGTGTTCTTTCCTATAGGGGTATAGATATCAAATGCTTCATTTTTATAGTTACGGGCTCTGTCAAGGAAATTTCTGAGATTGAAATGCTCTTTTTGGTCAGTAACTATGCAGCTTCAGACAGGGCATGTTATGAGCAAAGGAGTTCCCTCTGGTCTTGCCTATGTCATGGCCAGATCACCTTCCATACTGCTGATTCTGCATTAGAAAACCTATGCCAGTCAGAATATAGAGACTTCTGTGTGTAAACTGATTTGGCCTTTCAGTAATGTTTCGTTCATTCTGTATTCTAAAACAGATGCTTACTGTTAAGGATGTGCACTGTTGATAATGTTGCATTTATCTTCATATTTGTAAATTACATAACATTTTTTGTTGTTGTTTTCTAAAATGCTAGAGCAAATCATCAGATAGTTTCAGTTATGAGAACTCTGGCAATAAGTATTTCCAGAATAATACAGAAGAGAATCAGTGACTTGGAGTTGAATATTCTGATCATGATATCAAAAGTAAACAGGAGCTTTTAATCACTTTCCGTTCTCATTATAGTTCCTGTAATAACAACTATTTTCTGTTTTTTAAACGGAAGAACAATCAAGCAACAATTTAATGTCAATTGTCCCAGCCTCTTAAAGATTGCATTGTCACATTAGTTTAACTTCAAATCAAAGTTTAGAAATATTAGTGCTAGGTAGCAATTTATCTTGAGTTATTAACATTTCTCAGTTATTAAAATCTGGTTACTTCTTTCATATTTCAATGATTGAAATATAAACAACAAATAGAGGAAAATGTCAAGTGTATCTCATTCTGATTACTAGTATAATTGTAAAGTTCTTTTAGTCTTGCTACATAAACTATTATTTTAGCCTTCACATTTAAAAAGTCTTCAACATTTTCATGGGGAAGATTTGCAGGAAAAAAAATGTTTGGGATGAGCTAAGGTGTGAAAGATTAAGGATAAAGAGTGTAGCCCTCATTAAATAAATGTGAAATAATGTAAAGGGTAAAGGACTTTAGGTAAATGAACCTGATTTCTAGGTCTGACTCCAACCAGCCAGGTGTGAGATCTTCAGTAAAAAAATCTGTAATTCGGGAATCTCAGTTTTCTTATCTTTGAAATGGGGACAAAAATGATCCTCATCCCCTATGATTAGTATATGATTTAAAAATTGAATAGGTAAGAGAAAGGACTGCTATTAAAATAAATAAAGACCCAGAAAAATAGCATTCTCTTTTTAATCAAAAATATTATACAATGGAATATTACTCAGCCATAAAAAGGAACGAAATTGGGTCATTTGTAGGGGCATGGATGGACCTAGAGACTGTCATACAGAGTGAAGTAAGTCAGAAAGAGAAAAACAAGCGTCATATATTAATGCGTATATGTGGGATCTGAAAATATTGGTGTAGACGATCTTATTTACAAAGCAGAAATAGAGACACAGACGTAGAGAACAAACATATGGATACCAAGGGGGGAAGGGGTGTGGGATGAATTGGGAGATTGGGACTGACATATATACACTATTGATACTATGTATAAAATACATAACTAATGAGAACCTACTGTATAGCACAGGGAACTCTACTCAATGCTCTGTGGTGACCTAAATGGAAAGGAAATCCAAAAAAATGGGATATATGTATATGTATAGCTGATTCACTTTGCTTTACAGTATAAACTAACACAATATTGTAAAGCAACTTATACTCCAATTTTTAAAAAGTATTTTTTTCCTTAACAAAAGTAGAGCTTATAATGGGAAAAAAATTCCTGTTTTCTATAGTTGTGGTCCCCCCACCTTCTTTATAAAATTATGTGACACGGGCTGACAGTGTTTGCCATTATTCCATCTCCCTTTAGACCAACGAAATCCCTGATTTTTAGCTAGGCTTGTGACTATTTAAAATAACTAATGCTTTTCCTTGCCTCCTTTTCAGCTCTTTGTGGCCATATGACTAAGTTCTGGCCAAAAGAATGTGAGGAGAAGTGATAGGTGTAACTTCTGGGATACATCCTTAGAGCAGTAGTCTTCAAACTTTAGCTTGTATTAGCATCACTTAAAGGGCTTGTTAAAAAACAGTTAGCTGGGCGCCATCCCAGAGTTACAGATTCAGTAAGTCTGGAGAGGGGCTTGAAAATGTGCTTTTCTAACAAGTTTCTAGGTGACACTGATCTGCTAGTCTGAGGGCTACACTTTGAGAACCTCTGCCTTGTTTTCCTTTTATCTTTAATACTCAGAATGTGAATGTGATGGCTGGTGCTGATTCTGGAGCCATAAACTTGAGGGTCCTATCCTAGGAACACAGGTAAGAAAGTTGGAAGCCTGCCTGCAGGACACTGTAGAGCTACTATATCAGCAATGAACTGTCTACATCTATATTTTTCTGTGAGAGAGAAATAAGCTTTTAAATTATGCAAGTCCTATTAATTGTATTTTCTATAAAATTCAGCCAAACTTAATTCTTAGTAATAAAATGTATTGGATATAATTAGAGCATCACTGTCCCAATTTTCCTACTCCTAGTTTCTGACAGCGCTCTGTAGTAGTCTTTCACCCAAACCTGTGTACATCACAGAGTTTTAAGCCTAACACCTGATCAAAAACTGAGAACTGAGCAACTTATATGAAATTCGTTATTTAGGATTAAGACATTTTTGAGCTGGAGGAATGGATTTTGCCTTAATTCCTGTTATTTCTTTTTTATGTGATTTTATATGTATCTGACTATATGGAGGAAATATATTTGTAAAATGTGTGTTTGTATGTGTATGTTTAACCTAAGGAGATATAAACATATCCTATACTTGAGTACTGAGTTTTTATAGCAAGCTATACTTAGAGTAGTTTTAAAAGCATGTTATTGTATACATACATTTTAAATCTATGAGCATTTTATAGCAGTACTTAAACATGTTCAAGGATAAGGATTGATAATGAGATTTACTGACTTCATAAGTGTTGAGAGTGCTTGGCCTTCGTCCTCATGCTTTATGATTTTTCTAAACTACTGAATATAACTCAAAAGGAGAATATAACCTGCCATGGGTTATGCTGACCAAGGCATTTAAATTCTCAGTGAGACATGTAAGAATAGTCAGTATATTTAGGTATTTTTATTGAAAGCTAAAATCATTGGTAAACTCTGGCCTTTTTAATACAATTTTTGAGTTTTTTAAGGTTTGAATAATCAGGAATGGTTTTAATGATAAAAGACTTGAAAATTGAAAGCCGAAAGTTAGTACTTAATTTAAAAGGGCTATAGGATAAGCTTTGGCTTTCGTATTCAAATTTAGAACTATATTGAAAAAAAAAAAACAAATCAAATAAAGCCTTTATCATCCATTAAACAACTTTTTAAATCATAGGTAGCTCAAGGTTAAATTCCCCTATCTCCTAACATTTTCCTTCATTATAGTTCCCTGAGAATATGTTTGGTCATAAATAATCATTTAAATGAAAATTCAAATTCCAGTAGAAAAAAATCCAATTTTCAGACATTTCACTAATGTTTCTCATTAAAGCAGTTATATTTTCATATTATGAGAGCAAAGAGAAAATACACTTTAAGAAACTACAAGAATTTTTTTAAATATAAGTATTGAAAATTACAAACATGTTACATAGAAGGTATTAGGTGATTTACAAAGATAGCATACTAATAAATCAGTAATAAAAGAGAAATAAAGACATTAAAGGAAAAATATAAAGAAAAATACAAGCTTTTCAAAAATGGTATAAAGAACAGTTTAAATGACTGAGCCATCAAGATTGACATCATTGCTATATTTTATTTCCCGGTAGTCAAAGGGAACAAAATGATAACCAGTTGCATAATTATTATTACCTTTTTCTGAAGGAAGGAGATGTACCAGCTATTAAACAAAACAAAACAAAAAAACCTTTGAATTAAAAGCATTGAATTTGAAAAACAGAAAAAAAAAATATTGTGGATGTTAAAATGTTACTTGTAGCTGAATGACCATCTCAGTGAAGATAAGATCACATTGGTTCCTTTTTTATAATGAAATTATCATGTGATACTTTTAATATATTAGTTTATGTAATAGTTATTTGATTAAAATTTGTATCTTCACTGCCAGATTAGAAGATCCTGAGTACCAAAATATATCCTGTATTTTGTGTCACAAATGTCATATGTCAAACCGCTGTCTATAATAATTAAAATAAATGTTTTTTAGTAATTAATGAATTATCAAAGTTTATGCTAAGAAATTCTGCCCAGTATTTTAATCACATAGCAGATAAATCAGAAGAATGAATGCAGCTGTATATCTAAAAAGAAAATTCAAAGTAGGAAGTGGTTATTAAATAACATTTGTGGATATGAATAATGTTGCAGATATGAGTAATACCATTAAAAATGTCACATTTCCCTTTCTGTCAAATCAAAATTTTGCAATAACAGTGTAAAATAAATCTTAAGTTAGGAATTTGAATTTAGATAACTCAAGCTATGAAATTAGGGGAGAATAATAATGCCACTAATATATATTATTTACAATATATTCAGCAATTTTCTAAGTTCTTCATATATAGAAACTAACATACTTCTCACAGAAACCTTTTAAGATGGCATAATTACTGTCCTCATTTTGTAGTTATGGCTACTGAAGAACTACCAAGTGGTAGAGCCAAGGATTGAATCAAATCTGATTCCTGGGTACATGCTCTAATCAGGCCTTATTCAATACCTCTCAAACATCTGAACAATTCATTTTATTTTTTATATTTAATATTACAAGTTATTTGAATTTTATTCAATGTCTAGGACCTGTGGGAGTTAACTTTTGATTTGTAGGATTACTTTAATTTTCTTGCTTTTTTACATTACCTTTCTTAAGCATTAGATCTGGTTAGGCATTGCAATTTATGGGAGGAAAAAAAAAAAAAAAGAACCCAGGAAGGGTATGGAAAGATAAATTAAAATAGAGGGGTCTGAGTAGATTTTAAATGTGAATCAGTTGATGTCATATGGTTATGGTCTATTTTGTGAAATATCTGCCTAAGTTATTATGAAAAAGTAGTTGGGCCTCTAACACTGTTTCTAGGACCCTTATCATAAAGAAATCAGTAAAGTGGGAAAAGATAATACTTTTTGTTATGAATCTACGAAAGAAAGAGGGTATATGGAACACCATAGTTTATAACTGTACAATCTACTATATCTATCAGGAAAATAGAGATATAATTGTTACGTTGTTCCGTCCACCATTGACGAATGTGTTTACTGCTGTTTGATGATTCCTAACAAATTGGTGTCTTCTGCTGTCAGCATTACTATCAGAGTGCAGTTCTATTATATTCTCATTAACATAATGATAAACTTAACATTAAGAGACAGTTTCAGTGAGAATTTATGAGATTCTGTGCAATTAACCATGTAACAATATGGACAGAAATTTTGCAGAGGGCTGTATAAGAATAAAAATTAAAAGTAAAATATTTGTAGAAGTAGTCAGTGACCTGAAACTTTAGACTGTTGATAGCCGGCTTGTTGATATGTTAATGTAAAGTAATTATTACAGTGAATTGAAGCTGAAAGTAAACATGTATATTCATTAATTTAGTTTAAACTTCCTTATTGTTAGTCACAGTTGGGATATCTATTTTCAGCAGACTGATCCAAACTTTCCCATCATGCTTTGCCAACCATAAAATGTAAATATTCTTTCCTGTCAGCTTTCTAATTTCTAACTAGGAAATGCTTTTTAGATCATTTAAAATCATAAGCACTTGTTTGTCTTTAAAATAAGAATAGATTTTTTGTCAGAAATCTGTTTAATATTGCATATAATTTGTGTTTTGGTATTACAAATATGTTCACATTTTTTTTTGCTGTCAGCATGTTCATTTGTTAAAGCATTACAGATTTCTTAGTAAGTATCTCTTACTAATTAGATAGTGTATTGTGCCAGAGACAGTAGTATGTGTTCATCAGATCTCCCTTTTGATAACTCTTTGTCACCCATCTGGATGAAATTTGCCAGCATACCTTGTGGCTGGATAGGGTTATGTGACTTAGTTCTGGCCACTAAGAATGTAGATTAAAGTGATACATGTCTCTTCCGCCAATTAAATGGCCTTCCGTATCTGCCAAGCCCTCTCCCATCTTTCTTCTCACATCCTAATGATGAAAATCCAGTGGAAAACTTCAATGCTTCTAGGGTATGGAGAAGCATAAAATGGAGGTATCCTAGATCCTAGAATGACCATATATGTAACTCAGTCTCTCTACTGACTACATTCAACTATAAAGTGAGTGATAATAAAATGAGTGAGTTAGTAAACCTGTATTAAGCAAATGAAATTTGGGGGTGCTTTGCTGCAGCTGTTGGTCTAATATATCTGAGATTAGCAACATATTGGAAGTTGGAGAAAATTAAGAACAAAGGAGTCTATGCATATATTTTTAGGTGACAAGTTAAAATTCACTATAGGATGGCATAGTTTATGGTGACACTATCATATTGGTTAAAGCAACTGTACTATGAATACAGTAAGAACTGGCAAAACAAAAGGCCAATAAACAGAAACTGTTTTCATTTCAAATTCAGTATTGTACCTCTAGTTATAATAGCATAAAAGATGCAAACAGTCATCTAGTGATCAAAGCACATAGTAGATAGATAGATTTTATATATATATATATATATATATATATATATATATATATATATATATATATATATATATATAAAATCAGTAGCACAGAGGAGCTTAACGTTTGCTAAGCAATTTTGATGAACACAGGCAAAAGAAAAGAGATCAGTATTTTATGGGATATAATAGATTTCTTTCTGATTATCTCCCCAAAATACCAAAGATAAGCAATAATGGTAACAGTTATTCTGCTCTCTGGAACCCTATTATATACATTGTCTTATTTAATGCCCACAACTGATTTTAGTGACGGAAAACAAAACCAGAGAGGCTAGTTAACTTGCTCAGATTACATAGCTCTTGTGTGATAAAGCTGAGACTTACCCCCAGGCTCCACCTATTCTAGATACAGCAAATTTTTCATTGTGCTGTGAGACACAGAGGAGTTAGTAAGAAGGAACCAAGGAAGATCAAAGGGACGTGTTTTAAATATTTTCAAGAAATCGTGAGTTTTTATTCTTAACATTCTCAAGATGATATGCCAAGTATCACTTATTATTTTCCACTTTTCTATTTGTATTGAAATATCTATACATTTTAGATATTATTATTTGTAATTCTCTCTCCTTATTCTATAATTTTATCACATTCAAAATATAACTGCTACTAAGAAGACAGCTTCTTCCAGGTAAAATACCTAGGTAACTGCACATGTTTGCCTGTCTTTTGTCCCCTCTGAAGTCTTTGAGCAGATTCATTTTGCTAAAACAGTACATAAATTTTCTATTCAAAACTTTACACGTGCATGTGAATTTATTATATGAAAAGGGCAGCATTTCATAAGGTAAGGAAAAGGTGAATTTTTCAGTGAATTGTTAGAGACTACTAGGTAACCACCTAAAAATAAAGTTCTATTTGCATATCACACCTTACATTAGAGAGAATTCCAGATGGAATAAATAGTAAAATAAAAATAAATAAATATAAAAAATTAAATCACGAAATAAATAGAAGATATAAAGGGAAAAGTTTGTTTTTCAGAAATCTCAGATTGTGGAAAGCTTTCTGACATTGATGTAATAACCAGAAGCTATAAAACAGAAGATAAATTTGATGACATGCAAAATCCGTAAGTCTAAAACAAAGCAAAAGCAAGCAAAAAACTGGGAAAATGTCTGAATCTCATTTCAGAAACAGAAAACCAATTTTCCAAATACACACAGTTTCTGTAAATCAATAAGGAAAGCATTGGAAATCCAATTGAAAAATAGGCAGAAAATATGAACAGATAACATAGGAAATGAAATACAATTGCCTATTAAAGACAGACAAAATTGTTCACAATGGGGTAAATATATGCATAAAATATATATTAAATTATAATTTTTATTATTTTGTTAGAAAAAAAAATGTTTGTTAGCACACTGGGTTTACAGGAATGCAAAGAAACTGGTACCATCCCACATTGTTAGAGGGGGCAAAAGGGGTATAGCTTTAGTGAGGGCCATTTGGCAATATATTTTGAAATAAGAAGTAAATTTTTTTATATAAAGCAGTTCCACTCCCAGGAAATTATTCCTTATATTTACTCATGCAAATATGAACTAACACATGCACAAGGTTATTAATTACAACATTGTTTATAACACCAAAATATTGCAAAATAAGGCTATATCTTCATCTTTGGGAATTAGTGCATCCATACAATAAATAAAACACGACTATAAAAATGAGAAAGATTATGTGCCCTAATATGTAACAATTTCTAATATATATTATATACAGAAATGTAAGAAACATAATAGTACGTAGACTTCTAAAATTTCTGTTGAAAATGAGTTAAAGAATTTCCATGTAATATACTTTTATAACCATAAAAAATATCCATAAGGATTGGTTGGCCCATGGAAGAAGAATTGAGTGGCAAACAAGCATGGATGAGATTTCACTACAGATTCTTTAATTCCTTTTGAATTTTAAATCATATGAATTTATTTCTTATTCAAAAAATAAATTAAGAAACAGTTTGGTATTGATAGTTTGTCAAAATAGGGTTACCAAGTGACCTAGCAGCTTCCCTCCTAGGTATCTACCCCAAGAGAAATTAAAACATATATCCACACACAAACTTGTATACAAATGTTTATAGCAACATAATCTGTAATAGCCAAAGAGCTGAAATGCACATCAACTGATGAATGGATAAACACAATGTGGTATGTCCATACTATGGCATATTATTCAGTAAAAAAAGAATGAAGAACTGATATATGCAAAAACATTATGAACCTCAAAATTAATATGCTTAGTGAAAGAAGCCCATCATAAAAGACACATTTATACTAAATGTCCAGAATAGTTGAATCTATAGACACAGAAAGTAGATTAGTGTTTGTTTAGGGCTGGAAGGAGAGGGAAATAGGGAGTAATTGTTAGTGGATATGAAATTTCTTTTTGGATGATGATGATGTTCTAGAATTGGGTTGTAGTGATCGTTCCACAACTTTGTAAATATATTAAAAACCATTAAATATTGAATTACACAGGTAATTGGGTGAACTATAATGGTGTGTAAATTATATGTCAATAAAGCTGTTAAAAATAAATTTATAACTTCCACATTGTTTACAGGATAAAGTCATTTACTCATTCAAACAGTATTTTAGGGCCTCTAAGCGCTGTGTTAATCACTTAGAATACAGAATAACTGAGACATAGTATCTGTCCTGAAAGGGAAATAAGGAGGAAAACATAATAAAAAGCTACATGAAAAGTTCTATATAAAGGAACATACACAATACTTGAAAGCAGAGAGTTAGCAAAACTTCCTGGGGAATCTGGGGAAGGCTTCATAAAAGGAGATAACATTTTAACTTTCCTTAAAGCATTAGGAGAATTTTTCCAGGTGTTGAGCAACAGTGTGTGAATTCAAGGTAAGGTCATAAAGAAAAAAAAGAGCAGCTTTGTGGGATTGCAGTGCAAGCAGGCAGCTAGGGAGAGGGATGGTGGATAAGGCCACAGTGGTCAATGGAAGCTAGATTGCGAAGGGCCTTGTGTACTTTGCTGAGGAATTAAAGCTTCATTTTGTTTGAAATAAGGAGTCATGGGTAGTTTTAAGAAGGAATTAAATGTTTGTTTTAGGAATCTTTTTGTGATAGTATGAATAATAGATTGGAAAGAGGTGAGATTAAAGGAATGGAGACCATAGAGGAAGATAATGCCTTATGCCCTGAGGAGAAAGGATGAGGGTCTGATCATGATAATGCAAAAGGGATGCACAGTTAGATTTGGACATTTCAGTGGAAGAAGACTTGATACTCACCAAAGTTGTGATGGAAGAGTATTTCAGTTTGACTAGATGAATAAGGGTGGGGTTACCAAAGAAAATAGGTATAGAAAATTTACTATCCTAGTATCTTCAAATCTACCAAATGCCTTGCTCATCCTAGGTACTCAAAGGTTGAGTGAATGGATGGATGAATAAACTAGTCTCATACCATACTATTTTTCAGGCTTCTGTATATATTAATACCATATGTTTATATATGTGAATATTGACAATTAAGTGACATTTTTATTGACATGTATTTTATATTGGGGGAAAATTTGCCTGAAGATCTAAGAAGTATTGTAAATAAAATAGTAATGAGAATAGCTGCTTGCACAGTTTCATCTGACCTCAAAATATTTTTTGAGCCAGGGTTCCTGCTTCCATTCCTATTCCCTTCTATAATCAATTCATCTTGGATGACACTGTCTGTTTATATGTTATATACCACTTTCCTCATTGGACTCCTTTGATCAAGAACGACTGTGTGTTGCTTTCCTGTTGCCTACTGAATCAGATCTATACTTCCCTACTTTTACTAAAAGGCCTTCCATAAGCTGAGCCTATTTTCTTTTTCCAGCTCCTGTGAGGATAATTCTTTATGATTGGCTGAACCTCATGTCTGTTCCCTATATAAATTGTTCTAACCCGTGTTTGTATGTTTTCAGTTATGCTGTTTCTGTTCTGGAATGCACATTTCCATTCTTACTCAGAGTCCCTTTCATGCCCATTGTCTTCCATGAGGATTTCCTTGATTCTGACAGACTAGGAAGGCTGAATCTGTAAAGAGTAAATAAAGTATATACTACATTATTTATCATTTAATGAGTATTATCTTTTGGTATTCCTCATTGTTTTTCTCTATTTTATTTCCTCAAATAGACTATAAGTCTTTCAGCCTAGGGATCTCATTTTAGTTGCTTAGCAGGTCATTCCTTTTAAAGTGAAATTATGTGTTGTATATTTTAAACATTTTTATTTTAAAGCTTATATTCTAGGTTTTCAAATAAAACTACATGATACTTTTCTAAGCACCAGACTATTATTGTACATAAGAGACCTAAGTTTCCTTCACTAAGTTTGGACTCATTCAAAACATAGCAGGATACCTTTTCTTGTCTCTGAAACCTTTGTAATTCTAACTGGTACTTCCCATATCATGTGGTGCAAACCTAGGTAAATTGCATGCTAGGTAAGAGCTGCCATGGTATTACCCACCATAGGAAGTAGCAGGAAAGGAGTGTTAGTGGAAACGTAGTGTAGCGCTCAGTAGGAAAAGGAACACATGAAAACAATATGCTGGTTATTATCAATAGTTAAAACCAACTGGATAGCAAGTGTTCCCATTAAAAACAATCAATGGATGCCAAAATAGCATAATCAGCATGAACCAATGATATTTGCAAATTTTGTTCATACTAACTCTGGTATAGGATTGGACAGGGAATGATGCTGAAGGGGCTTCAGGAAATGGTACAAACTTTATTTCATGTATAGACCCTTATACCTGTTTCTTCAAAATATGACTACATTGCCAAGAAAGAAAGACAGTACAGGAAAAGGACACAATGGGTGGCTCAAAATACATGTGTAATGCTCCATTATATGATCTTATAGACTCATGAGATCTAAGAGCTAAAGGGAGTATTGTTCAATAAGCCTACCCTCCCATCCCATATACCTCTGACAAAAGCCACCATTTTAGAGGCTATAGGCAGAGAATTTACCATCTTATAAGGTAGCCTATTTCATTTCTGACTAGTTTTGTTCTATAATCTGTATTCCCCAAGCTATCCCAAGAATGAGTGGATAAGGCAAACATTAACAACTAGTGAGTTTCCGGTGCTGTTTTCACCCTCTTTGGGACCTCAGTGTCTCCAAATACCCCTAATTATTTGTGGAAATTTCCAAGGGTTAATATGAATGTGTTCTGAGGACTGTTTTTTGTTTCTGCAGTATTGCAGTCAACATTCTCCTTCCTTGCTGTGGCTTCCAGTGTTGATGTCGAAGGCTCTGGCAGATATCAAATGTGGAAGCAATTCCAGTGGCAGTTGTAACATTTCTGGGAATGAGCATAGGGCAGCCAGAGTGACAGATGACAGACCATACTCATAACCACATCTTTATTCTATTGTACTTGGTACATTAGTTACAAAGAAGTAACTATTAATTTATTGTCAACTTTTCCTATTAGAGTATAAGATGATTGAGAGCAAAATCTAGAATTTATTTGATTTAGATCACAAATATTTATTAAATAAATGAGCAACTCTAAGCTTCTGTCCTCAACCAAAATTATGCAATATTCACTTTTCTTTGGGTGAGTGTTTCCCCCCACCACCCCAAGGGAAGCCTGCTTGGTCAAACATATAAATAGACCATTTGCAGTCTAGCTCTTTATAGACATGTGTGGCTGAAATTTAGGGTGAAGTCTGTTTGGGCTTAAGGTAGAATCTGAGATAGATTTATAAAGTAAGTTTTGTGTAAAACAAAACTATCTCCCATGGGCCTACTTCATCCCAGTGGAGCTTAACAGAATAAAACTTCTAATCTTGCAGGGAAGGGAGAGCAGTGTTAGGGCCTCAAATATACAGCTTCATGAACATTTTAAAGTTAAATTTTAAAGAGACTTGGAAAAATTGCTGTCAATAACTCCACTATTTGCAGTGAAAAAGTGAAGATGCTAAAAGCTTCTACTTTTTCAGATTTTATAAAATACAGAGGTTTTTTGTGTGAGTTCAGAAGAAGCAAGGAGCAAAACTGCGAGAAGCAGCGACCTTGGAGAGGGAGATGTGAAGAAGATGTGTAGCATCATTTACTCATTAACTGCAGAATATTTATTGAGCAAGGTCAAGGCACTGTGACAGATGCTGACAGCAGTAAACTGGATGGATAAATGCTCCTGACCTTATGAAGTTTATGTGGGCTAGTAGAGGACAGACAAAAAGTTTTAATTATTCCAATCATTAATGATAGTTGTGATAACTACAGAAGTAATCATATACTAACCTAACAATTTCAACCAAAGTAATCATTGGCACTGTAAGGGCTGGAGTGTAAGGTAGGCATCATGTCAAGAAACATATTTTAGATCAACAGAAAATGAAATTCTAGGAGCAATTAAGGAGTATTGAAATATATCTTTATTACATTTCTTACTTTTTGGAGATATGAAAGGGTAAACTAGCTTTTTATTTTAATCTTTAATTAATGGACTACTTAACATAGTCACTGTATTTTAAGTTAACACCATTCAGTGAAAAAGATGAAATTATCATCATGCGTAGGGATTAAAGTGACTAAAATATTGGCAGGTGGGGTTGGGTGATGGTCACAGATTACTTAGACATGGTCATGGTAGTATCTCCATGATGGTAATTTGCTACTTACACAACTCTTCTCAGAGAAAATTCAGGTAACTGCCCATAGTTTCACAGCTAAATGGCAGTCAGAAATCAAACTCAACTCCATTTGACTATTACATCTGATTCACTTTATTTTCAAAAAGTATTTTCCATGTTAAACCACACTGTTACATGTTTCATTTATTATTATAATTGTTGTTGATTTGATTTAAGAACTCCGAAATGTTACATACCAATGTAAGCCCTTCATTTTACAGAAGAGGAAACTGGAATTCAGAGAGATACTATGACTTGTTCAGAATCTTACTAAGATTAGACCAGAATTGTCATAAGTTACAGGAAGCACTGCAAAATATATGATTGTTATGTATATTTATATTGAAACAATAATTTGCATGCTAGTAAGAAGGCAGTATTTTTCCTGTAAATTTTATTATTGGAGATCTTTAGTAAAGCGTTTAGGGAGAGCTTTACATATAAAGTGATAGCCGCTGGTGAGCTTCTAACTCTTAGTGAAAACTTCTCCAAACTCAGCCAGGGATTAAAGGCTCTGAGTTATACACCTAGAGGTTTTCATCATGAACAGCCTTAGAGGGTATGTTCAGCAACAACAATAATCCATTTACAACTGTAGAATTTTCATGTGAAAAAATTTAATTTTTCTTCATGAATTTCTTCTTTGCATGTCATAAGAAATATCATTTGAATTGAGTTTTTAAGATCTATTATTGTGGTGTTCGTTTGTTGTGAGTGAATTTGTTTTTAAATTGTATTTGACATGTACCTAGTTAAGTACTTGTTTTCAGCTTTTAACATAATAAGCAACATGTGCTATCACAGCTTCAATTTTCCTGCCAAGTAGAGAGTGACAGCTGTGTGGCAATATGTAATGCATATTTTCATCGACAAATAAATTGGAAGGAAGGAAAAATAGCTTCTGGGTGGGCAGGTCACCATCATTTAAATGAATCGTTAAAATTATATTTTTCCCTAGAAACAAAAATGTAACGGCTTTTCTGGTTAGATGCACACTGGAAGGCCTTATTTATATTATTGTAACATACTTTCTCTCAATTTACAACTTTCCCAAGATCCTTTGGATTTTTTTCTCATTTTTGTTACTCTTCTCCATTCAAGCAATATGCACTTATTTCTTAGTAAAGCTCCATGATATTTGTGTAAATGTATCCCTGAAGGACAGAATTGCTCAGTACACAGCCTTGTAAGTGAGACCTTACTCTTCCACAGTCATCTGATTGGCAAGCAAGGGAATTGAAGCTGTAAGTAGACTGCCACTTAAGGAAGGTTCTTATGGTCACCGTGATTGAGCAAAGGTTACAGTACCAGGCTGGGGAGTTTAAATATGCTGTATTTTAACTCAAAGTAAAATATGAAATATCATTTATTTATTACTTATTGCTATTTTTTAACTTTATATTTTATCATAAATTGTAATACATTTACGTATCTCCAAGAAGGCATAAGAATGCCTTGACTATATTTTGAAATCATGTTTCAGTGTTGCTGCCTGAAACTTAAAATTCCCTCACCGTATTTCATTTTTTAGTGTGTGGTTTGTAAAGATGTGGTATTCATTTGATGATTTGCATGAATAGCAAACAAAGAAAACATTTTAATTTCTATCTTTTCTGACTCTTAATTTGCTTGTGTGTAAGTAATATTTTGGTATTTTATGTTCTGGCATGTCTTTATTTTGAAACTTCCAAAAGGTTAGCCTGGGACAGAACAACTATTCATGAGTTCTTTGATACTCTGAGTAAAACTTTGGACTTGGATGATGTCATTTGCAATAAAAGAGCATTAGAAAAATAAGTCTGTTATCTCTGGTGATCTTTTCTACAATATGTAGGCCTATCAGATTAATTACATTGGGACAAAAATCACATTTAGGGACATTAGAAAGGGGAAGAAAAGCTAAGTGCTATTTCTCCAGAGTTTATTTAGGATTTGAAAATTGTGTTGGTCCAAAGATGATAATAGTTTCTGTTGTCCTCTAAGTGTATGAAGAAGTTAACTTTTTATGTGAAGCTTAATCAGCATACTCTAACTTTCTGGCTGAAACAATACACCATGAGGGAGCTTCTTCTAGACTCCTCTGATGCTTTAATATACATTTTGTAACTTTTTTTGCCCAAGCAATATTTCATAGGTCTTTGTTCAGAGGATTCAGATATGGAACTGTACCTCTTTTATATGGGCTTCTTAATGCAGGCCCCTTTCAGTTTTTTCCCTTCTCTTGAAGTTTGTACTGTAGAGTTAATACCAGTATGTGCTCCCAATTGCCATAATCAATAACTGACAGCCTTCATGTTTCTTTCATGATTTACATGAGAATCATTGTTCTTCTCTCTACGCAGTCATGTTAGTGAACCTCAGAGGTCAACACCTTGATTTTTCTATCTTACTGTTCTTATGCTTGTAACGTATTTGACTTGTTTTTAGTTACTCACTGCAAAAACAGTTATTAGTTGGAGTCTCCACTATGTGTCAGGCCCTAATTTTGGCTATGCCTGCTTCCCTCAGGCTCAGCAGTGTCCTATAGATAAGGATTGTCCAGAATGGATATATTTCTAAGTTAGTGTACTCTGAAAATTACCTGTATAACCATTGTTTTGATTTCTATTTATCCTATCTTAGGTCAGATTTCCTGTAAAAAAGATCCTGAAGCAGTATTTGCATTCAGGAAATTTACTGGGGAGTCCTCTAGGGAACTAGAGGGAATTGTGATGGGCAGATGGAGAAGTTGAATTCAGATGTAGTTGCAGATGAGGACTCCCTCAACCTCACAGGTTGCTCTGAAGCTAAAATGGCTATTCAGAGATTTCTTTAATGGAGGCAAGGAGATCCCTTGGCCCCCTCATCTACAAGTCATCTGTGTAAGCTGTAGGCCCCACCTTGTGTGAGCAGCAAAGCTGACATAATGGAGGCCTCGGTCCACAGAAGGGGATCTGAGTGACATACTATAGTACCTACAGAAAACATCTTCCTTAGCTTTTTTCCTTTTTCCACCCAGCAGTAATACCTGTTAATGTCTCTCTCACATTCATTCATTCATATTCATTCCCTCCCTCCCCCCTTTCCTCTCTCTCCCTCCTTCCCTGTCCTTCTCTCTCTCTCCCTGAATCCCCCTACCCTCCCTAACCCACACAGCATTTCATCTGTATCTCTGTTGTGACATTTACTGCATATTGTCTTTTTTGTGTGTGTGTGTGTATGAGTTAGATTCATAACCATGAGGTGTGGGTACTTTAAAGGTAGAGGCTATTCTAATTGTATTTCTTACTGTCAGGCACACAGAGTTAAATCTTTTTGAAGCATATCTAGTGGAAAAAAATGTCCCGTAGACTTCTTCATAATTCACCTACAAAGAAAAGTAAAACAAAGATAATATTTTACGCATATCTAGAATCATGAGAGATATGATGAGAGATTTTAATAACTTTTTATTTCATTTTTAGATTAAGTCTAGGCATTCTCTGTCCTAGACTACTACAGAAATATTACTGGTTTTGCTTGGATGTCTTGGGACATACGGCCTGTTCCTGATTACCATGAAGAGGTGATTACTACCTCTAACATAACATCTGCTGCTATTGTGCTATTGATTCAAAACTTAGAAGTAAAAATTGAATGTAGCAAAAGCAGTATTACCACAGAGGAGCTCCCTGATGAGCAAGGCCCCTTATACCTCCAATCAGACGCTCTATAAACCTGAACCACATTTAGGAGAGCTTGCCGCACCAACCACTGTTTATAATGATTAAGCTTAGTTTACATCAAAAGGAATCTGAAAATTTTGATACAGATCTTCCAGTAATATCAAGTGACTGTTTTATAAATTGGTATGGGGGCAAGTCCTTATATTAAAAAATTTTTGATTTCTCCAGCAAATATGACTGAGTTATATGTTAGAACTACTGGATTAATTTCAAATGTCTCTTCTCCTTTTTACACCACAACAAAATCTTACCACATATAAGAGCACCTGCTTAGATCATTATCAGTGCTCCTTTATTATTTTACAATTTCAGAATTTTACTTTGATGATTCTAGATTTGATATCATTTAATTTTCAAATTGTTTCTTCTCTCAGTAAATATAAATAAATGATAATCACTAGCCCACTATATCTTCCCATTTAAGATATATTTCATATTCTTATAACTGTATACCTTGTAATTTCCTTCATTGATTAAGATCATATAGAAGGAAAAAATATTTTTTAGCTGTGATTCCACTCATTCATTCAAAAACCATTTTGGAGCTCGTTTTGTATACATAGGGGATTCAAAGACAAATAAGATGCGTTATTTTCTCTCAGAATCCTCACAAGTGTGGTGGAAGATATATATAAGCTTATCTGACAATTGGATAAATGCTCTCTGGTACTGTGAACAGTGCTATTGGGAGCACTGAAAACAGAACAAATTCTTGACAGAAGATTTATTGAAAAATAAAGTGAATGAAGGAGGTCATAATTGAGCTGATCCTTGAAAGATAAACCTCACTTCTGATGGGCATCACCAGTGTGTGTGAAAAAATACTTCCGATATAGTTGGAAAATAGGCTATATGATGGATAGTAGAACATGACAGTACTGAAATTAAAGTCAGTTATTAAAGGGCTTTAAAATAAATTTACCTTGTATTTAATGGAGAGCTACTTAAAGATTTGTTTTGTTTTGTGTTGTTTTGAGAAAGGGAATGATATATCTTTATTTCAGAAAGGAAGTTTGGGTTGTATATTTAGAACAGAATATTAGCGAAAGCCTAAACAGGATGCAATTTAAATAATCCAGGAATGACATTGCTGAACTATGAATGAAGGCAAAGAAAACTAACAGCTATATTTTGCTAGGCAGATAAAGAAAATGTAGGAAAGGAGAGGTGGCGAATTACTAGAGTTTCTATCTTGAATGACTGGGTGAATGGTGATAGAGTAATTAATATAAGTTATTGGGGAGAAGGAACTGAAGTGGCAGGAAATATTAATTCACTTTTAAAATAGTGTCACTTTCCATGTGACATTAGCACAACCAGATCTGTTTGTTCTACAGGAATTTGGGAATTTGCATCTGTAACTCAGCATCATTGTATATGCAGCGACTGAAATCATTGGAATGAATGATAATGCTGAGAGAAGGTGGGGAGGTGAGGGAAGGATGAAAAGAGAGAGAATGAGAATAAAGAGAAAAAAGAGTTGAGGACTCATATCATATTATTTGTGGGCACATGTCCCTTTATATAGTTGCAATCATTGTATACACTCATTTAACGTTATACCCTACATACTTTCTCATTTTGTTATTTAATGAAAGGTCTTTTAGGATGCTGGAGTTAACTATATTTTAGAGGCACCACCCTTATATTTTATCTAAACATATCGAATAATTGCATATAAAAGCCACTTTTGAACAGCATCACCCATTACGTAATTCCCTAAAAAAAGAATCCAGTACCAAATGGTCTAGTTTCAAAAGACGATCGGTTATATAAAGAGTTTTTGAGTTTAGGCCCAAAGGCAAACAGACGATGAGTCAGCACTGGAACTTTTCTTCTTTATTTCCTTTCATACCTATGAAGATGTTCTTCTGCAGCAAGTGCATATAGAAAGAAAGGGAAAAAAAACTAGGAGGCTAATTATTCGCATGTATCCAATTTTAAAATGCTAGCTAATTTTAAATGTTTTACTTTAGATTAGAGGATCATACTTTTTAAATCAAGGTTGCAAGCTTGGCTATGTTCATTTGTAATCAACTGCACATTACACGTGTAAATCTCACAAGATGTCTTATGCTGGAAATTAATGTTTTTACAAGGAGAAACCAAGTGTTAGATAAATGGTACAGCATAATTATTTTATTCTTTAAAAAGACATGAAAATATATTCTCTATCTTTGGTGGTTACTTCATATACCAAGAAGTATGTATTATTTAATGTTATGTTCATCTCCTTTAGTGTTTGGCACAATGTTAGAACACAGTGAATGTTTAAAATTTAGGATGCTAAGAGTTCAAATTCATTAATTTGAATAAAATCATTAAATGATTATACTGGATTAAGATTTAATTTGAAGTTACTGATACAGAGCAATTATATATACAAAGGATTATTTCAAAGTCTTCTGGTTCTTTCAAACCTATATCAGAGTACCTGACAGCTTCTGATTCAGAATGCTGTAAAGCTTCAGTGTGCATATTACTAAGACATGCACTGGAATATCGTCCTCTTTTCTCATACTTAAGCTTTCTGGTTCACTTCTTGAACCCCATCAATCATAAATATTCTAGAATCAGAGATTCTTTCAGTTGAAAAATTCCTTAAAAACTGCCTAGTCCAATCAACTGCCTAATGTGTACAGAACACTTGACAAATGCTCATTCAGCCTGTGCTAAACCTCCCAGAGACTGGTAATTCCCTATCCTTTGAAGCATCTCAGTACAAAGATTTTGTCTAACATATATCTTCCCTTGCCTAGTCTTAACACAGTAGTGCCTTTTCTGTTTTGGGGGGAAAGGGGAAAGTAGCTTTCAGTTTCCTCACCACATTCATTTTAGTTCGAATATCTGGATCCATTTCTATGACGTAAAGCCTATATGTTTTAGAATCACACAGCCATGGCTTAAAATACTATTTCCTAACTTTAGTACCTATGATCTTGGGAAGATTGCTTAACTTTTCTAACATTCTATTTTGTCATCTGTAAAGTGTGATAGCAATAAATTTTCATAGAGGTTGTTGTGCGAATTAAATTAAAAAGTGTCTAAAATATTCCCACACAATACCCCAGTAGTTTAATACATTTCCATTTCCTTATCTGACTTCTTATAGTTACTGGGAGATCAATACTATCACCTCAAGTAGTCTAGGTACTACTGATTAATACAAAAATTGCATTAGCTTTTGGAAGTGTTACTGTGCTATTTACTCACAAGGAACTGGCAAGGAAAATTTTAAGTAATTTTTGTATAAGAGCTGCTAGCCTTCATATAACCCTCATATATATACCTTTTTTCCCTTTTTCACATTTCAATGATATTAATGCTTCATGTTAGAATCTGCCTGTGGCTCCAACTTGTTAAGCAATCTTTTAAAATTTTATTCAGTTACCCAATGTGTTGGCTAGGTTCCCAAATTTGTCTTTTGTGAATTTGATCATTTTCTTTCTGAATCAGTGATAAAACGCTGAAACTAGGAGAGGAGCAGACTCAAGCCAGGCTGCTAGGGAACTGTACACTGATCCACTACTCTGCACCACTCGTTCTTGCACCCACTTCCAATCCATCTTAGCTTACCAGCATCCAATGCATTTTCTCTAGCTGCATGTTGCCTACAAAGTTATCATGAGGGAAAAGTAGCAAATGCCTTGCTAAAATACATAGAATGATTATACCTGTTCATTCCTCTGGGCAAATGTCAGCAGGGCCATTAACTAGTGGGCTAGTGGTAGGTGGCAGTCTCCAAGGAGACCAGGAACAGACACAAGAGCAAGCTGAGCCCAGACCAGAGTTTGTATGAGATATCAAAAGTCAAAGCCACAGAAACAATGTACCAACTGCAAGAGCAGGGCTAAAATCCAGAGTAAAATCCAGTAGCTGCAAAGAAATGAAATGGAATGGGAGAAGATTGGGAGAGAAAAACAGGAGGGTTCTGATCATTGTGAATGGAGAAAAGGAAATGTTTTTGCTTTGCCTATGCAAGTGGAGTTTTCTGAACTTGTGAAAAGAGAAGAAAAATGAACATATTTACAATTTCCCATATTTTTGTATTATTTTAGTTATTAACTCTACTTTTGAGGGGAGAGTATTTAATCTGTCACATGGTTTTTGGTAGGCTATATTGGTTCTTTGTTTGCCACCCTTTCTCTGAAGAAGCTCTTACCCATTCCATTTGTAGTATGTAATTTCATTCAGGTTAAACATAACGCCATTTTAATAAATGAATCCTTTTCTCTCTTTTGAAGTCTGAGGCCCATTTATGCACTTTCAGTGTTGCAGCCTTGTCGTCCCAATGTCACTGTTACCCAAAGATCATTGGTAAAATCATCGACTCACATGCAAGTGTCCTTGTAACACTGGGATATATTTAGTCTGGGTAAGAAAACTTGAACTAAATTAGAATAGTTAGATATGTGCTTAAGATCCCTTACCTTTGAAGTTCAAATTATTTTTTGTCAATATATCTGATACTGCTTTTTGGTTCAAAAATTATTCTTTCTATTGATAAGCAAAATATGAATTTAGATATTTAAATTCTTTTGCATTTCATAAAAGTGCTTGTGTGAAGTAGACATCTTGTTTTTAATAGCTTATAATTTGTATATTTTTACAATAAATCATAACATAGTTCCTAGTTTTTTTTCCTAGTTTGTTTTCCTAGTAATTCTTCTTAGAAACTGGGTACAGATGAGTTTTACAAACTTGATGTGCAAATGTTATATGTTTCTGTAAAAAGTTTTGTAAAACTGTGTGGATATTGCTTGTACTGTTCAGTCACTCAACTTTGCATGATTAAGAAAGTGCAGAAACATAAAATATAGTAACTGCCCAAGTAATTGAGAAAGACAAAATGATAATGAGCTAAAATCTGCCAAGCAACTGCTAACATGAGGAATGAGTTTAAAAAGTGAAATATCTTACTTATAAACCATGGTCATGGTTTACTAAACAAGTATTATTTGTTGCCATGTTTATCTTAGGAAATAATTCCTAGGTCTTAAGTCTTCTCACTGTAACTTAACCTTAAACTAACCTAAAAAATTCAAATGTGTTTAAAAGAATGCTATTTCCTAGATCACTGCATGTCTCTATGGTATGGTGAGATATACAGATATAATCATTAGTTATAAATTATATTAATTTTAGTTATAAATTATATAAAATTATAATAATTTTATAACTGTTAGTGATTTTCAAAAACCGGAGTTTTCAGCATTCATAGTATATTAAAAAGTAAACATATCATATTATACTGGACCCAAATAATTTTATAGTGTAAATAAAAATAAATGCTAGCTTCTAAATAATATTTAGTATATAAAAGAATTAATCTAAATTGGGGTGATAAATACTTTCTAAAATATGTTTATTAGTTTAGAAATTTTTAAATGACAAAATAGATTCATAAATATTATGTCCTTCCATGATCACATAACTATTGAGAGAAAAGGAAGTTAAACCAAAGTCCATATTCTTTTTAATAAACCACTTCAAATAGAAGATATACCCATTTCCTTCCTACCACTTTAAAGAGTGAGGCCTGATGATATCACTCAACCTCACAATACCCTAAGGAAGTAGTTTCCAGTTATTTTCAGATATTAACACCTTAGAGAATCTGATAAAAAGCTGTGTACCTTTTCTCCAAGAAAAATTCACAAATGCACATTCAAGAGCTGGTTTTAAGTAGTGGCCTGCTGAGCAGTTATCCAAGGTGCTAATCTAAGAGTAGCACTAAAATGCCACTAGGAACATGTTGAGATGAAGATTGATTTACAAAATTCTTCTTAGGGATTATCTTGTATATAACTGGAAGGATTATTTTTGTAAGAAGAGGTGAACTTAAAGATTTGGGCCGCCTCTAGCCCACATGGCGCTTAGGTGCACATTTCTGCTTCTAGCTGGATGCAGTTGGACATGTTGGACAGCTTCAGGAATCCAAATACAAACTGATTGTCCACCTCCACTTGTCCTCTTGTCTGGAAGGCCTTGTGACAATATCATAGAGACCTTGCTCAAAGGTTGAGGCTCAGGTAGCAATAGAATGCTCTATAAATGCCTTCTCAAGACGTTGGATCCAGTTAACAGCAAGATTCCCTTTTGCTGAAAGGATTACGCTAGGGTAGGGCTTCAATCCAGAACAGAAGATAAAGGTTAACTATTGCAGCCAGTGCCCATTTCTTTACTTTCCCTAAAGCAGAGTAATCTGTTCCAGCTCTAAAATAATGTCCAGTAGATAGGCTGATGAGTTATTAAAGGACAGAAATTCATCAGCCTATCTGCTTTTCAAACTCTCTGGATGCTTAGGTATATTGGTCTGGCCCATATATACATTAAATATTTTCTATACATTTTGGGGGGAGTTTATAACCACTTGACGCTTGTAGATGTATATTTCTTTGTTAACTATTTATTTAATGAGGACATATTTTGTGCCACGAACTAAACCTGCTTACAGATGTGTCATCAATAACAAGTGGGATAATTAGCATATTTGATAATACTAGACTTAGGTTATATAATCTAGAAATTACTATAAAATTTACATGAGCCATGATATCTCATTGAAAAAAAAACAAGTAGGAACTTCACTTTGATCCTCTTTCATGTGAACTATCCTCAAATGTTTCTCTGTTCCACCAAGTTCTGTCCTTGCTAAAGGGATCAGCTTGAATTTCATGTGACTCTACAGTTAACAGTATCATCTCTCTGACACATAGTCATAAAATAAAATGTCTATATCCTTCAATTGAATTTACACCTATTTTTTAAAAAAATCGGATTGTTTAAATGGATTTCAGAATTACTTGCTGTTATACATCATGTTGGTTTGGTAAGCAAGGAAATCTATTGATTTTATGTGTTCCAATTTTCTACTGAGTGGTTAGTCCTTTTATCAAACAAAATGTATTTCAGTGGGAGGAAAACAGTACAGATATCTTTAGGCCAACAAAATTCAGCCTGGCATCAGATTCTCCTGGCATCAGATTCTCCTGGCATCAGCGAAATTGAATGATTCATTATTAGCTTGTATATAACATATCATTGCTGGATACCTAGCAATGATAAAAAGGTGAAAGATTATTGTAAGAGATTGTATCATTCAGATAGAGGATATGTGTTTTTGTCACCAGCAGCCTTAAAAGCCATTTATTAGCAGTATTAATTGTATGAAATTCTTTACATACAAGGCTGTGAAAGTGGAAAGTTTATAATAAAATCATATGGTTTAAATAAAAATATGAATATATATGTATAAAGTATATATATGTAATATATTGATAAAGGAAATGCTGCTGTGTGTAAAAATAAAAGGGATGATAATGTTATTTGATGTTTGTAGTACTTGAAAAATATAATACTATCTTATTTATATCTCTGTGTATGTAAGCCATTGTTCTTTGTATATATGTAGATTTTTCCCAGAACATTTTTCTTTTGGCGGATTTAGAAATAACTGTAACCTATTCTGCTTTTAAGTTTGATATCAAAAAGAATGCTTATGTATGTGATTATCATTTCATTACTTATCCAAGGGCAAATGAAAATCACAAATTACATACAAATTCACAATATTTTTGGTAGTTTAAAAATGTAAAATAATAGCATAAATAGCTGGTACCATCAGTTGTGCTAATACTTGGATTGCACTGGAAGTATTCTTCTCTTTAAAAGTTCTGTAATGCACTTAAAAAATTCACGTGTGCTACCATAATATATTTCCATGGCTAATAATCCATGTATATGATACTGTGATTTCTCGTCTTCTTTTTTCTCCTTGTATAATAGTATTCCAAAAAAGGAGTTCAGTCTGCTTTAAGCGGCATTCAGGTTTTGGCTATGTAATGTTCAGGCCTATTGCCATCAACACCTCTTCTTCCCTTAAATTTAGCAACACATGAAGTATAGGCTAAGACAATAAAATATCCCTTGAAAAATTAAAATTAGAAGCGTAGTCTTTGAAATGTTAATCCAGATGGGGCTGGGACAGCCATTTTCAAGCATGTGCATAATGGTAAAGTCAGTATAGAATGCAGTCTTCAAAGAGAATCAGAAGGATGGATTGAACATGCAGAGAAAAGGTCAATAGACATTGTGGCTGAGAGCAGTAGTGTACTGAAGTCAGCTTATTCCATTTCATAGGAACCTTTTGCTAAATTTAGGGGAATTTTTACAGACTGGTTGACTTCAGCTGGTAGTTTGAAATCTATGGTGGTGCATTTAGCACAATGGAACGTGGCAAACAATCCAAATCAGACCTGTCCTGTCCCTGAGAGCGGGTGGTTATATGTTTAGCTGCCTACACTGCCAGAGAGACAGAAAGAGAGATAGGAGTGTAGTTCTCTAGATCACTGACACATTGCCGATTCCAGCTCTAAATCCTGGCTTTATTTCTGTGAAATGCTTTCATAGCCTTCTAATAAACCTCACATTTATATTATGCTACTTTACTTATTCCCACCAAAAAACAAAACAAAAACAAAAATACGCACGTCTCACCCAAGATAGCCTTAAAAAAAGGAGCATCCCAAATAATTAACTAATTGCCACAATTCCAATCAATGCCAGTAGAAGATAAGGAAACTGAGGATGGTAATTTATCATATTCATGTGAAATGTCTTACATGTACACATGTTTTAGCCTCTGTGCTTCTTTATTGACCCCATATAATTCAGATTAAGTCCCAACATGGAATGACAACTATGTTGGCACCATGGTGAGACATTTTGTCATATGTATTTCAGTGTTAGTCTGATCATCACCAAGAGGGAATTTAGAGAGGAAGGAATAAAGAGAATAAATATAGTATCTTAAAAAATATTTTATTAAAGACTCTGTGTTTCTTTAATACAGAGCTGTGGCTGATTTCTACCATCACAGGCATAAGGAGAAGTTGGAATTGATTTGTAGGAGAATTAGCCTGATTAAAAAAGAAAAATAAGAAGGCCGCTCACCTGGATTGTCTTTATGGTAATTTTTCCTAGCCTTGCTTTGACTTTCCTCTAATATCTTTTAAAGTAAGGTTAATAATTACCTTGTCAAAAATTACCTTAAAAAGACTAATTCTTGGACATTATTTTGAGGGGAGGTCACCACTCTCCCTTCTCCCTGTTCCATCCTACCCCAGCCGAGCAGCTGGATAGAGATAAAGTGAAAAATTCAGTGATCGTGAGACAATTCTACTGATCTTAGCAAGACATGTCCAAAAATACGTGCTTAATTCTAGGAGTTACTAAAGCTCAGTAACCACTGCAGGTCCTGCTTCAGGCTATCTTTATTGACCTCAGAAATTTTAAGATTAGGTATCAAATGCCGGCAGGGGCATGAACAGTTTCAGATCTATCTTTTGAACTGCTGGAAGCATCTTTATTAAAACTCAGTGACTGACCTACTTTTTTAAGGCTTTACAAATCTTAATTGGGAGGAGCTTGACTCCCCCAGCCCCCCACCAAAGTGCCCAAGAAAGGATTTTACTTCATTAGAAGAAGTCCAGCTGTATTGCTTAGAGAAATGTAGGATGTCATAAAGGACTCTTGGAAAAGGACATGCCTTTGGGCTATCAGATTTAAAGACAGAAGAAACCAGTGTCCTGTTTGTTTTGTGTTTATTTAGAAAATGCCACGAGAAGACACCACTATTCTTCCCTTTGGACTTAAAGTCTAATGATGTTGTAGAGCAAGTGTTAACCTTTAGCTAAGAAAATATTTAGTTTGAATATATATTGAAACATGTTTCTATTGACTGCTTTCACATACTGCATAAAGTATAGAACATGAAAGGATTCCTAGAGAAGCTGACTCAATTCAATAAGACTTTTTTTTTCAGTTATACTCATATGAAATTGAAATGCTCTACTACCATATAAATAAGTAGAAATATTTCTAGAATATTTAAGACCACATCTGTTATCATTATATATATTTTGAGTACTTTTTCCCATTAATGCAAGAATATGGACAGATATTCATTGGAAGGCAACATGGAGCTACATAATTTGTCTTCAGATTTGTGCATAAGAATTTAACTTACCAGATTATTCTTTTCTTCTTTCAAGAGAAATAGAAAAATGACCGTAAAGCCCTTATAATTATATGGCTAAATAAATAAATGATTAAAGTGAAATAGATGTTTTCATGCAGTATTACTTAAATACATAAGTGGTTAAGTTTTAATTATTAATGGAATCACAGGCTGCTGATCAAGTAGCCTGGGAGATAGCACCCCCCCCCCACCTCTTTCACTGAATTTCAAACCCAGTTATAAATGCCTTCAGATTGTTTTAGAGTATTCATTTCAGTTGTAATAAGGACATAAGTAAAGGCCATTGATGTAGTTCATCTTTGTAGAAGACTGAGAAACTGCTTCAGTCAGAGTCACGCATCCTACTGTGCTTTGGTTTAGTGAATGGATTACAAAATGAGACTTATTCAAGATCAAAAGGCAAGCAGGCTTGCATCCTAAGGCTATGATTATAACACAAAAGCCTATCTTGGTGCAGGTATGGGATTTCCTACTACTTTAGAAGACAACTTTTTTTAGCCAGCACTGCTGGTCTCTTAAACTTTTGAAAAGGCACTGCAGTTTCTTCCCTTGACCCAGGCTTGAGATTTTTTGATTTAGGCCTGGTGGCCACATTAACAAGTTATTACCCCCACCTGATTCTAGTGGCCAGGGGATTGTAGTTCTGTTGTCTCTGAATCCACGACACAGCACTGGCAGTTTGGAGCACAGCCCAGAAATTCTAACTCCAGGTGTGAGGCTTCAGTTGGCATTCCCTGAGTGCAGACGAAAACAGTAATTTTCCTCCTTTTCTGAACAGCTGTTTCAGTCTGAAAACAAGCAAAATAAAAATATAAGATGTGCCCAAGATTGCTTTATTTTGGGTATTTAGCACAAATGACAGTACAGCTCTACAAAACTACCACCAAATAATTATGTAAAGAGGCAGAGTAAGAGATAATTTATTACTGCATCACTGCTAAACAGCTTTCTCCTGGGAATTTAGATATTGTTAAAGAAAAAAATAATTCATAACACTTATTAAAGATGATGTCAGACTTTGTTTAAGGAGGACTATCATGATAGGTATACCGACAGTTACTACAATGGGGTTTTATAGTAGGAGAGAGAAATCAGGCTCAACTCCAAATACAACAAAGAAAATGGGGAAATTTATAGCCCAGGAGCAGGGTGAGCAGTTCAGTGGATGGAAATTATAAAGAGGAGGATACATCAGGGAGGATTCTAGCTAAACTGACCTAATAGGATTCTTGTGAAGGCAGGTCAAGGTGATCAGATGTCACCTGGGGGATGGTGGAGGATAAGGCACACAATCAGATATTGAAGATGATTGGATATTGCGGGATTCTTGTTGAACTGACTTAGCAGGATTCTGGCTAAAACTGGACAATGCAGAGATGACAAAGGAAGCCCAAAAGGCCTCATTGAGAAGAGAGTTCAGAGAAGCCTGAGTAGAGTTTGGTGAAGCGGAGAGTCTTTGCAAATAGGCCACACCAAAAGGTGGCAGATTACTTTCCATTACACTCAACTAACTGGTACTAGGTTCTTACACATGTTACATCTGTTTTGCTTTGTAAGCTGTACTCAGGAACAGTGGACATTCAGAGCCCTCACTTGTGTCAAAAAAGTATTTGTAGTGATTCAGTATAATCAAATTAACTCCACGAGAACTGAAACTAGTTTATAAATTCAGTTCTGCTAATGTTTCAGTAATCAATATTAGTTTATTGAAAATCACTTCAATAAGAGGATAGAGAAGAGGATGGGCCAATGGGAGGAAACACAGGAAAAAGCAACAAAATGTTTGGATCTAATTGGAAAACAAAGAATAAAACAACTAAGACAATGGTAAGCATATAATAATAATGAGGTAAAGTACCATTCTATAATGATCTTGATGAAAGGGATATTACATTCTATAAGTTAATCTGCTTCTATGCCACTGTTTGTTGGGTTACACTCCTTGATAATTAGCTTGTTGGATGTATCAACAGATACAGCCTAAACCCCAAACAATGAAAAATGTGTATTTTTATTTAGATATTTTCACATTTTCCTTTCTTCTCCTACCAGAATTTATGTCCCCATTGGAATCACCTAGGTATAATCATTCACAAATCACTTCCTGAGTGTCTATTGTGTGGTACAGTGATAAATTATGTGTTGTGTGCAGTAAAACTGTAATGGAACTTCAAGGTCTGTCCTTGATCAAACTAAATATTATTTGGTGTCTGTTGAACTGGAATTTACTAGTGAAATCATTTCTCTTTTTCTTGGATGGTGGTAGTTGTGGTAGTGGTGGTGGTGATACACAGAAACTGTCACTGATTTCCTGAACCAACCTCTGTTAGTTTCCCCTCTCCGGTTATACATATGTCTGCAGTATTCTGTGTACCCTTCGTACATTCTCTTAACATCTCGAATTTTTTTCTCTTTTCCTTCCTTTGTTCTCCAGTTACCATCTGTCAAACGGATCCACTATCCTTCTACATATGAGAAGTTATATCCAATTTGCTTTCATTGTAAATTGGTTCGGCCATAATTCACATATAATTTTCATAGAATCCCATTAACTCTTTTGTTAACATCTATGCCCTTTTTGATTATACAGGTATTTCTAGTTGACTCAAATTTTCTGACTCTATCTTGAAAGCCATTTTTGTCATCTTTCTATATCAGTTAAAATATACTCATTACCTTAAACAGACTTTACAATATGATTTACAGAATTTCCACTCATACACACTCTAATTTATCAGTTTCTTTTTGTATTGCTATATCATTTCAATTTGACAAAATCTTTATTCTCATGTTAATCTACATATGTATCTGACATTAGGGGATATTAAGAAGTATAGATATTAATAATGCTATGACTGTGTAAAGCTTCTAATAAAAGTATGTCTGTTCTAGACAATGTGTATGTTCCTAGATCTAACTGTTAAAATTGAGAAGTATTTCATTTATTTTCCCTGTAATTTTCCCTGGTTACAGCCAAACGATCTTTTTCCTAGTGAGAAGGGCTAAATTTTTCTCTGAGAGGAAATTTTGCTGCAGAAGTTTATTGTTACTACGATTATTTTACTGTATCCAATCCTATGCCACTTAATTTACACAAAGTGATCTTTAATCATTCAGTAGTTAATTCTTCCATCATTTCATGGGGAAAAATCAATAGTGCAGTTGATTTATACCTGTGAAAACCCTGCTACTGCAATGGCAGATTAAAGTTACCATAGCAGAGGAGAAAAAGATCTAGTATTTAGACAAGTAGTAGTATGTAAATTAATTCCTTAGTGTGTGCTTTGCTTATTTTTAGACATGTATAAAGTAAAATATACAGAAGTCTCTAGTATATAAATGTAATAATAGTATGTTTGCAGATTTTTAAATATAAATGAAAATAGTAATATACACATAGGTTTATATAGAAATGGATGGATAGATGAATTAGAGAAGAAAGGTAGATAATACACACTTGTCAGTATCCCCAAAGAACTGTATAAGAAATAGTAATTGATCAAGCATGCTTAGAATATTTCTTAGTCATAATAATGATTAAATTGAACTACAGCAATATTAACTATAACATAGCAGTGATACTAAATTTTTGGTGCCAGATTCCATAATAATATGATAATCAAATGAAGATGAAAAATTGGGAAAATATCTGTGCATTTTCATTATATATATATTTTTTGGACAATATTTATTACAGAAACTTGGTCCCTTCCTTCTATCAAGAGAGAACAATTATGTACACATAACCTTATTTGCAAATGGAAAGCTAAAAATGACCCGACCAGATGCTTGGTGCATTATGTAAGAAACTGCTAGGATAGTGGCAGCAAACAGGTGATGAATCAGAAAAGTTCTCACTTGTCAAAGCATGTGGAGTAATGAACACTGTCCTCTTATTGAGCTATTATTGCTAAAAATAATAAGCAAGAAAGATGCTATCTTGGTCAAAGTGTGTGGCTGTTTATATATTAGTATACAGGCTGTGTGTCAGCAAATAAGCCTCTGGAGGCAAACAACATCTGATTGTTTCAATCATAATCTAAGTGACCTAACATGTTAAAACTAAACTGGTATGTCTTCCACCAAAGATTTAAAAAAAAAAGGATTATGCAAAATTAAAGTGTATAAAACCCCTAAGATATGTGACAGTAAAACAATGTAATATTACCCATGTGTGGTAAATTTGTGAATGCTATTGTAGCATTCGAAGAAGCTAGCCCTCAAATTATTAGTTTGATAATGAAAGCAAATATATATAAATACATTTTAATTAGGTATAGGTTTCACTGCATAATCAGAGCCTTTGTGTTACAGAGCAGTTATCCACTTTGAAATAAATGCATTTATTTATTAATTCATAAAACAAATAATTGATGAGCACTTGCTACAACTCAGGGACTGTTTCCGGGTCTTGAGATACACATACAGTACTTTCCAAGAGAGGTGCTTAAGATTTATTAAAGTGCCGTATATCAAATGCTATGTTTAAAGTTCTTTTCATATTTTGATTATATAATTTTGGGGAAATCCCAAATTATGGGCGGTGGAAAACTGTTAAATGATTCTCTCAACCTATTATCTTTCTTAATATCTTACTCTAACCCTGTATTAAAAAACCATGATTTGGCAAGGTAGATCGTTCTTTTCATGATGATAGTTAAGGAGTTATTAATAAGAAAATATACCAGTTTTCTTGCACAGAACTATTTTTCACCTGCTTATTTCCTGGCCTAAAATGCCATAATGAAGATATATCCTCCAAAATCACACACACCTTGTAGGACAACACATTCACCTGTTGTAAGTTTTAGTCTACAATCCCTAAGATGTTGGTTTATCAGATTACTCTTAGCCGGTTGAGAATACACAGCTAAGCAAAGGGGCAATTACAGAATTTGGAACATCACCTGGAGGGCGTGGGCCTGAGCAGAACAAAGACATGAAGAGGAGTAAATGGGTACCCAAAGTAAATTTACCAAGAGTAATTAATGTATGCTTTCTCCCAAGGCTAAGCTTGCTGCTAAATTCAATAGATACAAATAAATAAAACAGAGAAAATATTTTTTACCCTTGAGGGCAAAAATATTACTATTTGGCCACTCGAGGCAACAGTTTTTCCTCTTGTTTTAGCATTGTAGCATTATAAAATGGCATACACATGTATGCGATTTTAAAATAGAATATTAAATGATGAGTCCATAAGTAGCAATGGAATAGTGAAGAGAAGGTAACTCATGTTCTTAAAGGCTTCCAGTGATTGGTATAGGTTGAGATTTATCTTAAAAGATAGTAGACATAGATTATAAAGGCAGAACATTGAGTGGGAGTGAACAGCCACCTTACTGTGACTGAAATAGAGAGGTGGATAAAGTAGGAAAGTGATTTATGTTGGGCCTAGAATACTGGATTAAGGCATGTATATTTGTAGCAGTCAACTTTTGACAAGCAAATTTTCTCAGATCTTAAGTGTCAAGTTTCTTTCGGATATTTAAAGCATTTTCAAACTGAATGGGAAAATTGGCATAAGGTAGTTTTGACTAGATTTTTCAACTGTTATTTGTTCATATCCATTTTGTCTTCTGTTTTACTAGAAAATATTAATTTATCAGAAGCCTTATTAAATATTTATTAGAAAGAATATATAATGGGTAAAACATTCAGAATGACTCTGAAGACTATAAATACTTACATTCAAGTGTTAAGGGGTAGAGTTAAGATTATCAGGAAATATCCCTATGTCAAATGCTAAGTTGCAAACATAAAATCATGATGTGTTTTGTAAAATATGTCTGAATGTACAGACCAGGAAATCAGAAATTATATTGTTGATGATTTTTATTCTTGGACTGGCTTAATAGTGTTTCCTTTGTGAACTTGTATTAAAATTTTAATATTAATAATTGATATTTTAACAGTATAAAAGTGATGACATGCCATATGAATACCTGTACCACCTAGGAGGTCAAGGAGGTCAAAAGTGTCTTCTCTAATGATGAGTTTAATTTGTTCCCAAGAGGGAATTCTAAATTTTATCCTTTTAAACATATCAACATAACCCAAGCTGTACAGTAGATTAATGATACTGAGTATGTTATATAAAATTCTATTAGCAGCTCAGAGGGTGATTTTAGAAAACCAACCATATATTTGACCTGAAGAAAATCGCTTTTGCCTTTGTTTGTTTTCATGAAATTAAAAAAAAATGTAAATATAACACAATGCAGAAGATGACTACAGCCAGATTTCAGTTAAAAACAAATGAAGAGTGATTTAATGTAAGGTTTATATTTCATATGCATTATAGTTATCCAAGGATTTCCCACTGGTTAAGGTGATTTATCAACATAAGCAAATAGCAGCTCTTTCAGTACACTATTTCTGAAGCTGTTTCTTTGATATTTTTTCAAACAGAATTGTTATTTGAAGCATTAATGAGGAAGATAGATCAGTGGTTCCTAACTCTAGATAAATTTTAGAATCATACAGGGAACCTTTAAAAAATACTGATATCTATGTCCAACACCAAAGAGATTCTGAGGTAAGTGATTTTGTGAGTGTCTTGGGCACTAATATATTTGCAAATCTACCCAGGTGATTCGTGAGTAGTGACAGGATTTTGAACAGTTGAGAGAAATCACATATCATCTATTCTGAAATATGAGACAATATTTCCAAAACCTTAATACTGGATTTTATTTCAAAGCAATTAACCAATAAAATTATCTATTATTAAAATGCTTCCTATTTATAATACTTTTATGCATGTATTTTATGATTAAAAACTAAAGAATCATAAATATATCTCAAGTGAGGCAAAAATCACTGCATTATAAAAATGTATTAATATAATGAAAAAGTAAAATAAAATTTTATATTTACTGATTTTTCCATATATTTAATTAAATTAAAAAAATCAAGAAGTAGACTACAACCAGAATAAATGAAGAAAGAAACTTCAAATAATAGTACTGAAAAATAAGAGATTGGTTCAAGATGGTGGAGTAGAAGGAAGTGCACTGACTCCCTCTTGCGAGAGCACCTGAATCACAACTAATTGCTGAACAATCATCGACAGGAAGACACAGGAACTCACAAAAAAAGACACCCCACATGCAAAGACAAAGGAGAAGCCACAATGAGATGGTAGGAGGGGCGCAATCACAAAAAAATCAAATCCCATAACCTCTGGGTGGGTGACTCACAAACTGGAGAACAATTATACCACAGAAGTCCACCCACTGGAGTGAAGGTTCTGAGCCCCACATCAGGCTTCCTAACCTGCGGTTCCGGCAATGGGAGGAGGAATCCCTAGAGAATCAGACTTTGAAGGCTAGCGGAATTTGATTGCAGGCCTTCAACAGGACTGGGGGAAACACAGACTCCACTCTTGGAGGGCACAAACAAAGTAGTGTGTACATCAGGACCCAGGGGGAGGAGCAGTGACCCCATAGGAGACTGAACCACACCTACCTGCTAGTGTTGGAGGGTCTCCTGCAGAGGCGGGGGGGGGGGGGGGTGGGGGTGGGGGTGGGGGGGGTGGCTGTGGCTCACTGTGAGGACAAGGACACTGGCAGCAAAAGTTCTGGGAAGTACTCCTTGGCATGAGCCCTCCCGGAGTCCACCATTAGCCCCACCAAAGAGCCTGTAGGCTCCAGTGCTGGGTTGCCTCAGGCCAAACAACCAACACCAAACAACTCAACCCCACCCATTAGCAGACAGGCAGATTAAAGATTTACTGAGCTCTGCTCACCGGAGCAAAAACCAGCTCTACCCACTGCCAGTTCCTCCCATCAGGAAACTTGCACAAGCCTCTTAGATAGCCTCATCCACCAGAGGACAGACAGCAGAAGCAAAAAGAACTACAATCCTGTAGCCAGCGGAACAAAAACCACATTCACAGAAGGATAGATAAAATTAAAAGGCAGAGGACTATGTACCACATGAAGGAACAAGATAAAGCCCTAGAAAAAACGACTAAATGAAGTGGAGATAGGCAACCTTCCAGAAAAAGAATTCAGAATAATGATAGTGAAGATGATCCAGGACCTTGGAAAAAGAATGGAGGCAAAGATCGAGAAGATGCAAGAAATGTTTAACAAAGACCTAGAAGAATTAAAGAACAAGCAAACAGAGATGAACAATACAATAACTGAAATGAAAAATACACTAGAAGAGAGGCAGAAGAACAGATAAGTGACCTGGAAGACAGAATGGTGGAAATCACTGCCGCAGAAGAGAATAAGGAAAAAAGAACGAAAAGAAATGAAGAGAGCCTAAGAGACCTATGGGACAACATTAAATGCAACAACATTCACGTTATAGGGGTCCCAGAAGGAGAAGAGAGAGAGAAAGGATCCGAGAAAATATTTGAAGAAGTTATAGTTGAAAACTTCCCTAACATGGGAAAGGAAATAGCCACCCAGGTCTAGGAAACGCAGAGTCCCATACAGGAGAAACCCAGGGAGAAACACGCCAAGACACATAGTAATCAAATTGACAGAAATTAAAGACAATGAGAAATTATTAAAAGCAACAAGGGAAGAATGACAACATAGGAGGGAACTCCCATAAAATTAACAGCTGATTTCTCAGCAGAAACTCTACAAGCCAGATGGGAGTGGCATGATATATTTAAAGTGATGAAAGGGAAGAACCTACAACCAAGATTATTCTGCCCGGCAAGGATCTTTCAGATTTGACAGAGAAATGAGAAGCTTTACAGACAAGCAAAAGCTAAGAGAATTCAGCACCAGCAATCCAGCTCTACAACAAATGCTAAAGGAACTTCTCTAACTAGGAAACACAAGAGAAGAAAAGGACCTACAAAAACAAACCCATAACAATTAAGAAAATGGTAATAGGAACAAACATATCGATAATTACCTTAAATGTGAATGGACTAGATGCTCCAACCAAAAGACACAGGCTTGCTGAGTGGATACAAAAACAAGACCCATATATATGCTGTCTACAAGAGACCCACTTCAGACCTAGGGACACACACAGACTGAAAGTGAGGAGATGGGAAAAAGATATTCTATGCAAATGGAAATCAAAAGAAAGCTGGAGTAGCAATACCCATATCAGATAAAATAGACTTTAAAATAAAGAATGTTACAAGATACAAGGAAGGACACTACATAATGATCAAGGGATCAATCCAGGAAGAAGATATAACAATTATAAACAATTATAAATATATATGCACCCAACATAGGAACAACTCAATACATAAGACAAAAGCTAACAGCTATAAAAGAGGAAGTCAACACTAACACAATAATAGTGGGGGACTTTAACACCACACTCACACCAATGGGCAGATCATCCAGACAGAAAATTAATAAGGAAACACAAGCTTTAAATTATACAATAGACCAGGTAGATTTAATTGATATTTATAGGACAGTCCATTGGAAAACAGCCGATTACAGTTTCTTCTCAAGTGCACACTGAACATTCTCCAGGATAGATTACATCTTGGGTCACAAATCTGCCTCAGTAAATTTATGAAAATTGAAATCATATCAAGCACCTTTTCCGACCACAGCGCTGTGAGATTAGAAATAAATTACAGGGGAAAAAAACATAAATAACACAAACACATGGAGGCTAAACACTACGTTACTAAATAACCAAGATATCACTGAAGAAATCAAAGAAGAACTAAAAAAATATCTAGAGAAAAGTGACAATGAAAACATGATGATCCAAAACCTGTGGGATGCAGCAAAAGCAGTTCTAAGAGGGAAGTTTATAGCTATACAAGCATACCTCAAGAAACAAGAAACATCTGAAATAAAAAATCTAACTTTACACCTAAAGAAACTAGAGAAAGAAGAACAAACAAAGCCCAAATTAGTAGAAGGAAAGAAATCCTAAAGATCAGAGCAGAGATAAATCAAAACAAAGAAAACAATAGCAAACATCAATAAAACTAAAAGCTGGTTCTTTGAGAAGATAAACAAAATTGGTAAACCATTAGCCAGACTCCTCAAGAAAAAGAGGGAGAGGATTCAATAAAATCAGAATTAAGAAAGAAGTTAAAAAGGACACAGCAGAAATACAAAGCATCATGAGAGACTACTACAAGCAACTCTATGCCAATAAAATAGACAACCTGGAAGAAATGGAAAAATTCTTAGAAAGCTATAACCTTCCAAGACTGAGCCAGGAAGAAATAGAAAATATGAACAGAACAATCACACGTGATGAAATTGAAAGTGTGATTAAAAATCTTCCAACAAACGAAAGTCCAGGACCAGATGACTTCACAGGTGAGTTCTATCAAACATTTAAAGAGCTAACACACATCCTTCTCAAACTCTTCCAAAAAATTGCAGATGAGGGAGCACTCCCAAACTGATTCTACAAGGCCACCATCACCCTGATAGCAGAACTACAAAAAAAGAAAATTACAGACCAATATCACTGATGAGTATAGATGCAAAATTCCTCAACAAAATACTAGCAAACAGAATCCAACAACACGTTAAAAAGATGATACACCATGATCAAGTAAGATTTATCCCAGGGATGCAAGGATACACAAATCAATGTGATACACCATATTAACAAATTGAAGAATAAAAACCATATGATCATCTCAGTAGATGCAGAAAAGCTTTTAACAAAATTCAACACCCATTTATGATAAAAACTCTCCAGAAAGTGGGCATAGAGGGAATCTACCTCAACATAGTAAAGGCCATATATGACAAACCAACAGCCAACATCATTTTCAATGGTGAAAAACTGAAAGCATTTCCTGTAACGTCAGGAACAAGACAAGGATGTCCCCTCTTGCCACTATTTTTCAACATAGTTTTGGAAGTCCGAGCCATGGCAATCAGAGAAGAAAAAGAAATAAAAGGAATACAAATTGGAAAAGAAGAAGTAAAGATGTCACTGTTTGCAGATGACATGGTAGTATACATAAATAGTCCTAAAGATGCCACCAGAAAACTACTAGAGCTAATTGATGAATTTGGTAAAGTTGCAGGTTACAGAATTAATGCACAGAAATCTCTTGCATTGCTATACACTAACAACAAAAGATCAGAAAGAGAAATTAATGAATCAATCCCATTCACCATTGCAAAGAGTAAAATACCTAGGAATAAACCTGCCTAACGAGGTAAAAGACATGTACTCAGAAAACTATAAGACACTGATGAAAATAATCAAAAATGACACAAACAGATGGAGAGATATACCATATTCTTGGCTTGGAAGAATCAGTATTGTGAAAATGACTATACTACCCAAAGCCATCTACAGATTCAATGCAATTCCTATCAAATTACCAATGGTACTTTTTACAGAACTAGAACAAAAAATCTTAAAATTTATACGGAGACACAAAAGACCCGAATAGCCAAAGCAATCTTGAGGGAAAAAAACAGCTGGAGGAATCAGACTCCCTGACTTCAGCCTATACTACAAAGCTACAGTAATCAAGACAATATGGTGCTGGCACAAAAACAGAAATATAGATCAATGGAGCTGGATAGAAAGCCCAGAGATAAACCCACGCCACCTATGGTCAACTAATCTATGATAAAGGAGGCAGGAATATACAGTGGAGAAAAGACAGCCTCTTCAATAAGTGGTGCTGGGAAAACTGGACAGCTACCTGTAAAAGAATGTAATAGAATACTTCCTAACACCATACACAAAAATAAACTAAAAATGGATTAGAGACCTAAATGTAAGACCGGACACTATAAACCTCTTAGAGCAAAACATCGGAAGAACACCTTTGACATAAATCACAGCAAGATCCTTTTGTGACCCACCTCCTAGAGTAATGGAAATAAAAACAAAAATAAACAGATGGAACCTAATGAAATTTAAAAGCTTTTGCACAGCAAGGGAAACTAAACAAAACGGAAAGACAATCCTCAGAATGGGAGAAAATATTTGCCAATGAATCAATGGACAAAGGATTAATCTCCAAAATATATAAACAGCTCATGCAGCTCAATATTAAAAAAACAAACAACCTAATCAAAAAATGGGCAGAAGATCTAAATAGATATTTCTCCAAAGAAGACATACAGATGGCCAAGAAGCACATGAAAAGCTGCTCAACATCACTAATTATTAGAGAAATGCAAATCAAAACTACAATGAGGTATCACCTCACACCAGTGAGAATGGGCATCGTCAGAAAATCTACAAACAGCAAATTCTGGAGAGGGTGTGGAGTAAAGGGAACCCTCTTGCACTGTTGGTGGGAATGTAAATTGATACAGCTGCTATCGGGAACAGTATGGAGGTTCCTTAAAAATCCAAAAATAGAATTACCATATGACCCATATATGTAGAATATAGAAAAATGGTACAGATGAACCAGTTTGCAGGGCAGAAATTGAGACACAGATGTAGAGAACAAATGTATGGACACCAAGGGGGGAAGCGGGGGTAGTGGTGGGATGAATTGGGAGATATGGCTTGACATATATACATTAATATATATAAAATAGATAACTAATAACCTGCTGTATAAAAAAATAAAATAAAATTCAAATTAAAAAAATAGTACTGAATAAATAATAATGGCTCATTTATTTGAATTTAGAAATATATACCTTATAGAGTTTTCAATATAACTGAGCATATGAATGAAAATTTTAAATATTTGGGTTTATTATTTTATAAAATACCAATTTTATAATGTTTAACCGAACATTTAAGAAAAAAAATTGGGAATGATGTTACTGACTTTTCACAGAACTTATCATTATAGCATTGTGTTTGAGATAGAAATATGTATGTCAGTCTTTATAGCTTTAGATTTATGTTTCCAAAATACAAATGACTAATTCATTTTAGTCTCATGTGGGTTAAGTTTAGTTTGTCCAAAAATGCATTTTTAAACTGTATACAAAAAAAAAGAAATGGGAAAAAATAAATTTTGACTTTGTTTTTTGTAATTTGTAAGAAATTGGGTGTAAAACAAGTACCTCTGTTATTTTCCTAAAATAAGGAGAGAATGCAAGGTAATACCCAGATGACAGTTAAAAACTTGAAAAGACACATATTTGAGTTTTTGGCCTATGCCTAGCACCCAAGAGGGTTTAACATGGTAGCATGACGCTGACTTTCAAAGGACACCTGTATTCAAAACTTGTTTTTTTTTAGTAATGAGCTGCATGAAGTTGAGACAAATCAATTTATACAAGCCTGTAAATTTCAGACCCAGTTGAGCTTTCTAATCCTAGAGCCCCAAACCTTATTGATTATACCCCAACACCCAACCCCTGTCTTTTCTCTTTGAACCATCTCCATCTGAAAATTTGAAAAGTGTTTCTATTTCAAAACTTTTTGCTGACACACAAATAAGTTAGGGTGTTGAAAGTCGACGCTAATTACTAAAAGTATGTTGGAGAAAGCCCACCCCAACTTTAATTTTTTTCATTAATTCTTAAAATCTTTACGCTTATTCATTTTAAGGGTCTGTCAGAACCATGTCTATCAAACTTTAAAGTGCATTCAAGTCACTGAGGAATCTTGTTAAAAATGCAGATTCTAATTGTGTGTCTCAACTGCAACCTGAGAGCTGCTAGCAAGCCCCCGATTGATGCCAGTGTTCTTGATTCTTGTATGTTATCTTGAGTAGCAAGATGTAAAAGGACTCACACTTGGCTGTATGGATAAGTGGACAATTTGAGGGAATTTTTGGACAAAATTCAACTGGATCCTGGATTAAATACAAAAATAAGTTTGATTGCATTTCTGGGTTTGCTGCAAAGTAAAAGAAACCTTGAAACATACACATACCCCAGCAAGCTGAAACTGCAGCAGGAAGCTGTGAATGGTGAGCATAAAAGAGAGTTGCCCTGAGGTCAAAGCTGATACCAGTGCTGTATCATGTAGGCAAGCCTAGTTTTCTTTGGGGCCTTAGATTCCTATTTCTTATAGTTTTTCTGACCTCTGGTTGTTTATTCTACCTTCTGTAGAGTTGGCTTTCACTTGCCAAGAACAGAGGCTAGGAGACCTCTTGAATTCAAATCTTGACCTAACCTTTGTACTTGGACAACTTATTCTCCCTTTATTTCAGTTTATGCAACTGGAAAATGGAGATAGTAATTGACCCTACAAAGTTGAAGTTGTTTTGAGGGTTAAGTGAAGTAATACATGCCCAGAACAGTGCCTGGAATATAAGTGCTTGGTATTGTTTTCTATAAGTCATCATGTAATATTTCAATGCCTTTAATAGGTAGAAATTTAGCAAAATCTTTATAAAGCTATACTGGGACTTATTGCTAAAAAAGGAATTAAATAATTTGCCACGGGGCTTCCCTGGTGGCGCAGTGGTTGAGAGTCCGCCTGCCGATGCAGGGGACACGGGTTCGTGCCCTGATCCGGGAAGATCCCACATGCCTCGGAGCGGCTGGGCCCGTGAGCCATGGCCACTGAGCCTGCGCGTCCGGAGCCTGTGCTCCGCACGGGAGAGACCACAACAGTGAGAGGCCCGCGTACAGCAAAAAATATATATATATATAATAATTTTCCAAGTGCCAGTAGTAGAAATTGGTCTAGAACCTTGTTTTACTTACTATCTTTATTTTTCCATCAACATCTTTACGAGTAATAAAAAAACTACCTGCATTCTTATGCTTTAACACTTATCAGTAATTAAATAATAACTTCCTAAAAAAATATGAAATAGTTACAAAATAAATTTTAAAATACTGAGTAAAGTAGTTTATAGATTGCACTATAAACCATAGTATCTTATGGTGATATAACAGAAGGTGGAGGTTTTCATTGTTTTGCTCCAATTCTGATATACCTCCTGGAGAACGTACTAAGACCACTTACTCATACAGCCACCTCAAAAGCCTGCCAAATATTAGATAGCAGTTATTCTTTGAACAGTGCAAATTTACCAAAAAATAGTATGATCCAGAAGTATTATAATATTATAATATTGTTGTTCTCCATGGTTAAGTCGATTATTTACTTTGTGTGATGCTAGAGTATCCTTTACTGGTATCCCCACCAGCAATAAGTGTTAGAGAACTTCCCATTTTTGTCAGCAGGATGGGTATAGGTAGTCTTTTTTTTGCTTTAATTTAAATTTCTCTTACCAACGAGTTTAAGTTATCTTCTCCTTTTTGAAATTGTTTTTCCTTTATATTTTTAATTAATATACTTTACACATTTAAAATTATTTATAAAAAATAAAAAATATATTAAAAAAAAAGACTAGGTAAAGGGCTTCCCTGGTGGCGCAGTGGTTGAGAGTCCGCCTGCCGATGCAGGGGACACGGGTCCGTGCCCCGGTACAGGAGGATACCACATGCCGCGGAGCGGCTGGGTCTGTGAGCCATGGCCGCTGAGCCTGCGCGTCCGGAGCCTGTGCTCCGCAACGGAAGAGGCCACAGCAGTGAGAGGCCCCCGTATCGCAAAAAAAAAAAAAAAAATTATTTATATGCCAAAGCTTTAAAATTGTATAGATAGATGAGGTTTATAAAAAAAGAAACTAGTCGCTATGCACACCCATCTCCTTTCTTATCCCACTAACCAGAGGCAACAGTTTTCTCTTTTTTAGCTATTATTTACAGGTTTTTATCTGCATATATCTAAATAAAATGCATATATTTCAATCTCAATTTTAGATTTTATCTATTATGGTAAGTTAACATTTTTAGCTAACTTTCTTTTTCTTCTGAAATGTTACTAAATCCATATTCAATATTTTGTTGTTATGATTCTGTAAATATTGTTCACTGCTGGGCCATATAATACACAAGGACATAAAATTTCCTTTTCTTCTACACCATTTTTTGTCCTGGAATTAATAATCTCCACAGATCTTTAGTGTGCACAGTTTTCTTTAGACATAAAAGTAAGTTTACCTATATATCTTATATTCTATAGTTTAGTAAAATTTTTCATACAGTTAAATAGCTCATATATTGTTTCTCTTCCTTTTTCCCCTGTAAACTTTTCTTCAGCAGGTCCCATTTTGTTTTTGCTTTTTTTAAAATGTCTGCTGCCCAGTTGTTGTCCTAAGTCTTCCTCTTGCTCATTTTTGAAGTTCTTTGCCTTGTTCATCTGCTGAATTCCCTGTTTTTAGATCTTATGTTTTAATTTTCCCATGTTAATGCTCTTCTGCTTTTATGGACTACATCTTCTCAAAGCTTCTTGAACTCTTGAGGAAAAGGGTAAAAACCATAAATGTTTAGAGTCTTTGCATATAGTGTCTGTGTATACACAGAATTCTGAATTGACTAGGGAATTAAAAAATATTCTTTTAACTTCATATTAAGCTTATTTTTCCTTAAATTTTATTTTACTTTGAAAATGTATTATTGTATATGATAAATAAAATCAAACAATACACATTATAATGAAATGTGACTCCCACTCTAAATTTTTAATACTTGAGGAAACAATCTAATTTTTTGCATCTGTTTTCTCCCACTAAGTATATCTTGGAGATCTTTATCAGTATATAAAATATAACCCTCATTTAACTATATCTTTATACTAGGCCATTGTGTAGAAGCTCTCACATAAAATTATCACAGTCAGTACTTTCTAGATATTCTGTATTTATGGATTTGATTTTCTACTTGTTCCAAATGGGTTTTATTTTTTGGCTTTTTAAACAGGAATATGTTCATTATTCAAAATGTTATTTAGACTTTTTGGTTGACTTTTTTTCCTTGCATATGGGGTTTTCTTATCTATTTTTATTTCTCTTGATTTTCCTAATTTTAATTTTAAGGTAGCTTATTTAGATTTAGGAAATGACAACAGTAAAGAAAACATTTTAATGCACTGTACTAGTGTCCTAGTGTCCTGTGTTGTTGTTATACTACCACTTGATATTTTTTAAAAGGGAAATTTTTAAAAAATCATTTGTAATTGAAAGAATTTGGCAATTTCCAATCAGTCTTGGAACTCTACTATATAGGTGTTTTGTGTCAAACCACATTTATTTAAGGGTTCGTTTTTGGTTTTTTTGTTTTTGTTTTTTGGGTGGGGGGAGGTTCTCGGGCCTTTCACTGTTGTGGCCTCTCCCGTTGCGGAGCACAGGCTCCGGACGCACAGGCTCAGCGGCCTTGGCTCACGGGCCCAGCTGCTCCGCGGCATGTGGGATCTTCCCAGACCGGGGCACGGACCCGTGTCCCCTGCATCGGCAGGAGGACTCTCAACCACTGCGCCACCAGGGAAGCCCCAAGGGTTCGTTTTGTAAATGTGAGGAATGTTTTTTGTTAGCTGAAATAAATCCTGAAAAGTGATTTTGTATTTTTACAAAGCAGTGTTTTGGCAGCAAACTGTAGTTTAAAAGAAAATAGCAAAATGAATCATTTGAAGAGTTGAGCACTTTCCAACAATTCCAGGAATGTGTTGGTTGTAAAATTCTTACCTGCTTATACCAAGTGGAAGGATTTCCAGTACGCTTTGGTGAATTTTTAAGCACTGTGATCTACCTTTAATGGAACCTTTTTCACTTTGGTTATTTGAAACATTGTTGTGGAGTACATAGTAGAACATAGTGTTAAAATGGTGAAGTCTCAAAAATTACCTAGTATTAGTTTTTTCCACAAATGTATGCTTCACTTCGTAAAAGTTTTTAAATTGATTCATTTTCATATATTAGCAAATTTGTACCAAAACTTTTATTTTAAAATATGTTTAATCGATCCTTTGATTACTCCTCTTATTCATTATAAAATAATCTATATTAACTCACCTATCTGTAGCTTTGGCACCATTGACCTTTCTCTGCTTTTTGAAACTCTGTCCTTGAATATTAAACCTCCATCCTGGTTTCTGTGGTAAAGTTTTCTTGGTTTTACTCTACTTTTGCTTGCCGTTCTTTCTCCATATCCTTTGCTGGCTAGTCTATCACCACACATGCATTAAATGTAGGTGCTTCCTGAGAGTTCCACAACAGCCTTCTTTTCTCATTCTGTGTGCTGCTGGAGGATATCATCTACTTTTATTATTTCCAGTACTATCTATATGGTAATGTCTCCCAAAATGTGTTCTCAGCCCATCTCTCTCCTTAGCTCCATTTCCAATAATCACCAGCCTATTGGGCATCTCTATGTAATGTCCTCAAACTCAGGCGTCTTAAACCCAGTCTGTTCAAAACTGAAATATTCTCACATCTGCCTACCCCCTCACTCTTTGCCTCTAATATTCCCTGTGGCAGGTAACTCACACCAGTCAGTACCTTATCAACTAAGTAGAAATACAGTGATAATCTCCTCTCCTTTTATTCTCTTATTTTCCATATTCCATTGTATGCATGTCCTGTAGATTCTCTCTTTAAAAACTCTTCTCCATTTCTAGTTCATAACCTCATTATTTTGTCTTTTCTTTTTTAAAGACTCGCTTTTCTATTGAAAAGTTGATTTACAATGTTGTGTCAATTTCTGCTGTACAGCAAAGGGATTCAGTTATACATATATATACAATCTTTTTCATATTCTTTTTTGTTATGGTTTATCACAGGACATTGAATATAGTTTCCTATGCTATATAGTAGGACCTTGGTGTTTATCCATCCTATATATATAATAGTTTGCATCTACTAAGCCCAAACTCCCAATCCATCCCTCCCACCCCCACCCCACAACTGGAAACCAGCAGTCTGTTCTCTATGTCTGTGAGCCTGTTTCTGTTTCGTAGATAAGTTCATTTGTATCATATTTTACATTCCACATATAAATGATATCATATGGTATTTTTCTTTCTCTGACTTACTTCACTTAGTATGATAATCTCTAGTTTCATCCATGTTGCTGCAAGTGGCATTATTTCATATTTTTTATGGCTGAGTAATATTCCATTGTATATATGTACCACATCTTCTTTATCCATTCATCTGTAATGGACATTTAGGTTGTTTCCATGTCTTGGCTATTGTGAACAGTGCTGCTATGAACATAGGGATGCACGGATCTTTTTTTTTTTTGAATTGTATTTATTTTTTATACAGCAGGTTCTTATTAGTTATCTATTTTATACACATCAGTGTATACATGTTAATCCCAATCTGCCAATTCATCACACCACCACCACCACCCCCTGCCACTTTCCCCCCTTGGTGCCCATACATTTGTTCTCTGCATCTGTGTCTCTTATTTCTGCCCGGCAGACCCGTTCATCTCTACCATTTTTCTAGGTTCAACTTTTATGTGTTAATATATATTTGTTTTTCTCTTTCTGACTTACTTCACTCTGTATGACAGTCTCTAGATCCATCCACATCTCTAAAAATAACCCAATTTTGTTCCTTTTCATGTCTGAGTAATATTCCATTGTATATATGAACCACATCTTCTTTATCCACTCGGCTGTTGATGAGCATTTAGGTTGCTTCCATGTCCAGGCTATTGTAAATAGCGCTGCAATGAACATTGGGGTGCATGTGTCTTTTTAAATTATGGTTTGCTCTGGATATATGCCCAGTAGTGGGATTGCTGGGTCACATGGTAATTCTAATTTTAGTTTTTTAAGGAACCTCCATACTGTTCTCCATAGTGGCTGTATCAATTTACATTCCCACCAACAGTGCAAGAGGGTTCCCTTTACTCCACACCCTCTCCAGCATTTGTTGTTTGTGATTTTCTGATGATGCCCATTCTAACTGGTGTGAGGTGATATCTCATTGTAGTTTTGATTTGCATTTCTCTAATAATTACTGATGTTGAGCAGCTTTTCATGTGCCTCTAGGCCATCTGTATGTCTTGTTTAGAGAAATGTCTATTTAGGTCTTCTGCCCATTTTTTGATTGGGTTGTTTGTTTTTTTAATATTGAGCTGCATAAGCTGTTTATATATTTTGGAGATTAATCCTTTGTCCTTTGGTTCGTTTGCAAATATTTTCTCCTATTCTGAGGGTTGTCTTTTTGTCTTCTTTGTAGTTTCCTTTGCTTTGCAAAAGCTTTTAAGTTTCATTAAGTCCCATTTGTTTGTTTTTATTTCTATTACTCTAGGAGGTGGACCAAAAAAGATCTTGCTGTGATTTATGTCAAAGAGTGTTCTTCCAATGTTTTCCTCTAAGAGTTTTATAGTGTCCAGCCTTACATTAGGTCTCTAATCCATTTTGAGTTTATTTTTGTGTATGATGTTAGGGAATATTCTAATTTCATTCTTTTACATGTAGCTGTCCAGTTTTCCAATCACCACTTACTGAAGAGACTGTCTTTTCTCCATTGTATATCCTTGTCTCCTTTGTCATAGATTAGTTGACCATAGTTGCATGGGTTTATCTCTGGGCTTTCTATCCTGTTCCATTGATCTATATTTCTGTTTTTGTGCCAGTACCATATTGTCTTGATTACTGTAGCTTTGTAATATAGTCTGAAGTCAGGGAGTCTGATTTCTCCAGCTCCGTTTTTTTCCCTCAAGACTGCTTAGGCTATTCGGGTCTTTTGTGTCTCCATACAGATTTTAAGATTTTTTGTTCTAGTTCTATTAAAACGTGCCATTGGTATTTTGATAGGGACTGCACTGAATTTGTAGATTGCTTTGGGTAGTATAGTCATTTTCACAATATTGATTCTTCCAATCCAAGAACATGGTATATCCCCCCATCTGTATCATCTTTAATTTCTTTCATCAGTGTCTTATTGTTTTCTGCATAAAAGTCTTTTGTCTCCCTAGGTAGGTTTACTCCTAGGTATTTTATTTTTGTTTCAATGGTAAATGGGAGTGTTTTGTTAATTTCTCTTTCAGATTTTGCATCATTAGTGTATAGGAATGCAAGAGATTTCTGTGCATTAATTTTGTATCCTGCAGCTTTATGAAATTCATTGATTAGGTCTTGTACTTTTCTGGTTGCGTCTTTCGCATTCTCTATGTGTAGTATCATGTCATCTGCAAACAGTGACAATTTTACCTCTTCTTTTCCAGTTTGTATTCCTTTTCTTTTTCTTCTCTGATTTCCATGGCTAGGACTTCCAAAACTATGTTGAATAATAGGGGCGAGAGTGGACATGCTTGTCTTGTTCCTGATCTTAGAGGAAATGGTTTCAATTTTTCACCACTGAGAATGATGTTTGCTGTGGGTTTGTCGTATATGGCCTTTATTATGTAGAGGTAGGTTCCCTCTATGCCCACTCTCTGGAGGGTATTTATCATAAATGGGTGTTGAATTTTGTCAAAAGCTTTTTCTGCATCTATTGAGATGATCATATGGTTTTTATTCTTCAATTTGTTAATATGGTGTATCACACTGATTGATTTGCGTATATTGAAGAATCCTTGCAGCCCTGGGATAAATCCCACTTGATTATGGTGTATGATCCTTTTAATGTGTTGTTGCATTGTGTTTGCTAGTATTTTGTTGAGGATTTTTGCATCTATATTCATCAGTGATATTGGTCTGTAATTTTCCTTTTTTGTAGTATCTCTGTCTGGTTTTGGTATCAGGGTGATGGTGGCCTCATACAATGAGTTTGGGATGGTTCCTGCCTCTGCACTTTTTTGGAAGAGTTTGAGAAGAATGTCTGTTAGCTCTTCTCAAAATGTTTGATAGAATTCACTTGTGAAGCCATCTGGTCCTGGACTTTTGTTTGTTGGAAGATTTTTAATCACATTTTCAATTTCATTACTTGTGATTGGTCTGCTCATATTTTCTGTTTCTTCCTGGTTCACTCTTGGAAGGTTATAGCTTTCTAAGAATTTGTCCATTTCTTCCAGGTTGTCTACTTTATTGGCATAGAGTTGATTGTAGTTGTCTCAGGATGCTTTGTATTTCTGTGGTGTCTGTTGTAACTTCTCCTTTTTCATTTCTAATTTTATTGATTTGAGTCCTTTCCCTCTTTTTTTTGATGAGTCTGGCTAAAGGTTTATCAATTTTGTTTAATCTTCTCAAAGAACCAGCTTTTAGTTTTATTGATGTTTGCTATTGTTTTCCTTGTTTCTATGTCATTTATCTCTGCTCTGATCTTCATGATTTCTTTCCTTCTACTAATTTGGGTTTTGTTTGTTCTTCTTTCTCTAGTTTCTTTAGGTGTGAGGTTAGATTGTTTATTTCAGATTTTTCTTGTTTCTTAAGGTAAGCTTGTATTGCTGTATACTTCCCTCTTAGAACTGCTTTTGCTGCATCCCATAGGTTTTGGATCATCGTGTTTTCATTGTCATTTGTCTCTAGGTATTTTTTGATTTTTTCTTTGATTTCTTCAGTGATCTCTTGGTTATTTAGTAATGTATTGTTTAGCCACCCTGTGTTTGTGTTTTTTACGTTGTTTTCCCTGTAATTGATTTCTAATCTCATAGTGTTGTGGTCAGAAAAGATGCTTGACATGATTTCAATTTTCGTAAATTTACTGAGGCTGGATTTGTGACCCAAGATGTCATCTATTCTGGAGAATGTTCCATGTGCACTTGAGAAGAAACTGTAATCAGCTGTTTTCCAATGGACTGTCCTATAAATATCAATTAAATCTCTCTGGTCTATTGTGTCATTTAAAGCTTGTATTTCCTTGTTAATTTTCTGTCTGGATGATCTGTCCGTTGGTGTAAGTGAGGTGTTAAATTCCCCCACTATTATTGTGTTACTGTTGATTTCCTCTTTTATAACTGTTAGCAGTTTCCTTATGTATTGGGGTGCTCCTATGCTGGGTGCATATATATTTATAATCATTATATCTTCTTCTTGGATTGATCCCTTGATCATTATGTAGTGTCCTTCCTTGTCTCTTGTAACATTCTTTATTTTAAAGTCTGTTTTATCTGATATGAGTATTGCTACTCCAGCTTTATTTTGATTTCCATTTGCATGGAATATCTTTTTCCATCCCTCACTTTCAGTCTGTATGTGTCCCTAAGTCAGAATTGGGTCTCTTATAGACAGCATATATATGGGTCTTGTTTTTGTATTCATTCAGCGAGCCTATCTCTTTTGGTCGGAGCATTTAATCCATTCACATTTAAGGTAAGTATCGATATGCATGTTCGTACTATTTTCTTAATTGTTATGGGTTTGTTTCTGTGGGTCCTTTTCTTCTCTTCCCACTTAGAGAAGTTCCTTTAGCATTTGCTGTAGAGCTGGTTTGGTGGTGCTGAATTCTGTTAGCTTTTGCTTGTCTATAAAAATTCTGATTTCTCCGTCGAATCTGAATGAGATCCTTGCCGGGTAGAGTAACCTTGGTTGTAGGTTCTTCCCTTTCATCACTTTAAATATATCATGCCACTCCCTTCTCGCTTGTAGAGTTTCTGCTGATAAATCAGCTGTTAACCTTATGGTAATTCCCTTGTATGTTATTTGTTGTTTTTCCCTTGTTGCTTTCAATAATTTTTCTTTGTCTTTAATTTTTGTCAATTTGATTACTGTGCGTCTAAGCGTGTTTCTCCTTGGGTTTTTCCTGCCTAGGACTCTCTGCACTTCCTGGACTTGGGTGGCTATTTCCTTTCCCATGTTAGGGAAGTTTTCGACTATAATCTCTTCAAATATTTTCTCAGGTCCTTTCTCTCTCTCTTCTCCTTCTGGGACCCCTATACTGTGAATGTTGTTGCGTTGAATGTTGTCCCAGAGGTCTCTTAGGCTGTCTTCATTTCTTTTCATTCTTTTTTCTTTATTCTGTTCCGTGGCAGTGAATTTCACCATTCTGTCTTCCAGGTCACTTATCCATTCTTCTGCCTCTGTTATTCTGCTATTGATTCCTTCTAGTATATTTTTCATTTCAGTTATTATATTGTTCATCTCTGTTTCTTTGTTCTGTAATTCTTCTAGGTGTTTGCTCTTTAATTCTTCTAGGTCTTTTTTAAACATTTCTTGCATCTTCTCTATCTTTGCCTCCATTATTTTTCCGAGGTCCTGGATCATCTTCACTATCATTATTCTGAATTATTCTTCCGGAAGGTTGCCTATCTCCATTTCATTTAGTTGTTTTTCTGGGGTTTTATCTTGTTCCTTCAGCTGGTACATAGCCCTCTGCCTTTTCATCTTGTCTATCTTTCTGTGAGTGTGGTTTTTGTTCCACAGGCTGCAGGATTGTAGTTCTTCTTGCTTCTGCTGTCTGCCCTCTGGTGGATGAGGCTATCTAAGAGGCTTGTGCAAGTTTCCTGGTGGGAGGGACCCGTGGTGGGTAGAGCTGGGTGTTGCTCTGGTGGGCAGAGCTCAGTAAAACTTTAATCCCGCTTGTCTGCTGATGGGTGGGGCTGAGTTCCCTCCCTTGGTTGTTTGGCCTGAGGCAACCTGACACTGGAGCCTACCTGCCTCTTTTATGAGGCTAATGGCAGACTTTGAGAGGGCTCATACCAAGGAGTACTTCCCAGAACTTCTGCTGCCAGTGTCCTTGTCCTCACGGTGAGCCACAGCCACCCCCTGCCTCTGCAGGAGACCCTCCAACACTATCAGGTAGGTCTGGTTCAATCTCCTATGGCGTCACTGCTCCTTCCCCTGGGTCCTGATGTGCACACCACTTTGTGTGTGCCCTCCAGTAGTGGAGTCTGTGTTTCCCTCAGTCCTGTTGAAGGCCTGCAATCAAATACCACTCGACTTCACAGTCTGATTCTCTAGGAATTCCTTCTCCTATTGCCGGACCCCCAGGTTGGGAAGCCTGACGTGGGGCTCAGAACCTTCACTCCAGTGGGTGGACTTCTGTGGTATAAGTGTTCTCCAGTTTGTGAGTCACCCACCCAGCAGTTATGGGATTTGATTTTATTGTGATTGCATCCTTCTACCATCTCATTGTGGCTTCTCCTTTGTCTTTGCATGTGGGGTATCTTTTTTTGTGAGTTCCTGTGTCTTCCTGTCAATGATTCTTCAGCAGTTAGCTGTGATTCTGGTGCTCTCACAAGAGGGAGTGAGCGCACTTCTTTCTACTCCGCCATCTTGAACCAATCTCTGTCTTGATTTTACTAACAGGTTTCTGTTTAATTATTTCCTGCTTCTAGTTCTTTCTCCCTCCAGTTCACTCTCCACACTGCTGCCAGAATATTCTTTCTAAAATGCAAAGAAGTTTTAAAAGGAAATGAAAAACATTTGCAATATGTTGAGTGATATAGGTTGCTCTTTTATTATAAGTAATTCAATATATTTAAAAATGCAAATCTCGTTTGTCATGCTCTTACTTAAAATAAATAGGGAGAATAATCCTCTCTTAACTTCTGATCCTCATTTCAATAAAATCCAAAAGACATTTTCAAAGCATGCTGGCATCATAGGCTCCAGACACACAAAAGCATTTGCTTCCTTTGACTACATCTCCTTTTGCCCACTTCTTCCCCTGGTGAAACTCAGCTCGTTCTATAAAACTTACCTTGGATGTTACCTCTTCTGCCTGAGCAGATATATTTCACATCTCTTTCTAATAGAGTGAAGTGCAGGTATTATCTATAAAGCTAACAAGATGTATTTGAACACATTCAGTTATTTTACAGTCATGTATATCTGGCTCTGTGGGCATTATGGTCTTTGAAATTAACTCCCACCCAGTCCACCACACTTTCTCTGATAATTTTATATTTACTTGAACTTTTCCTTTTCTTGACTGTGTCCTTTGTGGGTAAAGAAATTGCATCTTTCATTTCTGTGTTCCCTCTGCAGTGCACAATATCAGGCACAAAGTAAGCATTCAATAAATGTTTATCAATTTAATGAGTAAATCTCATACTTATTATTTTTCTTGCTATAAAGCACTTCAACTAGTAGAGAAAATTTTACCAAATCTTTCTGGTCAGCATCCTCCTTTTTAATATTGAAACAAATTCACTTATTTATTTATTTAGTAGTTATACATGGGCAAAACTATGCAAACATGGATCAAATCGATAGGCTTAAGAGCAATTATGCAAGCCCAGATTGGGGACATTCTACTGGATATCTGACCAGCATTCCCTAAGTCTGTGAAGGACGTGGAAATTGAGGAAAAGAGAAACTGTCACAGACCAGGGTGACATAACAATCAAATGCAATGTGACACCCAAGATTGGAAAAGAAACTGGAAAACTTGTAGAATCCAAATAAAGTCTGGGATTTAGTTAATAGTAATGTGCTAATATCAGGTTATTAGTTTTGACAAATATACTTTGGTAATATAAAATGTTAACAGTGTGGAAACTGGGTGAGGAGTACATGAGAACTAAGGCTCTGTACTGTTTTTGCAATTTTTCTGCAAATCTAAAACTATCTCAAAATAAAAAGTTCATTTTCAAAAATGCAATTATGACTTAAGAAATGACTTGTTAACATAATACAATATACAGATTTTCTAAATACTATGTGCACTCAGAGAACTCTTGTAATAAAAGCATACTTTGAATTTTAAAAACAAATAATCTTTTTCAAAAATTCAGTGGAAACTTATAATTGTTAAAAATGTAAAATTTCTTTTATTATATACTATTTGCTATTAGATTGATGTTAAATTGAGGTGCTCTAACTGCTTTTATGCTTATACACGATAGTGTTAATGATCTGTTTCATATCAAAATTTGAAGGCATTGTTTTTTACATGTTTTTATCGGAATTTTTGTGTAAAACTCTGACCTTGAAATCAATGGAAATTTATACTGACTTTTGTCTACCTGAATAGTATGAATCATTTTCAATTTTTATATTTTTAAAACTCCTCACAGCAAAATATGTTTAAGTAGTTGGTCTTTTCATCTATTACAAAAGTGAAACATTCCCTTTTCTGATATCAGGGGACATATTTGAGGGGTGGGCAGGCATACATTTGTTTTTCCTTTTTATTAATGTTTTGCTGGAGGGCAAATGTCAATGTAGCCACTTTCATTTATTTTTACCCCTCTTGCTGAATTCCTGTAGGGAAGTTCTGCATATGGGTTTCTTTTATGGTTCTTTTCATTTTTATTTCCTGCTGTGACTTTGACAGTCAGACTGGCAGTGGGAGACAGAAATAAAAGAAGAAGAGTTAAAGAAATGTTATAGTCTCATGCTGTGAATTTAGAAAATGACAGGGGTTTTTGTCTTGCTTCCTCTGGCCCATGACTAAAAGAAGAACTGTCACCAGGTTACAGGGCTAAGGGGAAGTAATGAGAACATATTTTCTCATGCAGGCTACCTAGAGAACTTTGATGCACATGGCCCTCCCAAGTCAATCTGAAACTCTAAGGCTAAAAATTGCTGTGGCTAGATTCAAAACCACATTACTAGGAAAGAGGCTTGACCATCCTCTCTGTACAGGTTACACACAGTAGGTATATAATAAGCATTTATTAATGATAATGGTGTGTAAATTTGCTTTTCACACCATTGTACCAGCAAGAGTCTATAATTGGTCAGTTTGTCTGTTTCTAGTGTAGCTAATGTATTCTTTAAAAAAAAGAATGAAATCAGTGTGGTGAATTTGACCTTCTCACTTTCCACCTTTGTTGGAGACAAAGGTGTCTCCAACTCATTTGGTAGGCAGCTGGGATTACATTTCCACTAATGAGGATCTTTAGGGCTATGCTAATAACATTTCTAATTGGGAAGCTCAAGAATTGCCTATGAAAAGACTTCAAAATGTGAAATTCCTTAAGTTTACAATAAATTTAAAGAAATATGTAAGAGAAAACTACTAAGAATAGAAATGAGGAAGAATTAGCTTCGAATGATTACAAAATGGTCAAATTTGTTATCATTTTTAAATACATACTTATTTTTAGGTAAGATACATCTCATTTTTTGAGCATTTGGTCCATAAGAATAATATGTATTTAAGATTAATATGCTTTGTTTTCAACTGAAATATAGTCAATCTTGTTGATTTTTTTAAAAAGTTTAAAAAATGCATTTGGAAAACAGATTCTAGAAGTTCATGAAAGTACATACACACGTTCATGTATATATAATTAAATGTATATTATTAAAAATAAAATGGAATGTTGTCCTTTACATATTGAAATACGCAAACCAAAAATTTGAATTAGAAAAATATAAAATGTTTTCCACAAAAAGATGAAATATTGTCTCCTGAATATAATTTTTTTAGAATTGGGACTTATGCAAAGTGAGAACACAGCCCACACAAGACCACCCTTACTTCTGATAACAGTTGCAAGTTTGGAGATTCCCAAAACCACTGTCCAGTTCAAACATTCACTGAAAGGATTCACAGAACCCAAAGCTGCTATATTTATGGTCACAATTTATTATAGCTAAAGGATACAGATTAAAAATCAGACAAGAGAAGAAGAGCGTAGTAGAGATCAAGAGAGTTCTAATCGTAGTGCTTCCACTTGTCCTCTCCCTGTGCAGTCAAAATATTACCTCCCCACCCCGACTGCCGACAGTAGAGACAGAGTTTTCCCAACCGAGGATTGACTCACCCACGTTGCAGTGTTCAGAGTTTTAACTGGGACTCTATCACATAGGCATGATTGATTTCCCATGTGACTGATCTCAATCTCCACCCCCTACAGGTGTCAGCTGATACCAGGTGACCCAAAGGCCACCCTAAATTAAATTGTTGGCACGACTCAGAACCCACCCACCCGCCCAGACCAAGTAAACATAATCCTGTCAAGTATGACGTTACAAGGGTTTAGAGATTACCTCTCAGAAATTGAGGGTAAAGGCCAGATCTCATTTTGGGGTAAGGTTTAATTCTTTACCACAGGACCTAGTAAGTGTGTGGCCCTGTTGCTTCTGCCTTGCTTTTTAAAAGCCATTGCTATATTCACAGCTCAGAACAAAGTGTATTGACTGTGATATTTTAGTTTATATGCATAATTGATTGATCATTCTTCTTAATACATAAATGTTTTAAATTCTAATTCATGGAGTTTATTTATATACTACTACTGGGTTTTGTCAAGATGGTAGAAACTGTCCTTAGGTTTTGAATAGCCTTACTGAGTTCTGCGAATTTATCTTCCATCTTCAAGAAAAGTACAGAAGTGTTAAATTCTGACTGATAATTTATTCTTGTAAGAAGTCAACATTTCCCTCCTATGATGAACATTGGTATAGAAGCAATAAAGTAATTATCTTTTCTACTAGTTTGAGAAAAAAATAACAAAAAAATTCTCTTGCCCTTGTTAAAAATTTGATCTTCAGGCTAAATAAAAATCATAGAAACTTTCATGAATACGGTGACTATGTGAATGGAATTTTCACTGCCACCTCCTAATTCAGGTCTTCACTATTGGGAGACAATTCTCTATGGGTCTTTCATGTTTCTGCACATCTTGTAAGCTACCTTTGTTTTACACTATCTTTTCAAGGATGCTTATAGTTAACAGCCTTAGATGAAAGAGATAGTGTCTGTCTCTGGAACAACGAACAGGTTGATTTACTGTCCAGTATAATAAATTTAATGTCTCTCTCTGGGACAAAGTTTTGGTTACCTTACTGCCTTATACAAGGGTTCAGTTTCCTCTCCAGTAATGTAGCCCACTGAGTATGAATGTGTCACCTGTCTGTGGGAATTGAGGCTTGAGGAACCAACACAAATGCTGATATCTGGTAACCTTTTTACCTGTGAGTAATAAAGTCCTTTGTCTCTGATCTTGTCCTCTGCCAGCATCCATGAAACTGTGGCAGCCTAATATGTAAGCTTGCAACTAGGATAAATCTCAGCCCCTTCATAGTTGTTGACACTCACTTCCTCTTCCCTCATTCATAAAATGTGTTTCCTTTTACTTTCTCCCCCTTTAATTTCTAACCCCTTTAATTATCATAATCTAACACTGTCTGATCACTCTTTCTAATGTCCACTCTTGACCCAAATGTCATGGCTACCCATTTCTTATTATTAAAGTACAAACTTTAATTAATTCACTAAATCATTCATTTATCAAAAATTTTAAAGCATTTACTACCTACTTCTTAGGCACCTAAGGTAAATAATAGACAAGAGAATCATACAACTGGTCCCCATAAGCCCAAGGACAAGTGCAGTGCTTTAAATTGGAATGCTTCGGTATTGGCTTAATGTACCTTCCTTGTCTTATTTTATACTATTCTCTTCAAAGAATCTATGCATTAGGAACCAAGATTGAGTCCCACAATAGGTCCTATTATTTTCTAACCCTATGCTTTTGTTCATCCCAATACCTAAAATACTGTGCTTCTGATCTCCACCTATTAAGAACCAGTCTGTGCTCTACAATCTTTTTTAATAACAATTTCTTTATAAATGTTTCCCTTTTAAGTCCACTTAGAAGTGATCTTTTCATTTGTCTCCTTTCATGTGACGCTCCTTTATACTGTACTCATTAAATCCATTCCTTTATCTTATACCAGATGATGGCTACTTGAGGAAATACGAAATATATTACCTGTCTTTTATGTCTTATAGTGCCTCATGCTTAGTAGGTATTCAGTAAAATTGAAATGACTAAGAAGCTAAATACAGATGTGAGAAACACCCAAAGCCTCGCAAGCCAAGTCAAACATTTTCTTTAACTGTCATCATCTGCCAGTCAAATGCATTTGATAGATTCATTTTCTTCCATCAGACCTGGCCATAGGAGTACCAGCACACACAAGCATAGGACTGCTTGTTTGAATTTAGCACTGTCTATTGGCCTTATTTTTTTTTTAACTTTTTATTTTATCTCAGAGTATAGTTGATTAACAATGTTGTGTTAGTTTCAGGTGTACAGCCAAATGATTCAGTTATACACATACATGTATCTGTTGTTTTTCAAATTCTTTTCCCATTCAGCTTGTTACATGTTATTGAGCAGAGTTCCCTGTGCAGACATGGAAGCAACCTAAATGGCCTTATTTTTAATAACTGAATAAATATTGTAATTAGATTATGTGCCTTACTGAGACGTTTCAAAGTTCCTGACAAGTAATAAAGACCTGAAACGTAAATCTAGACAGTCATTGCATGAAAGATGTCATGCTAAAAATGAAACAATCAAATTAGTTCCATTTTAATCAATATAATAAACATAGCTCAGTGGCGTCATTATTAAAATTACTATAATTTATATTAATAGTCTGTAATTAACATTAATGTATTATTATATTACATCAATTATTAATCTATATTAAGTTCATATAATACAATTATAAAATACTTTTATATTATCGAATCTTTTAGTTTTTTTTTTGTTTTTTTTTTTCGGTACGTGGGCCTCTCACTGTTGTGGCCTCTCCCGTTGCAGAGCACAGGCTCTGGACGCAGGCTCAGCGGCCATGGCTCATGGGCCCAGCCGCTCCACGGCATGTGGAATCTTCCTGGACCAGGGCACAAACCCGTGTCCCCTGCATCGGCAGGCAGACTCTCAACCACTGCGCCATGAGGGAAGCCCTCTTTTAGTATTTTTATTATTAATAAATACAATTTATTTAGTCCTTGCTATGTTAAACATTATGTTAAATGCTTTGCATACATTAACTCCAATAGGTAGAGTCTATTATTATTTCTATATGTAATGAAGGAAGAGAAATTAAAATCTAGAAATACTAAGTAACTTGCCTGGGTATATAAGTAACCTTGAAGATTATATGGCCATAATGGTTGAGAAACAAGGTATGAAGAATCAAGTTTTATTTGGGGATTATACTCCTTTACAAGGGTTGTGTTTCACTAAGTGTAATCCTTGACAAGAGAAGCAGAGTTGTACCAACGGATTGTTTACGGTGATTTCTCCCAATATTTTTACAACTAGGGAAGAAAAATAATAAGAGTTTATATTAGCAGGTGAAGATAAAATTCAATACTGTAATAGCTCCATCTCTTTATCATTTTTAATAAATTGAATTAGGTGAAATAATTGATTACAGTAAAGCCATTTCCCCATATCATAAGCTAGTGTTAATTAATTCATTCTTGAAGAACAATATATATAAAATATTTTGTATGAGTAGTTTTGAGTACTTGAACAGAAAGTCAAAAATATTACAGGACTAGCATTAAAATGTATAGAGAAGCAAAATTGAAATATTGTTGCTATCTCTGATTTTGACTTTAAAAAGACTGTGTATGGGGCTTCCCTGGTGGTGCAGTCGTTGAGAGTCCTCCTGCCGATGCAGGGGACACGGGTCCGTGCCCCGATCCGGGAAGATCCCACATGCCGCGGAGCAGCTGGGCCCGTGAGCCATGGCCGCTGAGCCTGCGTGTCCGGAGCCTGTGCTCTGCAACAGGAGAGGCCACAACAGTGAGAGGCCTGCGTACCGCAAAAAAAAAAAAAAAAAAAAAAAGAAAAAGACTATGTATGTTAACCAATATGTAAAATTAGACTTTTCATATTGCCTTGATTAGTGATTCAGCATTTACTCAATACTTGTTATCCTTTACTTTTGTTTGGCCTCACAACTAATGGTTTCTTAAAGTTAACAGGAGAATGGTTTTAATGATTAGTTTTTTTCTACCTGTATAATTACTTCATTGCCCATTTCTGTCCCTCTACAATAAGAGGGCAATAAGAAGGGAAGCTGACTCAATACCTTTTTCTCCTCAAAGTGAGACGAGGGAAGGGCATACTAGGATTCAGATCCAAAAACCATGCTTGGGCAGCATTATCTTCAATGTCTCCTATGAATTCTCTTCCATTATGACTTCACCTGCTTTGTATTTCATGATGCTACCAAGATGTTTAGAGACAGTACTAGTAATAACACTAATTATCACGTATTGATCATTCTAAGAAAAATAGGCGCAGGTTAACAGAGAGGCATCTCTGTCATTTACCTAGTTAAAAAAATTTTTTTTTAAACTAATGAGCTCTAGAATACAAAGAGAAAGATTGAGTTTAGTTAATATATTGTATAGATACAACCCTGCCAATTTGATAGCTCTCTTTAAAACCATTGTGTACACTTTTCTCCACAAAGAGTGAATGCATGTAATTTCTGATAAGATCAGAATCCACATGTAGCTTTCATGTATTGTAGTTTTTCCTCAAAGTGCTTGACAGGAATTAAATGACTGATCAGAAATATAATTCTGGACAATCAAATTATGATTGCATGAATAGTTAACCACAGAAATAAAATAATCCATTTTTTCCATTTCACTCAGTGCAATGAAATTACTCCTTGTCATCATTCAACTTTGTATTTTCAAAATGGCTATTGTTAATATAAAAGCAAAGTGGTGCCTTTGAAAAGTTTTGTGAACACAACATGAATCACTTTCAAAAAGGCTATAAAATGAACATTTTAAATAAGTAACCTAGATATGACCCAACTTTCAAGCATAATTGGTACTTGATGAGTATTTGTTGAATACAAATCTTAGTAATAAAGTTCAAAGGGGAAAAAATAGTTACCTAAAGAACATTTTTCCTTAAAAGTCCTGGGAAGAATTGATATCTAATAAAATGCTAGTAATATTTATTTATACCTAAACTTTGATTAATTGTGCCATGTAGAATTTCATCAGATTGTATGGACTCTTCCAACAATGAGAACAACTCCAGTCCTGAAAGTCCTGCTGCATATGATTAGAATTAAACTTCTACTTCTGGCCACATCAGAAATTCCAATATGGTCATTTCTGGTGAACACTGACAGTCTCTAAAAATGTTTGCAAACTTAACCTAGTGAATTTTGATATGATGTCTCAGAAAGTTATATAGTTGATTTTTCTTCTAATAGAACTTATAAAATTAACTTATACACAGAATGAAAAATTATATAAAACCATGATTTAAACTTATTTACTTCAGTTAGCAAACACATAAAAAGACTGAAATGTAATTGGAGTATTTTGTTGTGAAAATATTAAAAGCATAATGGCTGTATTCTCCTACAGATATTTTATTTCTTTGTTTTTAGAACAATATACATTTCGAACAGGGAATATTTTTCAATTTAGGATATTCATTATTTCATTAAATTGATCAAGCTGTAGTTAAAGTGAAACATACCAATATATCATAAAAACTTATTCAGGCTTTGATGGAAACTATCAGAACAGTGTTACATCTAAATTATCACATATTGGGAAAATAGGTTCAATCTTTTTCCCTATACAATAGTAAATGAAGTTTTTATTTTCATTTTCTTTTTCTAGGTATATTTTGTACCCTTATTTCTTGTAAAATAAACCGATAACATTTACAGCAATACATTGCCTGTTACTATGCACCCACGTGATCAAATTTTATGAACGTTTAACTCACTCTACCTTTTGCTATTGTTGAGAGGCTGGTTATACCTTCAAGAACAATCTATTGGGTGCCATGTAGATCAGCAGTTCAAGTGATGAAGTCCTGATATCACGTGCAATGAAAGATGCCACAGGTTCAGGCAATTGAACTAAAATATACTTAATTTATTCACATTATTATACCCCATTTGAATATGTAAATTGATGGCAATACAAGGAAACCGATCTCATTCTATCTATGATGTAAGTGAAATAGGTATTATGTTGTACTGCATCGTTCTACACATTTTCTTCGGAATTTCAACACTTTGAGGCTTTACTATTATGGTTAGCTTTTTATAATAACTGAGCGAAAATTAGAAGGTTAAATTTTTTCTTATCTTAAAAATAAGTAAACATTAAGTAAAGATTCCTTAAAAATGTCAAGAAAGGCAGTATTGAGAAAGAAAAGAAACGTCCAACTCTAATGTTGCTCTGCACTTAAAATACTGTCAGGTTCTCTTTTTTTGTTATAATGCAAGACCTTAAACCAGAACCTAAAAGACCTGGGTGGGGCTCTGATCCTCTGCAGTATGCTGTACAGAATCTTCCAGAAGTCATTTGGTTTCTCTGAGACCCATTTTACTCATTGAAAAGGGTGCATAATAATGCCATTCCCAAATACCTGAATAATTATATTAAATAAACTTTATAACAAATATGAGAATTGCTGAATACAAAAATACTGTAATACTGTGTATTAGTTTTCTCTTGCTGCCATAACAAAATTATCAGCTTAAAACAACACAAATTTTTTATTCCCTAGTCTTTTTACATCAGAAGTCCAGGTTGATTCAGCTGGTTTCTCTGCTCTTCATTTCATTAGGCTGAAACCAGTGTGTTGGCTGGCTTGGGTCTTATTGGGAAGCTCTGGGAAGAACTATAATGATTCAATGCTCATTCAGGTTGTAGGCAGAATCTAGTTCCTGTGGTTGTAGGACTGAGGTCCCATTAACCTGCCTGCTGTCAGGTGGGAACTCCCCTTAGTTCATAGAGGACTCTCAGGTCCTTGCATACAAGTTCCCACATCTCAGAGCCAGCAACAGCATGTCAAATCCTCCTTATGCTTGGAAGATTACTGACTGCCCCTTTTTGCCACCATTCTCTTGCACCTTTTCCATTTCCATCTCTCTTATGCTTCCATTCAGGAAAATTCTCTACTTTTAAGAGCTCGTGTGATTATATTAGGCCCATCCAAATGAATGGATAATCCAGGACAATCTCCTTATTTTAAGGTCTGTAGACTTAAGTATACCTGCAAAGTCCCTATACCATGTAAGGTAACATACTGACAGGTTTCAAGAATTAGGGCATTAACATCTTTGGGATGCCATTATTCTGCCTACCACATACTGTAATACAAATGTGAAGTTATTTTATTAGTTCTGTGGATGGAAATAGGAGAATGAGCTTGGAAATTTAAATAATATTCATCAGAGTCAAGGGAGTATTAATGTTAAGACAGGAGTGACATCTTTTAATTGGACATGAATTTGATAAAAAAATCAGATCAGACTGGAAGGAAAGGGGACTTGCGGGGTAAATGGCCACTGCTAAAGCAGATTCCATATAGAAGATTAATTCTTAACACTTTAGATATAAATAAATAGACTTAACAAAAACTCCCCCAAAATATAATTTAACAAAACTAATGTTAATTAAGCAAATGGATATGAACATATCATGTATTGCCTACTATTATTTACTTTGATTAACAGAGCTAATGATTCCAATTTAGAACAACCTTGATTAATGTAAAGTCAAGAATGTTGGAACTGAGTATCCAAGGTATAATGAAATGAAAATGTTAATAAAATTTAGTTATTAACCAATGTATGTCATAGCTAAAACTACACGTATACATTTGTATGCAGGCAAACTTGCATATATACAGATAAATTTGCTTCCATATAGTTTTAGTTACTCTGGCATTAACATAAATGCTTTATTCTTCATATTCTAAGTTTTGATAGGGAAAAGATCATCTGCACATCTTACAATTTAAGAACATTGCTTGTTTTACTCTTACCCATTTTTAAATGTCAGTTTAGTACTTTTTTATTTGAGTAAGGAGTTAAGCAGGTCCATTTCCATGTTGCTATTTCATGTTTTGAAATATAGTCCTAGGCAGGAATAAAGATGTAGACGTAGAGAATGGACTTGAGGACACGGGGAGGGGGAAGGATAAGATGGGATGAAGTGAGAGAGTGGCATGGACATATATACACTACCAAATGTAAAATAGATAGCTGGTGGGAAGCAGCCACATAGCACAAGGAGATCAGCTCAGTGCTTTGTGACCACCTAGAGGGGTGGGATAGGGAGGGTGGGAGGGAGACGCAAGAGGGAGGAGATATGTGGATATATGTATATGTATAGCTGATTCACTTTGTTATAAAGCAGAAATTAACACACCATTGTAAAGCAATTATACTCCAATAAAGATGTTTAAAAAAATTTAAAATAAATAAATAAATTAATTAATTAATTAAAATACAGTGCTAGGGACTTCCCTGGTGGTGCAGTGGTTAAGAATCCACCTGCCAATGCAGGGTACATGGTTTCAAGCCCTGGTCCGGGAAGATCCCACATGCCGCGGAGCAACTAAGCCCGTGCGCCACAACTACTGAGCCTGTGTGCCACAACTACTGAAACCTGTGTGCCTAGAGCCTGTGCTCTGCAACAAGAGAAGTCACCACAATGAGAAGCCCATGCACTGCAATGAAGAGTAGCCCCCGCTCACCACAACTAGAGAAAGCCTGCACGCAGCAATTACAACCTAACACAGCCAAAAATAAATAAATTAATTAATTACAAAAATACAGCCCTATTCTCACATACATTTGAAATGTACCTTCTTTTGTTAAAGGTGAAGAGCTTACATTAAATGAACAAATTAGTAAGAAAATTCCTAGCTGTGCTTAATATTTAGCACAGCAACCTTGAGAGTTATCACTATTCTTGTTTAAGAAGAGCAGTTTCCTATTAAGGAAAAGCAGAACTTATTTTTGAAGTATAAAAAGTTATATCTCTGTTGCAATGGATCTGAACGTCTCAGCATTCATGATGTAACCTTATAATTTATAGAGAAAAGATTAAGTTTTAGAGTGTTCATTAAAGCTTATTCAGTCAGTGTAACTTTATATTTTCACAAACATATCACCATGAAGATAAGAAATTTTGTCTTATTATCACAGTGAACATTAGTCTTTATAGAATAACATACATTCTTACTAAAGTTTCCAAATGTTGGGAAATTATAAATTTTATTGCTTGCAGATAATGTCTATTTTAAGCACTATGGGTATAGAGTGAATTTCCAGAGGTTGTTTCTGTGATTGTTGCTTTCTTTTGGTATAGTTTCTTTAAAGTGTCCATGTACACTTCAAATAACATTTCTTTTGAGAAATATACATAAATGTTCAGCTATGCTTTTCAATTCCTGGGTTTCCTAAATTCATGCTTAATATACCTTCTGTGTTAGGGTTCTCCAGAGAAACAGAACCAGTAGGATGTATGTGTGTGTTTATGTATGTGTGTATGTGTGTGTGTGTGTGTGTGTGTGTGTGTGTGTGTGTGTGTGTGTGTGTGTATGGAGAAAGAGACAGAGGAAAAACAGAAACAGAGATACAGAGAGATTTATTATAAGGGAAAGGCTCATGTGCTTATGGGTCTGGGAAGTCCCAAGATCTGCGGTTGGTGAGATAGAGACACAGGACAGCCAATGGTATGGTGTCTTAGTTCAAAGGCCTGAGAACCAAGAGTGCCAGTGGTATAAATTACAGTCCAAATACCACCAGGCTCAAGACCCAAGAAGAGCCAGTGTTTCAGCCTGAGTCTGAGGCTAGAAAAGACCAGTGCCCCAGTTGAAGCAGCCAGGGAAGGGGAGTTCCCTATTCGTCAGCCTTTTTGTTCTATTCACATCTTCAATAAATTGGATGAGGCCTACTCATATTAGAAAAGGCAATCTGCTGTATTCATTTTATTGATTCAAATCTTAACTCATCCAGAAACACCCTCACAAGCACACCAAGAATAATATTTGGCCAGATGACTTGGCACCTCATAACGCAGGCAGGTTGAAACATAAAATTAACTATCACAAGTACACCTCTTTTGAAGCTGGCACCTACACGCATTTCCTTAAACTATACTTAATCTCTGGATACTCAATAAAACCCCTTCCCCAGAAGAGGAGATAAAGTGTCATCTTCCTTGGTAGAGGCAGTTCTAGTGGCTTATTATGGTGGCTTCTCAGCATAATATCCTTTGCTCCACAGCTCAGAGAACAATTGCGGGGATTCTGCCAGTTGCTGAATATATCTGTTCCAATTATGCATTCCAGAACTGGGGAGATAACCACAGGATGTGTATGGGTGCCCACTGAGCCCACGGTGAGATGGACCTGAGCTAAAACTTCATCGATCTTCTGACCTCCATAAGACCCTACTCTGATGTATGAACCACAGTGACATTTTGGTTCTCCTGGAATTAATGTCAGATTATATCCACTGTCCAGTAGATTCCCAATGGTCTGATTATTTCCATTCCCCCACTGCACATTTATCCTAATAAAAGCCAGTAGATCCCTTTGAGAAAGTCTGGGAGAAAGAGTAATAATGTAAATTGTTGGCAGTGTACCTGGGTTCTTCCTCAGCGGACCCTGGCTGCCCCTTCATTCTAGGACTTCTGGGTTGTAAACTGGCTCATGTCTAGGAATTGATTGAGGGGCCTCTTTTTATGGTTCAGGCTAGACTCTTGTTCTTTTGACCTAGAACTTTTCTGCTTATGCAGATCAAATAAGAATTTAGTGGGCTTCCTATCTGTTTCCCTACTATAAACACCATAATCAAACTAGCCAACACCATAGGCCAGTGGGAATCACACTGTTCTAATTACTGCTTTGACGGTGCTGTTCATTATGGTAACTACTCCCACCTTGCCTTGGCATTTGAGTGCGTCTCCTTGGCCCCTGCCGCGGCAAGATCCAGTTACTTCCATTGCATTTGTATTTCCTAATTCGGTGACTGCAGTATCCACTGTACGGCTTGTCTGTAGAGCAGAGGGATCACAGAACGTTTCAAAGGATGTTGGGGATCTCCCCCCAACAAATTTATTTCTTGTGGTCATGATGAAAGGTGTATTTCTAGACCCTCCCAGTATGGGTGAGTAGGTCTTAAATGTATTCACTCTAACATTCCAATCGCCTATTTCTAAATTTATCGTGTTTCTGTTAAAAGTTTTTTAGCCTAGTATGCCTCATTTTCAAGACAACCTTGACCTGACACTGATATATAACATGTCAAGTCAAATGTCTCTTTTGACCAAACATCACTGAAATCCCCCCATACAGTTGTTTTTATATTAGTAAGCTAGTAAATATGCTTGTACTAGTTAAAGTATTTACCATTCAATCTGAATTTTGCTGCTTAGCACATTAATGAGAATAATGTAACTTTATACACTTCTTTTTAAGCATTAAAATGTGTCTATTAAATACGTTGTCTAGCATTCTTTTGGTCCTACGAGCATCTGAGGCATCTTATATGGTAGAGCCCATTTCCATATGGACGTTGAAAATGCCTGGCTATTGCTTTTCAAGGCTCCCTTTCGGCTAGGGCATGGCATGATGTAGTATGAAAATAATAATTCACCAGTCGGAACTATTCTTTTTGCTGATAAGTTGTGGCAACTATGGCAACTGTATCTGATTTCCAGAGAGAGCAGAAGCAGCAGTTCTATTGGCAGATTCCACTGACTCAGCTGGTGGTTAACACTAAGGCATCTAGTGTCCAGATCTAGTTGGAAAGTTGGAAGAGAGTGCCATGGTTTTGGATGTAACTCTGAATCCAGTTCTCTAGCTCTCCCAAAGATTCTCTGAGTTACCCAATATTCTTTCAATAAATTACTGTTCTGTCTGTATCAACCACATTCTGTCACACCGTTGACCAGGGTCATTCTACACACGTTAATAGAAATTATGTAAGAAATCTATATAAATATTATCATTGTTGATCATTATTTTGGATGGTTTTCTTTTTTATATGTTTGGTGCAGACTGTTAGATTTCTGTAAGTTTAAACTACTTTTCTTGTGTTGCTTATTTTTTTCTACTCTGTACTTTTTAAGTGGTATTGTTTCCTTTATAATTACAAAACAATTACAGGCTTGGTTTAAATATTGTTTAAAATTAAGAATTGGAAATACTATTTGGTGTTATCTGAGGATATATTGTATTCATATGACGTTTATGGTTCCCGGCAGTCAAATGCTATTTTGGGAGACAGTCTTTTCCTCATGATTAAGTAATTAACTCTACCTCTACTTTCCTCTCACAACCAATTAGTTGTCAGATTCTATTGGCTCTGCTTTCATGATGCCATTCACCTATCTTTATTCCTGCTACCACCATCATCCTATTCAAGGGTCCTGTTAACTCTTTCTGGAACTTTTATTTAATGAATCTTCCTTTCTTTAATCACTTCTGCCTCCAATTCCCTCTGAGGCCAGTATAATCTTTCAAGAGCAGAACTCTTAGCTATAATCTTTCTCACCACTGCCGGCTCAGTTGAATGTGAAATCCACAGCTTAACATGTAGGATTCTCCACATTACGGCCTCAGCCCACCTCCTCAAACATATTTGTTAACTGCTGTCCTACATGTACAGAGTTAGGGTAAAACTGGCCATTTTATTGTTAAACAGTGTCTTTATTTTTGTATTTTCATCTCTTTGCTTGTGCTGTTATTACTGGCTGTCCTTTTCTTAATCCTGACCCATAATGTCTTCCTTGGAGATACCATCCATACACCAAGATCGCCTCAAATGTCTCCTGACTCCCCAACAACATAGAGATTCCTCTGAAATCTTGCAGGAGTTTTCCTAAATTCTACTTCAGGGATTTATAGTGTATTATCTTTTCAACATCAGATTATATTTTAATAAATTCTCCCCAATTACATACCCTCTGCAGGGTATACATATTGCTTTAAACTTACAGGGTATTTAATAAGCATGTCTTAAATTTTATTCATTCATATAGATGTTTGGTGAGTTACAGGTTTCATAACGATAACAGGCAATGGAAATCAGAGCAAATAAATTTACAGTGTCTGGCTGGCTTTAAGGAGGAATGGAAAATGTCTGAGGCTGATAATGAGGAGTGTGTGGACTAAAGTAAAAAAGACTAAAAGTGATTGTTATTGCCTGGGATCATTATGACTCTACCAGTTAAGTTTTCTGCAGAAGGGAACGAAGCTTTCACTAGCATCAATGAGCACCATTGTATGAAACAAATTAGCTAGAAAGTAGTAGGTAAAAGAACTTCATATCAGAAGTTGAAATGGTATTATCTTTTGGTGATTAATGATTTCTTTGAAAGTGTATTTTTAACGATTCAACACAAATTGCAGTGTCTGTCTATACAAAGCTAGCTTGCAAGGCAGTCTGACAAATACACTTGGTTTCGATTTAAAAGACAAGCATGTGACTGGATTTCTGTACACCTATGAAAATATGAGGAATTATCTCTTCTATTTAGATTAGGCTTGTCTTCTACAGGACCTCTGTGTTTCTTTAATATTGAATTTGGGTGATTGTTTTGTTATAGAAAGCAATTACTCTCCCAAAGGAAGTTCTTAATTTAATGGAACAAGCATTTAGTAATACCATCTGTTGTTATTATGTGCAAATATATAAGTGCTGCTATGAAGGACACTAGATGTGGCTCTTAGTCTTGAACAATTACACTCTAAATTATTAGTTTTACTTTTAAAAAACCTTTATAATTAAAAAGAAATATGATAATAATTAACAAAACATCTATCCTTTCACTCTTTGTAGTTAGAATAGGAAAGCATGTACTTTTTTCCTTTTTTTTTGTTATTAGTCATATAGTGATTTAATTATCTTTTTCCTTTTCATCAAAGAGTCAAACTGGTGGATATTGGTTTCTGTGGGTGGACAAACTCTGCCTGTCTTCTTTTATATCCTGAGTACATTATCATGTTAGGTTTGGCAAGTCAAATTAGAATACAAATTAAAAGTGTTTTCTTATAATCTAAAAATCCGTATTTGTTCACATTTGGCAGATATTTTAGAATCATTGTTTTTAAAGAATAACTGGAAGAATATTGAATTAGAACGCAGTGTTAGGGCTGCCATGCACAGTTGTTCAGGCTGCAGGCTGCATAATTCCATGGGCTCCATAATACCTTTGTAATTTTGACATAACAATGGCCTCTAAATCAGAGCAGATTATCATAAAAAGTTGTTTTTTCTTGTTCATGTTATGTGACCACTGCTGATCAGCTGCTCTTCTGCTGCATGTCATCTTCATGCAGGTCCTAGGCTGAAGATACATCTTCTATTATGAATTTCTAGTTATAATGAAAGGGAGGAAAGCATAGTGAAGCACACCCAGGCTCTAAGACTTCCACCCAGAAATAATATAGGAATTTTGGCTTATATTTTTTTGGACAAAGTAATTTAAATGACCACAGGTCACCAAGCCATAGATGTATAATCTTGTCACAAGATAGGGCAGGGAATTTTGGAGAACAGTAATATAATCTACCAGAGGCAACATTCACATGAATGAATAATGAAGCCTCTATGAATTCTGTTTCACTTAGACTCTGAATTTTTATGTTTGGATTCTCCCTATACATTCATTTTAGTTAAATTTCTTTAAAAATTTGCTATGTTTTGAGATATGGATATTCAGATTTTAAAATTTTATTTAAAAATAATATTTATCCAAATTAACTAGAGAATTGACTTAGACATATCATTAATTTTGAAGTTCAAAACCCTGAATATTAATAATGAAGCTAGCCAGCTAACTCTCTCTGCTTTAAGTTACAAGGTGTCATAAATGACTACTTTTGTTCTTTTTTATGTTATTAGACTTTAAAGAATAGTGTTCATTAAGATGCTTTTCCTGAACAGCCTAATTTATACAAGTCATTTTAGTATATAATCTGTTTAAAATCAACAGTATTATTCATTAATAATTAATTCTAATGGATAGTAAGTTTCAAAATCTATCATATATTGAGGCCAGAAGGCTCCTTAAGAAAGACATAGCTCATAACTTTCATTATTAGTTCCATAGCATCAATTCCAATGCAGTGAAGCTTTAATTACTTATTTCATTACTACACAAATTAAGATTTTTAGACTTTTTCTCTCTCCTTGATTTCAGAAATAGCAATATTTAAATAATAGTTGGAGGTTATAATAGAATTCTGTTTTGGATGGACTTAGTCATGAAAATCCAATTTAGATTTTATTTTTAAAGTCAAGTCTATTAATGCCATCTTTTTCACATGATGACATTGTCCTTAAAATAATCAGTTCTATTTGTAGTGTTGCTACGGAATTTGAAATATCAATTGATATAAAGCTACCATGAGATATATATTATATTATTTTTATTATGACCCAAAATACTGTGTTTGTAAATCCTGACATCTACCGTTTCATTTTCTTTTTTAATATATTTTATATATTTTTTTAATAAATTTATTTATTTATTTGTTTTTGGCTGCATTGGGTCTTCATTGCTGCATGCAGGCTTTCTTTTTAGTTGCAGTGAGCAGGGGCTACTCTTCATTGTGGTGCACGGGCTTCTCATTTCAGTGGCTTCTTTTGTTACAGAGCATGGGCTCTAGGTGCCCGGGCTTCAGTAGTTGTGGTGTGTGGGCTTCAGTAGTTGTGGCTGGTGGGCTCTAGAGCACAGGCTCAGTAGTTGTGGAGCTCAGCCTTGGTTGCTCCTTGGCATGTGGGATCTTCCCAGATCAGGGCTCGAACCCGTGTCTGCTGCACTGGTAGGCAGATTCTCAACCACTGTGCCACCAGGGAAGCCCTACCTTTTCATTTTTAATCAAAGATTTTAACTCCACTGTTCTTTATTCTAAAGCACTCCTTTTCTCTAATGTACATGGGGTGACATCTTACATTGGTGTCAGCATATTATATATAGCAGCATTTATGTGCCAAATAGGATACTGCTTTACACTCTCTAAAAATGTCCTACATTCAGGTTTTCCTCCAGCATTGAAACAGGTTGTTATTTCTTCATTTGAGCTCCAGATGAAGTTGTTTGCTGATGTTTAGTGGCCAACATGGGGTGAAATATGCACACCTTCGAGCGCTTAAATCACATTCAGTGTGGAATTACATTTTCTAAGGCTAGATGTATGAGAGATACGTGGTAGCTTAGCTAATAAGACACACGGATGCAATAGCAGGTTCTCTTCTATTTCATGTTCAAACTAGAATACTCATTCATTTAGTACATTGGCTAGTAGAATCACCTTCAATGTTTACATAATCTGCCTTCTCTTCTTTCCTCACTTTCTCTTCCTACCTCTCTTCCCCTCCCCATCTAGTTTAAATATCATTAGTATCTTGTATGTATAATATGATTCTGTTGTATACATCTTTAGATGGTTATTATGGCCTCTCTGAAAGACTCATTCTCTGACACATCTTCCCATTTCATTTTCAGGTGTATAGGATCAGTGTCCAATTAATATAAGTGCACAGATACATATTAGACACTAGCCTTCATAAAATGCAACCATTTAATTCTCTTAATTTCAATTAATCTCTAATTAATTCTCTTATCTTCATGCTTTCCCTCATTTAACCTCACCTTAGACCTTTAATTTGAATAAGTGAATTGACTTTCCCCTACTAAAAGTAAAGTTTGTAGAGATTTTAACTCTATGTGTATTTACCTAAAGTGCAGAGTGTAGACATGAATGGGGAGGCTGTAAAAGACCCAAGGTTGAAGAAAAATGAAGGCAGGCGTTCCTTGTAAGCACTTGCTGAATACCCTCAGCAAAGTCAAAATAAGTGAGAGAGCCTATGTGGGATGGAGCTGGGGAGGGGAACAGTTTTATTGCTGAAGGCAGTGAGCAAGTGAAAGTAGTTATCATTAATGCAACTTCTTTTGTACTCACAGTTGAATCGAGAAAGTCAAATTATGTAGGCTGAGGGGCCACCCTTATAAAGCTTCTTTAACACCTCAGGTGTAATCGGCACAAATAAGCCCTAAGTGAAGCTATAATCATAAAGTTGCTAACATAAAAGTTTGTGCTGAAAAGAGAGTAGGAGAAATTGGACCAGGTCTGAAAGCAGGTGAGAGAAATAAATTCCAAGGAATGACACCTAGGCACTCTGCATATTGCTGATTCGAGGGCCTGAGAGCCCTTTTTTTTTTTCTTGAGAATAGTGCAAAAAGTAGTAATAAACTCACTATTAGGTATAGAAACTAACCAGGAAAGAATTCTGTCTTAGGTAGAGGAAAAGATACTAGAACACAGGAAGTTAGTTCCAGCTGCAGGTTTATAAGAGATAGAAGGCATTGATTTCACGCGGTATGGAGACAAAAAAAAAAAATGTTAAATGTTTTAACATTTGAAAAACATCTGTTGCATGAATAAATGCATGAATGTCAAAAAATTAAGTGCAGACATTCATTCCAAAGCCATAGAGGTAAATTATCTACTATCCGAGGAACGAAAGATGAGAGAAGTAGGTAAAGCTTGATTGTTTTTCAATCATGGAAGCAATACTTAGGAAGATTAATGTGTAGGAGAGTGATTATCAGTGCGTAGAATCTGGGAGAGAAAAAGGTGGCCAGGAATCCAGGCAGCCATGTTTGTAAGAAGTAAGAGATAATGAAGGTAGAAAAAACAGGAATGGAAAGGAAGACAGACATGAAGAAGATATTATAACAATAGAGCCAATAGGTCTTTGAACTGGTTTGATATAATGTGTGGGTGAATTTAGAACCATAGCTAACTCCAAGATCCAAGCATTAGTGACAATGAGAATGGTAGCTCTGTTATTACAACTATGGCAAACTAGAGAAGGAACGGATTTAGCTAGACAGGCACGTAGTTAATGAGGGAGGAAAAATGATCAGTTCAGTTTGGGACATAATGAGTTTAAATATCCATCAAGTAAGATGGCTAGAAGATAATTTGTAACAGGGCTGTGTAATCTGAAAGGCCAAAACCATGGAAATTACCAAGAAGCAACTCTGGAGGAAAAAGAATGTAGGACACGGACATGAGAAAACCTTGGTGGGTAGTACAGATTAAAATTAAGGAGTGTTTATAGAAGAACAAGACAGCTGTACTATTATACAAATCAAAGCAGAAAATCAAGAAGGAAGCACATTTCAACATTGCCTAATGCGATGCAGAATTGAGAAAGGCAACAGGTGACTTGTTCACTGGCAACCTGAAATGGTAGGAGTGGAGTCAGGTTGTAATGGACTAAGAGGGAGGTGGGTGCTGGCGTGAACACAGCATGTATAAATTGCTGGTTTTAAAGTTTGCTGTGAGACAGTGGTTTGACCGAGTGTGTAGTGAGCTAAATGGGATATAAGGTACAAGAAATGTGAAATACGCAGGAGTAGGAACTACATCTTAGCTATTTTGTATATCCTGGGGAGCTTTGCACAGTTCTTGGCACAGGGAAGTCTCTTAATAATTGTTGAATTAATGAATAAATGAGCAAGAAAACCAGCTGGGAAGCTATTTATTTCTTGTCCAGAATCCTGAAACCCGTGTCCTTGCAACTGTTTCAGGAACGGATAGCTTAAGCAGATCTAATTGCACTGTGATTCTTATTCTAAACTCCCTGACTAGTACTTATATATGGAGGAAACATGAATTGCTGAGACACAACTTTAAGCAAATAAAAATCAGCCATATCGTTAAACACAATGCCGAATAGTTTTCTTCCAAACTATTGGACTGAATTAGATTCATTTTTAAGTATTGCTTCTTAGCCATGAATATGAATCTCTGTAGATTTGTATACATCTGCTTTGATCATAGCATTCCAAAAGTGTAATGTCCTAAAATAAAGGAATTGCTCTAAAACTTAAAGATGTACTTACTGTTGTACTATCTGTCAATAGCTCAACTGGCTTCCTTTGAATAATATAGCATGATCAATCCACTGCCCTATTGCTCAAATGACTGGTTACATAGTACAACCAAACTGTTGTAGTTTCAGGGAGTCAAGAACATTTACATTTGTACTGAGCAAATAGCATGCTATTCATGACTTTGAGCTTGGGTAACTGATTATCTGAAAAGTGATTCATGATCAGCAACAACATAATTATTTCATAAGCCTACAGATTTCCATAGGATATGATTTTTGAGTCTAACTTGCTAGATTTTGTCATTTTCTGTTACTTCTCATGCCATATACTGTATAAATATATTGAGCTTGTTTTGAAATATCTTAGAAGTTTTTACTAGACCTAGACTTAAATTTTGAGAAGTTAAATAACTTGCTAGTTGTAATAAATGTAAATGTAAAATGCAGTAAACTACTTTTGAAATGTATTAAAACTTAAATGTCAAAAGTGACATGCTAGCAAATTCTAGAAATATGATTTATATTAAATGTTTTAAAATATTATCTTCAAGGTATTTAAACAATCATTAGCATATTAGTTTGGTCAGGCTGCCATAACAAAGTGCCACAGACTGGGTGGTTTATACAACAGAAATTTATCTAATCACAGTTCTGGAGGCTAGAAGTCCGAGATCAAGGTGTATGCAGGTTTGGTTTCTTCTGTGACCTCTCTCCTTGGCTTGCAGATGGCTCTCTCCTCCGTGTGTCTTCACTTGGCCTTTTCTCTGTGCAGCCCTGGTGTCTCTCTGTATGTCTTAATCTCCCTTTATAAAGACATCAATTAGATGGATTAGGGCCTACCTCATTTTAAATTAATCATTTCTTTAAAGGTCCTATTTCCAAATATAGTTACATTCTGAGATACTGGGGGTTAGGGCTTCAAAACATGAATTTGGGGGAGAAACAGTTCAGTCCATAACAATGAGCTAAAGTATTGGTAGATTTTTCTGTTCATCTAGAAAATTTCCTAAGTTTCAGACAAATGTGGAAAAATATGAAATATATATCTAGTAAATCCATTGTGGACAGCAAACAAAGAGGCCAGTGCATTGTAGTGATTGAAGGATTAGACTTGTAATCAGATAATTTGGATTCTAGTACCCCAATATACCAGGATATCAGAGTGGAATGATTTTTGGAAAAACAAATTGAATTACTATTGTGTCAGGAAACAGAACATTGGCTATAGTCTCAATTCTGCAAGTATTCCCAGCAAGTTTCCTCTTATATTTATCATTATGAAATGATCAGTCTACTTCTTATTCAGTTAAATATAGTCTATAATTCAAACAGAAGTGAAAATAAAAGTTTATTATTCTGAATTTGTAGGTTTGTAATTATTAACTATCCTGCCAAATTCACATATAATGCATTTAAATGAAAACATGTAATATGTGTATCTTTTATAAGCCTTTTACTTTCCTTTGTGTTGGAGGCATTCCTAGTATGCAAAATAAATCATGCAAGTACCATGTACAATAATTGCTGTTTTAAAATTCTATCTATAAATTTGAAGTTATCTAAAATAGTCTATTAGAATATGTGGTAAACTTATTTTGAAATACCAGTAGTAGACACACAGTGTTTGATGGGAATGGGAAAATTGGATTTTTGGCATGGACGTCAAATCTGTTTAAGCTAACTAAAGCTTTCTCTCTTGAGTGTCACCTCTATTTGGATGGCTCCAATGCACAGTGACCACCACAGAGGCTTGACTGTGCTTTTGACCCTGACCTCTGAACATAGTGATTCATTAAGGATCAGGTACAGCTGGACCAATTAGAACACATCTCTAAACTGAAACTTGGAGTGGATAAATGTGACAGCCGAGAGTTGTGGAAGATAAGTCATGCTGGTGGCCGTAACCCAGAGAAAAGGCCCACACACCTCTGCCTTAAAAGTTCCCAGGGTGTGCCCTGGCTCCCACACTTCTGGAGGCTGGATAAGATGTCCCAGTGGTTTTGTAAAAGATTGCACATCACGTTTATTCCTTTCATTTTGCAAGTTTGGCTTAGATTGCCGACAACTAAAATAACATGTGTCTATATATACATATAAAATAACATGTGTCTCTCTCTATATATGTGTGTTATATATATATATGTGTGTATATATGCATATATATGTGTATATATGTGTTATTTATAGATAACATATGTTATCTATAAATAACACATATGTTATTTTATATATATATTTCTAATATATTCTCATAAAGCAACAATTTTAAATTGTCCTGAGGCAAGTAATTGTTTCCCACTGAAATTCCCTCAGAATATTGACTTTCTTCCCCAAATGTATCATTATAATTTTACATTATAAAGTTGCTTATCTAAAGAGGAACATTACTGGAAATAAATTTAAGAAATACACAGGATTGTCAATCATGCATTGACAGTTTTTATAAATGAGTTATTACTAATTGGCTATTCAGAAGCTATACTTTTTTTATTGTTAGCTTATCATGATTTCTCTACTGAGACATAAGGAGCACTTTGCCATTATGGGGAATTAATGAAGTTGAGCTAAAAGCACCTTAATCTTGTCAGAAACATCAAGAAACCAGTCTAGTTTCAACTAACCCTGATGATTTTGTGCAGAAGAAAGTAGCTTCAGGAAGTCTTTTCCAGAAGAAAGTACTTTTTTGAAAGTTGGCATTTTCTTCACTGATGTTTTCAAAAAATGTGACTTCCACATAAAAGACAAGACTGTAGATATAATTCATTCTCTTTTAAATAAATAGGCATGAATTATTAAGTGAATGATAAACATAAGGCTACAGCCTTTGATTTGCTGAAAAGTGAGTGGCTGCCTGGGACCCTATAGCCAGAGGAAATAAAGATGAAAATTTATAATAAAAATGTTTAAACATGGCTAATTTTCCCCTTTGTTTCTTATGAGGGAAGTATATGTATATTTTAAACCTATTTTATGTTTTTCATTTGGGGTTTACATTATTTTCAATGTTATTTGAAAATGCTTATTTTTAAGGCTCAACAGAAAGTGATAGTGTTCATCTCATTTAATTGGTTAGCTTAATTTTATTTAGTAGCACTTTGCACTCAAAATTCATAAAGCGTTTTCACATATATACCTCTTTAAATTTCACATGTGACCAGAGTAGTATGTTATCCCCATTTTCAGATGAGAAGGTGTAACCAAGCAAAGTCAATGTTTCCAAAAACCATTGCTCTCTCTGACTCAGGTTTAAATAAAAATTAAATCCAATTCCATAAACCTGACCAAGGAGGTGAAAGATTTATATGCTGGGAACTATAACACATTGATAAAGGAAACTGAAGATAATTCAAAGAAATGGAAATATATTCAATGCTTTTGGATTGGAAGAATTAACATTGTTAAAATGTCAATCTACAGCTTTAGTGTGATCCCTATCAAATTATCCATGACATTTTTCATAGAACTAGAACAAATAAACCTAAAATTTATATGGAACCATAAAAGACCAAGAATTGCCAAAGCAATCCTAAGGAAAAGAACAATACTGGAGGCATAACGCTGCCAGACATCAGACAATCTACAAAGCTACAGTAATCAAAACAGCATGGTATTGGCACAAAAACAGACATATGGATCAATGGAACAGATTGGAGAGCCAGGAAATAAACCCACACACCTATGGTCAATTAATCTTCAACAAAGAAGGCAAGAATATACAATGGAGAAAAGACAGTCTGTTCAGCAAGTGGTGTTGGGAAAGCTGGACAGCTGCATGTAAATCAGTGAAATTAGAACACACCCTCACACCATACACAAAGATAAATTCAAAATGGCTTAAAGACCTAAATTTAAGACATGGTACCATAAAACTCCTAGAAGAGAACATAGGCAAAAATTCTCTGACATAAATCATAGCAATGTTTTCTTAGGTCAATTATTATGTATATTCTTTCTGATTCTTTTCCATTGTAGGTTATTACAAGGTATTCAGTATAGTTCCCTGTGAAACACAGTAGGTCCTTGTTGTTTACCTACTTTCTATATAGTAGTGTGTATATGTTAATCCCAAACTCCTAAAAAAAAAAGAAATAATGCCATTTGCAGTAGCATGGATGGACCTAGAGATTATCATATTAAGTGTAGTAAAGTCAGACAAAGACAAATCATATGATACCACTTATGTGTGGAATCTAAAATATGACACAAATGAACTCATTTACGAAACAGAAATAGACTCACAGACATAGAGAACAAACTTATGGTTACCTAAGGGGAAAGGGGGTGGGGGAGGGATAAATTAGGAGTTTGGGATTAGCAGATACAAACTACTATATGTAGAATGGATAAACAACAAGGTCCTACTGTATAGCACAGGGAACTATATTCAATATCTTGTAATAATTTATAATGGGAAGGAATATGAAAAAAATATGTATCTATAACTGAATCACTTTGCTGTATACCAGAAACTAACACAACATTGTTTTCAACTGTACTTCAATAAAGTTAAATAAATAAATAAATCCAATTCCATAACTTGGAAAAATATTGATTATCACAAGAAATCAATTAAACACAAATTAAAACAATGATATACAACTTTGATAAATTATTAAGTAATATGAAAATATTAATACTTAAGGATAGTAAGCAGCAAGAAAATCATTCCTTTCATATAAAACTATTAGAATCGGTAACATCATTCTGCTAGCAATTTAGCAATATTTTGAAAAGCAATATAATTGCTTACTATTATTACTCAATAGTCCCATTAGGAATTTATCCTGAGAAAATAATCCTGACTCAACATTAGCTGTTGTCCAACAAAATTATTTATTTTTGTTAAAACTGTAAGACAATACAATATAGCTAATTAAATTACTATACATCATATATTTAAAACGCTATGCAATTATTAAAATGATTATGTAGAAACCTACTTAAGAACCCGGAAAGATGTTCATATTTTATTAAATGAAAATAATTATTTTATTAGAGTGTGTACATATGTATATACACACATACCCATATGTATAGTATGTGTGTATATACATATGTGTATATATATACATGTATATGTATAAACGCACACATATATTCACGAATAAAATTGTATATCCATAGAAAAAACATTTCAGGGATATATATCATATACTAGCAGATGTTTTCTCTAGTCTGATTGAGGACAGTTTTTTGCTTATCTATACATTTTCTGCAGTGAACATGAATCTCCTTTGTATTACAACCATAAAATTTACTTTAATTATTTCACTTATCTATAAATATAGTTATTTTTATTTACTATTTCCTTTGAATGCTGTGAAGAGTGATGAGTTAATGGCTGTAGAGCATTTCTGAATATGTAGAACAAGAATAAAAGTCAACATCAGTAATTAGTATGACTTCTTCTACAATTCGAGCATTGTAATAGATTAGACAGAAATGAGATTACACTAAATTATGCTATTTTCCAGCTGTATTTTGTATGTTGACTGTATTTTATGAGTTAGAATAGTCTCATAACCCTAAGTCAGCATCTTTTAGATACTCATTTTGAGGCTAAAGTCAGGGAATATCACAAAAGTTAATAATATTCTTTAAAAATTCGTGTAAAAATATGTAAGTTATTCTAGATAGGATTTTATTTTGTCAATATCTTTTATCTTCTTTAATTAAATTTAAAGTAATGGCCTCACTTTATAGTATTAAAGATGTTAGTCATTATTGACAGTTTTTATTGTGTATATGGTGTGTGTGTGTGTGTGTGCGCACACACATGGACTTGTGTGTTTGCCTGGCCATAACTTCAGGTAAGATTCTGTCATGTCAGTATTGCAAATTTGTTCAGACTCCAAACCTTCCTTTTTCATTAAATTAACCAATCAATGTCCAAGGTGATCAATAGATTCTATAGCAGCTGACATGCTTTCAGCAGCAGTTTAGTAACAGGATTTTCTCACTTCCATGTTCCAGTTTAAATTGAATCAACTGTTTTTCTCAAAATAATATAATGGCCTCACTGTTTGAAGATTTTTAAAAGTATCATTAGAGAAATAATATGTTATGTAGGTCAATAGTTTTATAGATAGAATTATAAAAATATATACCTGAAGTAATTTTCTGTGTCATTATTTTAGAATATAGAAATATGCCTTTGCCATGGTATTTTATTTTACAAACCACCCCTAATATTTTTTTAATATCCTGAGATTAAGAGTATCATTCTTAAGGGAGAAAAAAAAAAAAGAAGAAATTATCACGGTTTATTTTAAAGCAAGCAATGGCAATTAATACCATGTGGTATGTTTTCAAAATTATGGGACTGTCTTTGCTTCTTAGGTTCTATACCCTGGAAATAACTTCCCAGTCTACTGTTTCCATGGCCCATGGTTTCACCCTCTGGGAGGGTTTTCCTTTTCCAAGATGTTCCTTAGCCACCCAAAAGCAGGTGTTTAAAAATATGCCTTCCTCAGGAGCTAAGCAGACCTCTCAGCCTGTTTCCTATCTATGTAATTTTGGGTCCAATGGTTGTCTTTAAGTTTTTAACTCTTTTGATCCAGACTAATAGCTTTCATGTACAACTCACAACTTTCAAAAACTTCGTTGTCTTTTTAATCCCTTAACTCTAATCTGCTCCATGTGCTAACTCATAAATCTTGTTGAGATAACACCTTTCTCTCAACTTAATTACCAGTATCTAGACCTTATCAGGCTTTTCTTTTCTTTTTAAATCAGGGAGAGCCATGCCTTTATTATGTAAATCCAACTAAAAAGATTTACTGGCTGCCAAATTAATCAATTCAAAAGTTTTAATAAAGCTTGTGGTAGCCTAGCTAGCCCTTGAGTTAGTATATCAGCCTTTGCCCTCAAAACATTTCTCCATGAGTGGAGATGAGAAACAGTCGATTCCTTTAATCCTACAAGACCTCAATCTTGAGGATATCTGTATTCACTTTCATTTCTCTTTGCAAAAAAGCCGTTTGTGTGTGTGTGTGTGTGTGTGTGTGTGTGTGTGTGTGCATGAGCTCATCTCTTCTTGTAACTTTGTCGAATATGGCCAATAGCATTCAACACAGTAATAACATTCAATTTCCCACTCTTTTTATCTTAAACCACAAGCTGTTTTGGTTATCAATTTACCCAGTGTTTCACCACTGCATAATATGGATTGCCATCTTTCTAGCTCAACAACTATTCTCTAACCTGGCCTAGGAGATAATATCATATATTTTAGGGTTTTCTTGTTGTTGTTTTTTATGGCAATGCTGTATTTTCATAGCCAATTTATGTAATAAGTCTTCTACCTCAACTAGATTTTATTGTGATAACAAATGACCCAAAATCTCAGTGGTGGCTTAAAACAACGTAGTTTTACCTCTTGTTTACATTATATGTTAGCTGTGGAACTTAGTCTTGTGCTTCTTCTTCATTCTGTAACATAAGTTGAAGGTTCAGCCCTTTTCTAAGATTTGTTGTTGTGAGGCAGAGGGAAAAGAGAAATTGTAGAATGAGGTGACAGCTCTTGAAACTTCTTCTTAGAAATGGCGTATGTTTTCTGTCCTCAGTATATTGGCAAGACACAGGATCAAGACTAATGTCAATGGGTAGATAGGGTGGGGAGGTACAATCCTCTTATAGTCCTCTTATGGGCAGTAAATGATTAGAAATAATTGCACAATCATCTACACTCTCCCCAGATATCAAGAGAATGCAAATTATGAGAGAGATACCATTTTGCACACATCTGATTGGAAAAAAATCCAGAATGTTGATTATGCCAAGTATGTTTGAAGACATAGGAAAATAGGAACTGTCATTCACTGCTGTTGAAACTATAAATTGATTTAATCACTTTAGAGAAAAATTTGGTAACATCTAGTAAAGCTGAAGAATATATAATCTATGATCCAGAAATTCCACATTTTTCCAGAAAAATTCTCCTAGATGTGTACCTGATATAGCATGTGCAAAGAGGTTTATCATGGCATTATTTTTAAAAACAAATCGTTTTAAGCAACTTAACATAGAAATAAAGCAATACAGAACCAGCAATATAGAAACCAGCAATATTGAAATGGATAAACTATAGTATTTTCATATAATGGAATGCAAAACATCACTTGCAATGAATAAACTACATTTGCATAAATCAGCATGGATAACTCTTAAGAACACTATTGTGGGGAAGAAAACAAACTTCATGGTGAAGTTACCTGCTACCATGACGTTATTACAATTCTATTTTGCTGAGTATGATGCTGGAAAGTGTTCTACAGGATGTCTATAAAGTCTGGAGACATGTAAATATAACACCATCAAGGACAGCTTCTATCTGTAAAAAATAAATAATATTATCTATGTTTTCAGACTTTATGGACACTGTGGTATGAGATGTGCCAACAGGTATGACTGAAGATCATCAGTATCACAAAGTGCTTTTTAAATACTTGTTTTAAATTGTTTAAGAACTACACCTTAGGAAACAAAAACATGCTTTCAGAATGCAGAATCAAGCAGGTCCTAGGAAATTTAGGTCAGGTCGAGTGTTGTTGCCTAAAATAATATTATTGTTACTTATGTAGGACAGCGGAGCAGTGAGATTAAAAACAATCCTACTGTAGTTTTTTTTTTTTTTTTTTTTTTTTGCGGTACGCGGGCCTCTCACTGTTGTGGCCTCTCCCGTTGCGGAGCACAGGTTCCGGACGCACAGGCTCAGCGGCCATGGCTCACGGGCCCAGCCGCTCCGCGGCATGTGGGATCTTCCCAGACCAGGGCACGAACCCGTGTCCCCTGCATCGGCAGGCGGACTCTCAACAACTGTGCCACCAGGGAAGCCCCTACTGTAGTTTTTTAAGTCATTTTCTCCAAACAAAATTATAATGCTTTTTTAATGCTTTGAGCATTTCCATGTCATGATTTAGGCCAGAAATGGGTAAGGTGAGGTAGAATAGAATTCTATCTCTTTAGAAGGATGAATGTAGCCTCAGAAATGTTCTATATCTCTCTCCCTACTTTTCATCACAGGTCCTTAACTTTTAGCCTATATATCCTCTCCAATTTGGAGATTGGAAGTTATTATAGTTCCAACCAAGAGAAGCTCCGAACTATCATAGGTCCATTTTTCTCCATTTCAAATTTTAGGCCATTGTGTGGTCTCTACTTAGTTCAGAAACTTTAGCTTCTATCAAATAAACCATTTTTACTCTTACAGTACAAAAACTCTCCAATATTTTAAAGATACTAGTGAATTTGCTGAAAATTTCATGTGCTATTCTGAGAGTTCAGGGTTTCACATTCTAGCAGAGCTTCCTTCACTGTTGGTGACAGTGTATGTGTAATGGATGAGGACCTGATTACACCTGAATAGATGTACGAGAATCCCTCATAAGTTGACCCAAGAGCTACCTAGAAGCTGATACGTGGGAGAGGTAATGGGCATGGTCAGTAGATACTGCCTATGAGGGTTTGAGTAATTTGAATATCCCTAGAGTCTAAGTGAGGACAAAATACAATTCTGAAAGGAACAGTATACAACAGCCAAATCTATACTTACAGCAGATGCTATATTGTCCCAGTCTTTTCTCTTTTACCACTTTAGAATCCACTGGCCCCTTGAGGCTAGATTTTACTTTGTGGGGAATTAATGTGCCCAGGAGCAGGCCTCAATGAATGACTGATGAAAATTGGTATATTAATACCCCAACTTTCCCCACTCTCCTTAGGAGGGATAATTTTGAGGTGTGTGTGCTATTCTGGCCTTCATGGTTTCCCCAGCTGGATTAAACTCCAGTCACCCAGGTTGGTGTCTGGCTTAAAACATCTTTATGTGCTGCCTTCACCTCTTATTTCATTTTTCCCCATATTACATCAGACCTCCTTCCCTTTCCAAATAAACAATTTTTACTGAATTCTTGTTTCAGAGTCAGTACCTCAAGGAACCCACATTAAGATACTATCGTTGCCTTCTTTATTCTTTATTCAGCTTTCTAAAACAGTTTTAAAGGATTTGATTGCAGTCCAAAGGGAAACAAAGGAACTCTTCAGCTAAGGCACCTTTAAGGTATCCTAGTTTCTGAAAACATTGCTGAAGCTGTAGGGAATCATACCAAAAGAAAGATCTGTCTGTGACTGTTTAAATTCCACTGGTGCTATCATTTATATCTGACATACCTTTGATTCTGGATTCAGCTTAGCTGCTAGCTCTCATCTGCTTGCTATCCCAACTTCCAGCTTCTGAATTCTACCCCAATAACTACTGAACTCCCTAGCCCTGGCTCCGCTTTTGCCAAGTCTGCACAGGATATGACATAAATAGCACTCTGGATTGCTCAGCAGCAATGTAAGAAGACCTAAGGGGATAGGGTTAAACTAGTAAGCACTTTGCTGTGGCCCATTTAATTCTTGAGAGATTCATGTGGCTGAAGGAACCAAAACCAAAGTTTACATAAGGATAAAAAGCAAAGTTAATAGAATGGAGATTTTTTTACCGTTATTGATTTTCTTTGCCCCATGAAATTCTTGAAATGACAAAGCTATTTATGATGAAAAAATCATTAAAGCAAATACTTAACATTGAAAGTGACAGTATCTGAACATGTTTTATAGGAGTGAAATCAAAATTAGGGAAACAAGATAGTTTTCACTGGCTTGAAAGTTGGTATTTTATATATATATATATATATATATATATATATATATATATATATATATATATATATATATGTAATTTTATCCCACTTGAATGGTGACTGTGATTCAGAAGGGTCAGGCATTTATTCAGCCTGCTCTCACTGCTGCTCTCTCTCCAGCTGGCCAGGCAAGTGTACTGCTCTTGCTTCCTGAAGGTGTTTGCTTAATTACAGTTGAGCAGAGTTCACTGGCCAAGCAGAACACCCACAGCCTTTGAGGTACCAGGATTGTTGGTACAGGCAGATATGAGACAAGGAGAAAGTTAGAGAAGAGAGTTCTCCCAGCTCCTTTCACCTTAGCCTGTGACAAGCATCTTGTCTGAAAAGAATAGTGCAATAATGAATTTGATTTTTTTTTGATTATTGTTAAATCCTTGAGCCATGACTGAAGGCTATGGCTGCTTTTGCATAGAGTGGGACATGAGTGGGGGTGGTGAAACTAAGCAAGGCAGTTATCTAGATGCTGTCGTTCTTACTGGCATTCGTAAATGTAGATATGGGTTTATGGGGAGCACACATCTCATGTCATGGCACTTGTCAGCCTGGCTGTACATTAGAAGAGCCTTGGGAACATTGGGGAGACACCCCATCCACCACCACCACCAGGATTCTGATTTAATTGGCCTGGGGTGTGACCAGGGCATCAGTCGTTTTCAGAGTTCCTTAGGTGATTCTAATCTGCCTCTGCAGGTTGAGAACTACCTGTGAGAAGACTGGATTCAGAGCAAGACAATCCGAGTTCTAATCCTGGCTTTGCCACCTTTGTCAGACTTAACGTCTGTGGAATTATATGACTTCTTCAAACAAGTAATGTTTAATTTCAGATATTGATACATATTTTAAAATGTAAGACTATAAATATGAACCTGATCATTGTCTCTGACCTCAATGAATTCATTAGCTAGTGCAAGGGGCTGGAGATGACCACAAGTTAACTTTAATAAAGAGCTTTATTGATATAAACACAAATCATGGAGAACAATGGCAGCAAGCATTTGCCTTTTTTTTTTAACATCTTTATTGGAGTATAATTGCTTTACAATGGTGTGTTAATTTCTGCTTTATAACAAAGTGAATCAGCTATACATATACATATGTTCCCATATCTCCTCCCTCTTGCATCTCCCTCCCACCCTCCCTGTCCCACCCCTCTAGGTGGTCACAAAGCACCAAGCTGATCTCCCAAGCTGGCCAGCAAGTGTACTTTTCTACACCAAGCTGTGCTATGTGTAGAAAAATCTCAGTCTCATTTAGAAACTATGATATGAGCTCAACCTCAAATAAGGGTATTCTAGGCTAAGGAGCAGCATTTACAAAGGCTCTGGAGAATACAGAGTATGTTTGGGGGAAAAAAAGTAGTTTAGGGTGGCTGTGTTGATTGACAGTAGGTAAGAAGTTACGAAGCCTTCCCAGGACCAGACTGTGAAGGGTCTCAATACCAGGTGCTCACTCAAGTATAAGAGGAATTCCTTAATAGAAATTTGATAGCAATGTCAAAAAATATTGTGTTTTACATTTTGAGAAATATGTCCCAGTTGCCCTCTAGTCTCCTACCTGAGTCCATGCTACAGAGAGATTTTAATTGGCAAAACCAGGAATCAAACTGTAAGCAGAATCCATGAGGTCTTAACCATAGCACCATATTGCCTCAGGCTTCTCATGTATATTTTAATGAGATAAATCCTCTCTATCTGTGATTGATTGACTGAAATGGGGCATGTATGATGTTTCACCACATGCCTGGTACATGTTATATGCTCAGTAGGTTAAAAATTTCTGTCCTATGGTGCTTTCAATCTGGCAGCCTCTATACCTGTGTGTCCTCTAGCAATGCAAACATGCACACTCAGCATTTTTACCTGTACTGCCTAGTTACACACTGACTGTCTCAATTACCCAGATCATTAGTATAATTTTTCAGTCCTCTCATCCAATTTAATTTAGTAGCTATTTACTGAAAGCATATCAGTGCTCAGCAGACCATGTAGGAGGCCCTGTGTTAGGTGTAAGAGGATACAAAGATGAATATGGCATACTCTTTGCACTTCAGGAGCCTGTGATCCAAAGGTTGAAATAGGTATATTCATAAATATCGAATACAAGGCTAGTGTGGACATAGCTTTGATTGCATGCCAGAGGCAGAGATAGGGCAGACGTGAAAATCTGACAGTTCTGTGCAGTTTATTTTTAATTAGGCTGAAGTATAGTGGCTGGTTTAAGTTGGAAACATTTTGAAAAAGGCCTAAGGTACTTTGGTTCAGAAATTACACATGAATTATAATCAAATTGCATCTTAGGAAGTAGAGAAAACCTCTAATTTCTGATTGCTCAGTTTGTGGATTTTAGCTAGTTTTCAATCACCAAGCAAACAAAAGCTAATTTATCAGTTGGACAATTGTACTGCATTTCGACTTGAGTGTATCTAAGATATCAAGATGTATTTTATGGAATTTGGTAAATGAAAATTTCGTTTCCTCCAATAAATTATCAAGCAGTAACCCTTGTCAGTTTTTCTAAAGTCTCTTAAATCACTGAAGTAGTTTACTCAATAAATACATCTATAAATCTGACAACACTGAAAAATTGTCTTGGGGTATCTTTTTATTAGCATTGGTCTTGTTTATTTCTTCAGTATTAAATATTTTATTAAATATTTAGATTCTTTTTCATACTTACAGTCAATATAGGAAAATTGAAAGTTACCTGAAGCCTAAAATCTATTAATACTTTTTACAAAAGTTGAATCCTTAATTGGGATACTCTTATCCTCTCTAAAATTTATGTAAGTTACCTGATTTACATTAGCTTATCCTCTAGAGAAAATAAAATGTACAACCAGTGGGGCATGATTTATTATTAAAGAAAAGTAAACATGTTAAAAATATTATTATTTAATTAGGTAATATACTTGAAAGGAAAACCCCCAGCAAGCGAATATTAAGTTCTCTTTAGTAGATTAATAACCTTTTTTTTCTAAAGGAACAGATTTATCTTCTCTATATAACACTAGGATATTGTAATTAAACTGCTTGCATCCTTCATCATACTGCACTGCCTCAGTGTTCTCATCTGTAAGGCAATAATACATATTGAGGAGAGTTAAATCTGGCTTCCAATCTTAATTAAGAAAGTGCTGTTATAAGCAGCAACACATAGCTCTTACATTTCCCAATAACTGATACCCAGTGAAGACATAAATTCCTCACTGCCTGAATTAATGCTGGCACATAGGCACATAAGGACCAGAATCTTCATCACTAGCTCATAATTTTTGATTGCTCATTGTTGCCAAGGTACTCTAACTAGGCACTCTAATGCATACACACATAACCAAACATGCTGACGTTGTTGCTTTTACATCTGAGGGTTCCACATGAGCAAAAGATAAAGCTTCAAGGAGATGACAGAGTAATAGAGAAAATTGCATTTTATGAAGTAAGGAAAATAACTGAAAGGCTAGAGACATAAATGAATGTTTCCCCTCAGATAGAACTGTTATATACTCTTTATGCTAGAAATTCCTTTATAATATTCAAAAAATAGTCTCTCTTTCTATGAACAAAGATCATGTTTGGTATAGAACTAAGAGAGAACTGTTGAAATTGGGAAAACTCTGAAGAAGTTTGAGGTCCAAGCTCTAGTAGGGGCATCTTGAGGGTATATTGGAGAATGAATATTAAGGAACATATCTTCTATAGTGAATAGTGATAACAATTTACTGATAATTGAGCTGAAAGATAGTTGAACATATATTGACCATAAGAGTCATAGTTCCTCATTCAACAAATACTTGAGTAAACTCCTATTGCCGAGTTCTATTCTAGGCGCAAGGGATAAGTCATAAATAAGAATGATGTTTCCTACTCTCAATAATAGCAATAAAAATTAAACTAATAAATGAGCAAAATAAATTCAAATTGTAGTAATATTATGAAGAAAATAAGAACATGTGGTAAGAGAGAGACTGGTTAGAGGATCAGGCCTAAAGCACAGATATCTTTGGCGCATTCCAGAAGAAGCAACAAGGCTAGTATGACTGGAAAAAAATGAGGGTGGAGAGAGGGACTGAAAAGGGTAGGAGGGGCCAGATCTTACACAACCACCCTTTCGGCTCTGTAAGGAATTTGATTTTATTAAAAATATAATTCTAGCAATTAGAGAAGTTAAGCAGTAAAGATACTTTAGAGTCTCTGCTTTTAAATGCTGACCTAGCTTTTTAAAGATCACTCTGATCAAAACTATGTTGTAAGGTGGTGCGTGCAAAAGTTGAGTCATTGGAGTAACTCAAGCAAAAGATGATGGTGATGTGGACTTGGGTATTAGCAGTGGAGAGGGACATATTTAACATCTATTTTGGAGTTGGAGCCATAGGAATAAAGTGATTTGCCTGCTGGAGGCAAAGTTAGGAGACCTCATAAGACATTTGACATTTATACAGATTGTTTGTAAGACTGGAGAAGTTGCCACGAAACAAAGTATGGTACCCAAGTTTGAACAAAACTATAGTGTCCCTGCTCCAGGATACTACAGGTGGCTCTGATTATGAGACTTCAAGGAGAAGGAAAGAGATTAAAGTCCAGAAAAAGCTAGTGAAATGTTTAAGGGGTAGAGATCTAAGGAATGATTGTGTTGTGGAGGAAAAATAGCAAACTAGGGATTTGGAAGGCTTGAATTCTAAGTCCAGCTCTCTTACTACCCCAATGTGTAATTCTGAGGAATGAGCTTTATCTTTCTAAAGTTCTGTCTCCCCCTTTGTAAAAGAGGAGTGCTGTTTAAAAATGTACTGTTTTGTACTAAGATACCCTGGAGAACAAAGGGAGCTAAAGGTTTTTCCACACCACATGTCATCTATGAGGAGATTTTACTTCTGCAGAGCACAGCTGCCCATCCCAGGCTCCTTCTGCTTGGGCTCCCATGGCTTCCTGCATACTGGACAGGGTGATTGTATGGCATAGATTGTGATCCAGGGATTTTCTTTTTTTCTGTACAAATTTGTTTTAAAAAAAACTCTTTGGGCTTCCCTGGGGGCACAGTGGTTGAGAGTCCGCCTGCCGATGCAGGGGACACGGATTCGTGCCCCGGTCCGGGCGGATCCTACATGCCACGGAGCGGCTGGGCCCGTGAGCCATGGCTGCTGAGCCTGTGCGTCCGGAGCCTGTGCTCCGCAACGGGAGAGGCCACAACAGTGAGAGGCCCGCGTACCGCAAAAAAAAAATTGAATTACAGGAAAAAAAAAAGGATCATCTCTGTAATCACTAACGCCTTAAACATTTCATAATCTCTCCTAGTGTTTGGCTTTGGAAAAATGATTTGAGAGAGGCATGATAAAAGTGTATACAACTGTGTGTTATAAATTTTTTTCACTAAATGACAGAATATTTTAAACCTTGAAAAGAGTCTAGAATGTTGAAAAGAGTAAATTTTATCCATATGAAAAGTAATACAGTTTTATTTAAGAAATAGTGAAATTATGAAATATTTGCCTAAGTATTAGATAGCTATAATTCTCCAAATAGTACGATTTCTTAGGTTTTAGGCTTCAAAAATGTAAAGATACATCACTTAGTTAGATAATATCATGTTTTTTTTTCCCCAAGAAAAGTTGACTTTATTTATTTTGAATAATATCATGTTTAAGGGAATCATTACCTACCATGAGCCAGATACTAAGTGCTTTAGAAATAGTAACTCAATTAATTCTCAAGATTCCTCTACAAGCTAAGTGCTGTTTTTGCAACTATTTCATAGATGAGAAAATGAGATACAGAGAAATTAACTAACTTTTCTGAGGTCACAAAGTTAATAAGTGGATGGATCAAGATTTGAATCCAGGGTATCTGACACTAGGATCTCTGCCCATAAATGCTGCATTATATCCTAGCATGGTAAAGGAAGACCTTTATTCTTTCTTTAAGAATTTAACATAGAGAAATAACTCCTGAATTCCTATGATAAAGTATTCTCCATCATGATGAGAAAAAGAAAAGACACTCAAATCCCATAGGAAGGAACTGTGAAGAAATAAAAACCATTTATAAAGCAAAGACTTTTTGTGCACTCAGCAGAGTTGATTGAATGAACTGAATAAACAATCTTATGTTTGTTGAGGTAATCCAGTCTGGAATACGATTCAAGAGGATTCACTTGCAAGAGGAAGGTTTTCCCTACTGATCTTTAAGATGAACTGATTGGAAGATATGATCTTCCTACAGGATAGGAAGAGAAAGGGAGAAATGTTTGGTGGATATGTTAAAGATCTATCTAACAGGCTTAGATTTTTCTTAAAAGTACACATAAAAATTGGGCAGTTACATATAATTGTTATACATCTTGCACTTACATCAATCAATGAATAATGTTACAACAAAATTAAATTCACTTGTCTCAAGCAACAACTTTTATTCCACTGAGTTAGAAAATGTGTAAAGACTTCTTTCTCCTTTTTTTTCTTTAATGTTGTTTCATTTGTCTTGCTTTATTATGAGGGAACATAAAAGTTAAAAAATACTGAGTATAAATAGTTGGATACAGTCAGACATTGCAAAACTTAAACATGTTTGTTAAATTTTCAAGTGCTTTTGATATGTAAGAATATATTTTATTAAGTGTAATTATAGTATTGTACTATGCATTTTTAATTCTATTTGTTGGAAAATGGCAATTCATTTATGATATACATGACTGGGATATTTGGTTTAACCACTACAGCTGATTTCCTGACTATTTTGGGAATAGGAGTTTCTTTCTTGGGCATTGTAAATTTTTGTGGAATGACTGACCTTAAAACTTATGGATCTAGTCTTTATCCATTGCTTATAATGAGGTAGAAAACAACTAAACACATTATATAAATTATATTGCACACCATCCCAATAGTTAGGTCTGTTCTCATCTCCGTTTTACAGATGAGTAAATTCAGACTTACAATGGTTAAATAACTTACCTAAGGCAATATATTTGAAGCAATAGGATTTGAATATAAGATTTCTATGGCAAAAGCCCCAAATTTTATCCACAATGATAGTCAACATCATTAAGTGTATTAAATATATTTAATGAATATGTTTAAATTGTACTTAATCTCTACGTTGTTCTTTGTCCACACTATTTTTTTTTTTTTTTTTTTTTTTTGCGGTATGCAGGCCTCTCACTGTTGTGGCCTCTCCCGCCGAGGAGCACAGGCTCCAGACGCGCAGGCTCAGCGGCCATGGCTCATGGGCCCAGCCGCTCCGCGACATGTGGGATCCTCCCGGACCGGGGCACGAACCCGCGTCCCCTGCATCGGCAGGCGGACGCTCAACCACTGCTTCACCAGGGAAGCCCCACACTATTTTTAAAATCATTTCTCTTCACAATGTCACGCTTTCCTCTTTTCACTGCTACCACCCATGTTTAGTAGTTAAATATTTCTTAGTCTCCCACCTGGTCCTCTCACTTCCTGTCTCACATTGCTTTAATACATTTGGTGCACTGTCAGAAGACTCCAGTTTAAATAAACTTGTGTTCCTTTGTTCAAATACTTCTGTGTCCTTTAGTGTTAATATAAACTTCTTTAAACTGTCATGTAAGACTTTTGATAACCATTCCCCATTAACTACTTTATATCTCTCTTCTTTCCACTGTCAATTCTTCATTTTATCCAATTTGGCTTCCTCTCCATATTTAGGAACTTGTGATACTCATTTTCATTTCCAGATCTTTTTTCTTTCATTCTTCATCTTAGTCTACCTTTCCATAGAAAAAGTCCTTAATGCCACATCTCTAGGCCAGTTTTAGCTACTCCACCTGACATTAATGTGTTTCCTCTTGAAACTCGAGGCATTTATTATCTGTACCATTCATGATGTATTTAATCACATAGTGTCTAATATTATCAAATAACTTGAAGTGTATACTCATAACCTCTTCAGAGACTGGGTTTTATACAACCTGTACTCCTGACTTTTCTGTTATATGCTGAGTGAGTAGTAACTGTAGTCAGTTATTCACTTACCAGAGTTGCTCCACTTGAGAATAATCAAAGGTGATTGTACTTGAAAATTCAGTATCAGCTAAATGATTTTTGGAATAGCACTGTTATTTTTATATTAATTCTCCTGTTTGTAAAGGTGCAATAAAGGAAAATTACATATACATTCAAATTAAAATGTTCAGTCAAACATGGAAGCTGAATATCGCAGGCTTCAAAATAAAAGCACATATTAAAATTTAGGATTAATTTTCTAAATAGTGCTAAATATGCTATTTCTTTGAAAACAGATATAATAAAGTATTATGTTAATATCAGGTATCTTTTGCAAGTGTTCCTGCCGCTTTAAAGAAGCTGTATCAGTATACTTATAATTTAGTAATATTAACTGAATATTAAAATTTTGGTTTTATAAGTCAAAGAATATCAAAGGCCACTGATTTAATCAGTTGTTTATTTAACAAATATTTATTGAGCACCTAATATGTACTAAGCACTGTATTAGAGGATGAGAATTTTAACAGATATATTTTCTTCTCACAAGTACTCACACATTTTTGAATTGGTCATAGAATCATCAAACCACTGCAAAACAATCAAATACCTGCTATAATGGAGGCATGTGCAATATGCACTTGGAAAAGAGAGGAGAGACAAATTGGTGTATGTTGATAATGCAATCAACAATAGCTCCTTTGACTTTAGTATCTAGAGAATGTCCCAGTTTAAGAAAATCTGATATGCAAATGTATAAAGTAGATTAATTAGAGTTTGGAGTTGCATAAAGGAAGGTCTGCTAAGAATTGCTGCACTGTGTTTAAAATATTTATACATACATATACAGAAGATTTACACAAAAAGATTTATACAAATCTACTACCCAAAATTTTGTAGATACACAGCTTCTGATTACTGGGATTTATAGCTCTGTAAGAGAAAATTGCCTGTGTGGTTCCTGGTTTTCCGATAGAAACACTTATTACGGGTTCATGAAATGCTATAACTGGTTTTACAGAGGAACTCCTGCTTGTCATGAAAATTGGATTATCCAGGCACCAGTTTACAGATGATCTGCCTGGGTATAAATAGTCATTGGGAAATTCAGGCTCTGGCCAACAGCATTAATATATGGAATGGTTCTATATGTGTGGAACTAGATATGAGCCAAATCAAGAGGCCATATTCTGATCAGACACATCACATCTGTAAAACCTGCACGTTCTAGTTTCTGCTGATCACACAGCCATATAGAGCTGTTGCAAGCATTGCATTGGACGTTATGCACAGCCATATAGAGCTGTTGCAAGCATTGCATTGGAGTGTCTGCTGTTGCTGCATACAACATTTCACCCTTGAATGTGCCGTTGTGATCCATAAGCATCTGTCATATCCAAACCATGCTGGATCAATGTAGATACTCCACTTGTACTAGACAGAAGATGCTGTTTCATTGTAATTCAATTCAGTATGTACAGAACATTTCAATGAAATGTAAACCAAGGTTTTGGTAAGTTATTTAAAAATATTAATAGAAAGGTGACAAATAAACTACTGTTTAGTACATCATTGGTTGTTATTCAACATACAAACATGGAAATAGAGGCAGAGATCAAGATCACAGAGTGGGAAGAACCTGAGCTCACCTCCCCCCACAAACATCAAAACTACAACCATATATAGAGCAACTATTACCAAACCAGGTTCGTTTTGACCAGTGCACAGCAAGCCAAAATGCTGGGACAATGAAGTTTGCCCCCAAAAGAGTGTTTGTTCGCAAGGCAGCCAAGTGAGGAGATGGGAGAACTGGTCTCAAATCCACCTTCCTGAAGGGAAGGGGCTCAAGGTATATGGGATAAAGAATAAAGAAGGAACTTCCCTGGTGGTCCAGTGGTTGGGACTTTGCCTTCCAGTACCGGGGGTGTGGGTTCGATCCCTGGTCAGGAGCTAAGATCCCACATGCCTCGCGACCAAAAAACCAAAACACCAAAACATAGACAGAAGCAATATTGTAACAAATTCAATAAAGACTTAAAAAAAAAAAGTCCACATTAAGAAAAAATCTTAAAAAAAAAAAAGAATAAAGAAGCTAGGAGGTCTGAGGCATGGGAAATGTGGGGAAAGGTGTTTGAAAAAAAGTGTGATAATCACTGTTCTGTGCAGGCATACCTAAGCCACAGGCCTCTGCATATTCAAAAGAATACTCGTGTATGCCCAGTTGAAGGGTTGGTGGTCCTATCCAGTCTTAACCAGCTCAGGCTGAACTAGACACAGAGGACTCCAAGTTCCTGGAAAACAACTTAGGCAAACATCTTATAGTTTATGCTGTGTCACTTGGAGGATTTGCACATCTTTTGTAGCAACAATTAAAACGCTTGATTACTGAAGTGGGTTACAGGTGAAATGCATTTAACTAAGGATTACCGATGGTTTTATGACTCTCACTGAGAATAACCTGAAGATTCGCAGAACAGCTCTTCTACAACCAAGGCTGTAAAGAAAAAAAAAAACACACACACGAGTCTAGTAGAAGGGACTGGGAAGCCATCTAGTGGAGGCCTGCACCCCTCGTGGGTGACCGAGAAGAGGAGGGGGATATCACAGGTTCAGGGATCCATCCTCCCTAGGGGGCAAGAGTTTTGAGCCACACATTAGGGGCCCCAGCCCTGGGGTTCAAGTCCCCTTAGCTGGTTTGAAAACCAATGGGGCTTACTGGAGGGCAGTAAGAAACCAAGACTCTGCTCTTGAAGAGCACATGCACAGGCTTCGTTGCTCCCAGTCCCAGTACAGAGGCAGCAAATTGAGAACTGCCTGGTGCTCTGGCCAGCCTGCAAAGACCACCCCAGCATGCCCCCCCAGCTCTTTATCCAGCCCCTTCTGCCAAAGCATCGCTCTCACCTAAGGCAAAGACTGCCATTGTCCATATATATGCACACACCGCAGAAGGAGCTGAGCTAGTTCAGAAGTGTAGCCTCAGGCACTGACCACACCCCCCAACCAAGGTGGAGACTGCTGTCACCTAGGGAAGAAGCCCAACTTCTTCAGGGCTTCTGCTCCAGCCCCTCAGGCCCGCTGCCCCACCCCTGATAGGGCAACCACCACCACTGCGCCTAGGAGAATCCCAGTCTAGCACTAGCCCCAGCTTTAGCCACTCTGACTCCAGCCCTTCTCAACATGGCAGTGGCTGCCAGTGCCCTCTGGGAGAAAATTCAGCCTGTGCTCACTTCAGATGCAGCTCTTCTATCAAAGCCACTGGGCACACAAAGACAGAGAAATATTTTTCAAACGAAAGAAGATAAAACACCAGGAAAAAGCCCTAATGGAAGAGAGATAAATAATTTACCTGATAAAGAGTTCGAAATAATAATAATGAAAATGCTAACTGAACTCAGGAAAAGACTAGATGAACAGACTAAGACATCCAACAAAGAACTAGAAAATATTAAAAAGAACCAGTCAGGGCTAAACAATACAGTAAGTGAAATGAAAAATATACTAGAAGGAATTAACAGCATATTGGGTGATACAGAAGGCATAAGTGATCTGGAAGATAGAATAGTAGAAATCACTCAATCAGAACAGCAAAAAGAAAAAAAAATTAAATGAGGATAGCTTAAGGGGCCTCTGGGACAACGTCAGGCTTACTAACATTCACATTGTAGGGGTCCCAGAAGGAAAATAGTGAGAGAAAAAGGTAGAAAATGTATTTGATAAAAACATGGCTGAGGGCTTCCCTGGTGGTGCAGTGGTTGAGAATCTGCCTGCTAATGCAGGGGACACGGGTTCGAGCCCTGGTCTGGGAAGATCCCACATGCTGTGGAGCAACTAGGCCCGTGAGCCACAACTACTGAGCCTGCGCGTCTGGAGCCCGTGCTCCGCAACTAGAGAGGCCGCGATAGTGAGAGGCCCGCGCACCGCGATGAAGAGTGGCCTCCACAACTAGAGAAAGCCCGCGCACAGAAACGAAGACCCAACACAGCAAAAACAAATAAATAAATAAAATTAAAAAAAAAAACAAAAAAACCCCATGGCTGAACACTTCCCTAACTTGAAGAAGGAAACAGATATCCAGGTACAGGAAGTACAGAGAGTCCCAAATAAGATGAATTCAAAGAGACCCACAGCAAAACATATCATAATTAAAATGGAAAAGTTAAACATAAAGATATACTTTATCTGACAGAGTAGACTTTAAAACAAACTCTGTAATAAAAGACAAAAAAAAGCACTATATAATGATAAAGGGGTCAATATGATTAAAGGGTATATATTCTAAACATATATGTACCTAATATATGAGCACCTAAATATAGAAAGCAAATATTAGCAGACATAGAGGGAGAAATTGACAGTAATACAATAATAGTAGGGAACTTTAACACCCCACTTATGTCAATGGATAGATCATCTAGAGAATCAGTAAGGAAATAGTGACCTTAAGTGGCACATTAGGTTAGTAGATACCTACAGGACATTCCGTCCAAAAATAGCAGAGTAAACATTCTTTTCCAGTGAATATGGAACATTTTCCAGGATAGATCACATGCTAGGTGACAAAACAATTCTCAACAAATTTAAGAGTATAGAAAATATATCAAGCATCTTTTCAGGCCACAAAGGTATGAAACTAGAAATCAATTACAAGTAGCAAAAACAGAAACATGTAGAGACTAAACAATTTGCTACTAAAAGAACAGTGGGTCAACAAAAAAATCAAAGAGGAAATCAGAAGATACCTTGAGACAAATCAAAATAAAATGCAGCTTTCCAAAATCTATGGAATGCAGCAAAAGCAGTTCTAAGAAGGAAGTTTATAGTGATACAGGCCTACCTCAAAAAATAAGAAAAAGCTCAAATGAAAAACATAAATTACTATCTAAAGGAATTAGAAAAAGAACAAACAAAGCCCAAAGTCAGCAAAAGGAAGGAAATAGTAAAGGTCAGAGTGGAACTTATTTTTTGAGTGGAAATAAATAAAATAGAGACCAAAAAAAAAAAAAAAAAAACACAGTAGAGAAGATCAATGAAACCAAAAACTGTTTGTTTTAAAATATAAATAAAATTGATAAACCTTTATCCAGGATCATGAAGGAAAAAAAGAGATAGGAAGTTAGAAATGAAACAGGAGGAATTACAACCAATATTGCAGAAATACAATTATAAAAGAGTATTACAAACAGTTATACACCAAAAAATTGGACAACCTAGAGGAAATGGATAAATTCCTAGAAACATACAGTCTTCCAAGACTGAATCAGAAAAAAATAAAAATTTGAACAGATTGATTACTAGTATTGCAAGTGAATCAGTAATCAAAAAACTCCCTACAAACAAATTCCAGGACCTCATGAGTTCACAGGGGAGTTCTACAAACTATTTAAAGAACAGTTAATACCTATCCTTGTCAAGATATTCCAAAATATTGAAGTCATTTCACAAGGCCACCACTACCCTGATACCAAAACCAGACAAATACACTTCAAAAACAGAAAATTACAGGCCACTATCCTTGATGAACACAGATGCAAAAATCCTCAATAAAATATTAGCAAACTGAATTCAATAACACATAAAAAGAATTATACACCATGATCAAGTGGGATTTATCGCAGAGGTGCAAGCATAGTTCCATATACACAAATCAGCATGATATGCCACATTAACAGAATGAAGAGTAAAAATCACATGATCATCTCAATAGATGCAGAAAAATCATTTAATAAAATTCAGTATCCATTCATGGTAAAAATCCTCAACAAAGTTGGTATAGAGGTAACATATCTGAACATCATAAAGGCCATTTATGAAAAACCTACAGCTACCATCATACCAAACAGTGAAAAGCTGAAAGATTTTCCTCTAAGATCACAAACAAGCCAAGGATGCCCACTCTCACCATTTCTATTGAACATAGTGTTTGAAATTTTAGCAACAGCAATCAGAAAGAGAGAGAGAAAGAGAGAGATAGGGGAAGGAAGGAAGGAAGGAAGGAAAAAAGAAAGAAAGAAAGAAAGAAGAAATAAAAGGTATCCAAATTAGAAGGGAAGAAGTAAAATTGTCACTATTTGTGGATGACATGATACCATATGTCGAAAACTCTAAAGACTCCACCAAAACACTATTAGAACTAATTAGTGAATTCTGTAAAGTTGCAGCATACAAAATTAATATACAGAAGTCTGTTGCATTTCTACATACTAAAAATGAACTATTCAAAAGAGAAATCAAGAAAACAATCCCATTTACAACTCATCAAAAAGAATAAAATACCTAGGAATAAATTTAACCAAGGAGGTGAAAGACCTTTACTCTGAAAACTAGAAGACATTGATGAAGAAAACTGAAGACAATACAAGTAAATGGAAAGTTATGCCATGTTCGTGGATTGGAAAAATTAATATTCTTAAAATATCCATATCACCTAAAGCAATCTAGAGATTTAATGTAATTCTTATCAAAATACCCACAACATTTTTCAGAGCACTAGAACAAAGAATGCTAAGGTTTGTACAGAACTGCAAAGGACTCCAAATAGCCAAAGCAGTCTGGAGAAAAAAAGAACAAAACTGGAGGTATTACCCACCCAGATTTCAGACTGTCTGACAAAGCTACAGTAGTCAAAACAACATGGTACTAACAGAGAAACAGACCCATAGCTCAACGGAACAGAATAGAGAGCCCAGAAATAAACCCATACACCTATAGTCATTTAATCTATGACAATGGAGGCAAGTATATACAATGGGGGAAAAGACAGTCTTTTCAATAAGTGATGTTGGGAAAACTGAATAGCTACATGTATAAGAATGAAATTAGAACATTTTCTCACACCATATACAAAATTAAACTCAAAATGGATTAAAGACCTGAATGTGATACTGAAGCCATAAAACTCCTAAAAGAAAACACATGCAGTATGCTCTTTGGCATTGGTCTAAGCAACATTTTTTTTCCCTTGGATCTGTCTTCTTAGGCAAAAGAAACAGAAGCAAAAATAAACAAATGGGACCTAATCAAACTAGGAAGCTTTTTCTTTTGCCTTTGTCATCTTTACTGGAGTATAATTGCTTTACAATGGTGTTTTAGTTTCTGCTTTATAACAAAGTGAATCAGCTATACATATACATATATCCCTATATCTCTTCCCTCTTGCATCTCCCTCCCTCCCACTCTCCCTATCCCACCCCTCTAGGTGATTACAAAGCACTGAGCTGATCTCTCTGTGCTATGCGGCTGCTTCCCACTAGCTATCTATTTTACATATGGTAGTGTATATATGTCCATGCCACTCTCTCACTTTGCCCCAGCTTACCCTTCACCCTCCTTATGTCCCCAAGTCCATTCTCTAGTAGCTCTGCATCTTTATTCCCGTCTTGACACTAGGTTCTTCATGACCTTTTTTTTTTTTTTTTTAGATTCCATATATATGTGTTAGCATACGGTATTTGTTTTTCTCTTTCTGTCTTACTTCACTCTGTATGACAGACTCTAGGTCCATCCACCTCACTACAAATAACTCAATTTCGTTTCCTTTTATGGCTGAGTAATATTCCATTGTATATATGTGCCACATCTTCTTTATCCATTCATCTGTCGTTAGACACATAGGTTGCTTCTATGTCCTGGCTATTGTAAGTAGAGCTGCAATGAACATTGAATTATGGTTTTCTCAGGGTATATGCCCAGTAGTGGGATTGCTGGGTCATATGGTAGTTCTATTTTTAGTTTTCTAAGGAACATCCATACTGTTCGCCATAGTGGCTCTATCAATTTACATTCCCACCAACAGTGCAAGAAGGCTCGCTTTTCTCCACACCCTGTCCAACATTTATTGTTTGTAGATTTTTGATGATGGCCATTCTGATTGGTGTGAGATGATATCTCATTGTAGTTTTGATTTGCATTTCTCTAATGATTAATGATGTTGAACATTCTTTCATGTGTTGGAAATCTGTATATCTTCTTTGGAGAAATGTCTATTTAGGTCTTCTGCCCATTTTTGGATTGGGCTATTTGGTTTTTTGATATTGAGCTGCATGAGCTGCTTGTAAATTTTGGAGATTAATCCTTTGTCAGTTGCTTCATTTGCAAGTATTTTCTCCCATTCTGAGGGTTGTCTTTTCGTCTTTTTTATGGTATCCTTTGCTGTGCTAAAGCTTTTAAGTTTCAATAGGTCCCATTTGTTTATTTTTGTTTTTATTTCCATTTCTCTAGGAAGTGGGTCAAAAAGGATCTTACTGTGATTTATGTCATAGAGTGTTCTGCCTATGTTTTCCTCTAAGAGTTTTATAGTGTCTGGCTTTACATTTAGGTCTTTAATCCATTTTGAGTTTATTTTTTTGTATGGTGTTAGGGAGTGTTCTAATTTCATTCTTTCACGTGTAGCTGTCCAGTTTTCCCAACACCACTTATTGAAGAAGCTGTCTTTTCTCCATTGTATATTCTTGCCTCCTTTATCAAAGATAACTTGACCATAGGTGCGTGGGTTTATCTCTGGGCTTTCTATCCTGTTCCATTGATCTATATTTCTGTTTTTGTGCCAGTACAATACCGTCTTGATTATTGTAGCTTTGTAGTATGGTCTGAATTCATGGAGCCTGATTCCTCCAACTCCATTTTTCTTTCTCAAGATTGCTTTGGCTATTTGTGGTCTTCTGTGTTTCCATACAAATTGTGAATTTTTTTGTTCTAGTTCTGTGAAAAATGCCAGTAGTAGTTTGATAGGGATTGCATTGAATCTGTAGATTGCTTTGTGTAGTAGTATAATCATTTTCACAATATTGATTCTTCCAATTCAAGAATATGGTATATCTCTCCATCTATTTGTATCATCTTTAATTTCTTTCATCAGTCTCTTATAGTTTTCTGCACACAGGTCTTTTGTCTCCTTAGGTAGGTTTATTCCTAGGTATTTTATTCTTTTAGTTGCAATGGTAAATGGGAGTGTTTTCTTAATTTCACTTTCAGATTTTTCATCATTAGTGTATAGGAATGCAAGAGATTTCTGTGCATTGATTTTGTATCCTGCTACTTTACCAAATTCACTGATTAGCTCTAGTAGCTTTCTGGTAACATCTTTAGGGTTCTTTATGTATAGTATCTTGTCATCAGCAAAGGGTAGGATTGTATTTCTATAAACTTCCTTCTTGGAACTGCTTTTGCTGCAACCCATAGGTTTTGGGTCATTGTGTTTTCATTGTCATTTGTTTCCAGGTATTTTTTGATTTTCTCTTTGATTTCTTCAGTGATCTCTTGGTTATTAAGTAGTGTATTGTTTAGCCTCCATGTGTTTGTATTTTTTACAGATTTTTTCCTGTAATTGATATCTATTCTCAAAGCATTGTGGTCAGAAAAGATACTTGATACAACTTTTCTTAAATTTTCTTAAATTTACCAAGGCTTGATTTGTGACCCAAGATATGATCTATCCTGGAGAATGTTCCATGAGCAGTTGAGAAGAAACTGTATTCTATTGTTTTTGGGTGGAATGTCCTATAAATATCAATTAAATCCATCTTGTTTAATGTATCATTTAAAGCTTGTGTTTCCTTATTTATTTTCATTTTGGATGATCTGTCCATTGGTGAAAGTGGGGTGTTAAAGTCCCCTACTATGATTGTGTTACTGTTGATTTCCCCTGTTATGGCTGTTAGCATTTGCCTTATGTATTGAGGTGCTCCTATGTTGGGTGCATAAATATTTACAATTGTTACATCTTCTTCTTGGATTAATCCCTTGATCGTTATGTAGTGTCCTTCTTTGTCTCTTATAATAGTCTTTGTTTTAAAGTCTATTTTGTCTGTTATGAGAATTGCTACTCGAGCTTTCTTTTCATTTCCATTTGCATGGAATATCTTTTTCCATTCCCTCACTTTCAGTCTGTATGTGTCCCTAGGTCTGAAGTGGGTCTCTTGTAGACAGCATACATATGGGTCTTGTTTTGTATCCATTCAGCCAGTCTATGTCTTTTGATTGGAGCATTTATTCCATTTACATTTATGGTAATTATCAATATGTATGTTCCTATTACCATTTTCTTAATTGTTTCGGGTTTGTTTTTGTAGCTCTTTTCCTTCTCTTGTGTTTCCTGCCTAGAGAAGTTCCTTTAGTACTTGTTTTAAAGCTGGTTTGGTGGTGCTGAATTCTCTTAGCTTTTGCTTGTCTGTAAAGGGTTATTATTTCTCTTTCAAACCTTAATGAGATCCTTGCTGGGTAGAGTAATCTTGGTTGTAGGTTTTTCCCTTTCATCACTTTAAATATGTCCTGCTACTCTGTTCTGGCTTGCAGAGTTTCTGCTGAAAGATCAGCTGTTAACCTTATGGGGATTCCTTTGTATGTTATTTGTTGTCTTTCCCTCAGTGCTTTTAATATTTTTTCTTTGTATTTAATTTTTGATAGTTTGATTAATATGTGTCTTGGCTTGTTTCTCCTTGGATTTATCCTGTATGGGACTCTCTGTGCTTCCTGGACTTGATTAACTATTTCCTTTCCCATATTAAGGAAGTTTTCAACTATAATCTCTTCAAATATTTTCTCAGTCCCTTTCTTTTTTCTCTTCTTCCTCTGGAACCCCTATAATTTTTTTTTTTTTTTGCGGTACGTGGGCCTCTCACTGTTGTGGCCTCTCCCGTTGTGGAGCACAGGCTCTGGACGCGCAGGCTCAGCAGCCATGGCTCATGGGTCCAGCCGCTCCGCGGCATGTGGGATCTTCCCGGACCAGGGCACGAACCCGCGTCCCCTGCATCGGCAGGCGGACTCTCAACCACTGTGCCACCAGGGAAGCCCAGGAACCCCTGTAATTTGAATGTTGGTGTGTTTAATGTTGTCCCAGAGGTCTCTGAGACTGTCCTCAATTCTTTTCATTCTTTTTTCTTTATTCTGCTCTGCAGTAGTTATTTCCACTATTTTATCTTCCAGGTCACTTATCCATTCTTCTGCCTCAGTTATTCTGCTATTCAAACTAAGAAGCTTTTGTAAAATGAAGGAAACCATCAACAAAATAAAAAGACAACATACTGAATGCAAATATGTCTGTTAAGGGGTTAATATACAAAATATATACAAAATGCATACTACTCAAAAACCCAGTTGAAAAATAGGCAGAGGACCTAAATAGACATTTTTCCAAAGAAGGCATACAGATGGCCAACAGGCACAGGAAGAGATGCTCAACATCATTAATCATTAGGGAAATGCAAATCAAATCACAATGAGATATCAACTACACCTGTGAGAATGGCTACTGTCTAAAAGACAAGAAATAACAAGTGTTGGCAAGGGTATGGAGTACATTGTTTGTGGAAATGTAAATTGGCATAGACACTATGGAATTCCTCAAAAATTAAAAATAATACTACCATATGGTCCAGCAATTCTAGTCCTGGGTATATATCTGAAGAAAATATAAACATTAATTTGAAATGATATATGTACCCCAGTATTCATAGCAACATTATTTATGATTGCCAAGATATGGAAGCAACCTAAGTGCCCATCCATAGGTGAGTGTATAAAGAAGATGTGGTCAATATATATTGGAATATTACTCAGCCATTAAAAAGAATGAAATTTTGCCATTTGCAACAACATGTATGGACCTTGAAAGTATTATGCTTAGTTAAAGAAGTCAGAGATTGAAAGACAAATATTGTATGTTTTCACTTATATGTGGAATCTAAAAAATAAAACCAATAAATGAATATAACAAAACAGAAACACACTCACAGATACAGAGAACAAACTAGTGGTTACCAGTTGGGGGAGGAAAGGGAGAACAGGAAAAGTAAGGGAAGGGGATTAAGAGGTACAAAATTCTAGGTATAAAATAAATAAAATACAATGATGTAATGTACAGTACAGTCAATATGGCCAATATTTAACTTTATATGGAGTATAATCTATAAAAATATCTAATCACCGTGTTGTAAACCTGAAACTAATATGTTTTAAGTGAACTATACTTTGATTAAAAATTTTACAGGGCTTCCCTGGTGGCACAGTGGTTGAGAGTCCACCTGCCGATGCAGGGGATACGAGTTCGTGCCCTGGTCTGGGAAGATCCCACATGCTGTGGAGCGGCTAGGCCCGTGAATACATGACAGCAGGACATTCACAATTGTCAGATTAAAGAATGGATTGTAAGTTTGTTGCTAAGCCAGCAGAAGATATGGTTGTCAGACTTTACTGAGGTGTCAGAGTATATGAGACTTTGAGCAGTGATGAGTGAGTTTGGTCAAAATGTTGAAATCATGCACACAAGCCATTTTATGATGAGTCTATTCTTCAATTCTACATTGGAAGATAAAATGTCTTGTTTACTTTTTCCATAAAATGAGGGGATATATATACATAAAGCATTTTTTATGAAGTAAGTGTTGTGGAATACATTTTTATTTCTAATGGTCTGAATAAAATTATATTTATTTTGCTTCTTACACAAAAGAAGAGTTTCTAAGAGAACAAGAAACTATCAGTTAAAGCTATCTCTGTCAGTTAAATCCCACAAAAGAGTATTTTTTCATTACAACAGTTATTTATAATCCAAATACCATCACCAGTTGTCCTTTAAAAGTTGTGGTTCAATCCTTCACTGCTCTAGATAACAGAGTAGGCATGCTGTTCCAAATACGATGGGTACCTAACTTACTCTATGGTGAGAACTCAGATTATGGATAGGAATGGAACTAAGCCTTAATTTTTGGCTCTTCTACCATATGACCTTCAGCAAGTGTTCCAGGTTCTCAGATCTACATAAGAAAGTGCCCCCCAAACTTGGGGGCAGCTTCACTAGGGCCTGGAGAATCTACATCCCAGGTAGCTCACTTACCTGGCTGACAGAGTGGTGAGGCTGTCAGCTGGGAGCTCAGCCACAGCCATGCACCAAAGACCTAAGTTCTCCACCTTGGCCTCTTCATGGCTGCTTGACCTTCCCCTTGGCCTGGTGACTAGCTTCTAAAAGTAACCATTCCAAAGGAACTCACTGTAATTACAAACACACCCAGATTAAGAGGAGGGAATATAAACCTGAGCTCTCTGTGGGAAAGAGTATCTATGAGACATAGTCAGAAGCCAGTGTAGGGTGGGAAATACTGTTGGAGCCATTTTTGGAAAACACAATCTGTCATAGAAACTTACTTTATATCGCTTAACTTCAGTTTCCTCATCTTTATAATAATATGCTAGGCACGCTTCTGATCACTTTACATGTATTAATTAATTAAATCCTCACAACAAGCTCTCAGTTAGGTGCCCCATTTTACAGATGAGAAAAATGATGCACAGAAAAATAAGTTGCCTGAAGTGAAGGGTTAGTAAAATACAAAAGCAGAACTCAAAGCCATGTAATCTAGTTCCAAAGGCCATATCCTTTGTAGCTAATTTTTGTAAGAATAACTAAAAAACTGTAGAGAAAGTGCGTTGCACAACATCTGACTCATTCCGAATGCTCAATGATTATAAATGGTTTTGCTGTAGGTGTTATTACTAATACATAGTACAGTGAATCAAGGGGTGTTTTCTCTTTGGCAATGGTTTTACTTATTCGGAAAAGTAAATTTACTCTGACTTAAGGAATATGCAAAAAAGGAATAATGAAAGACAAAGTTGGAAACTGTCATTACTGGATGTCTAGAAAAAATAGTGAAATAGGAATAAGAATCTCTGATGAGGGCCTCAAAAGTTAAATAGCATCTCATTTCAAAATACCTGAAAATATGATAGACTCAACAAGCACACTTTTTAAAAGGACTGTTAAATAGGAAGGAAGTAGTATTAATGCAGCTTAAGTTTGGTTGACTAAAATATACCTAGGAGCACCAAAGTTAATAAAAATAGCATTAGGAAATGAATGATAGAACAGTTAAAAAGTGATCTGTATTTTTAGAAAAAAATATGGTAGCTTTTTATGTTGTGCCATTATTATTACCAGATTGTATTCAAACTGGTAATAAAAATGAAAAAGGTGTCTAATCCTAAAAACTGCTAATATAAACCTTTGGTCTCCATACCCTATCTTAACCTCAGAATAAAAACACTGACCTTACTCACACTAGAGACACCTTTAGAATTTTAATTTTGCATGTCACCAGCCTCAGACTCCTAAGGTATTTCTGACATTATATTCCAAGTAATGCTCTGTTGTTGACACTTGTCCATCTCTCAAATAAAAGCACTTTTTGAAAATTATCTTTAACGTATAAATCATGAATCTGTGAATGAGAAAAAATGGTGGAAGGTAAAACTAAGATCTAATAGATCCACTTTATGCTTGTTAATGGCAACTTACCTGGGTTTGCCAGTATATATCCCTGTTTATAAGTTTTTGTGTCACATAGGAAGAAAACAAACAAACAAAAAACGGTATATATCTTCTAGGTTGGTGTCCTCTCTTTTACCTAACCAAAAATTTAAAACTGTTTGTCTGAGACCTGGGTGGTAGTCTTTTGGTTCAGTTATCAAAGTCTTTGATATGTTAAATAGAATCAGTTCCAAGGATGTGCAGTTTGGGAGCAAGCCCAGGAGTTTATAAACAAGTGTGTGGAATTGCTTTCCTGAGCTCCTGTCTCTCCATGTTCTTCCCAGTACTTTCCGAATCTCTATGACTCCTCTTTAAGGTCCTTTGTGTAGAAAGACAGCTGGGGCTTTATTTGTTCCACTCCGCTGTGCACTTCTGCAACTGGATCTACATCCAGGACCAAGTGAGAGGAGGACAGAGAGAAAAAGAAATGCAGTGGGACTCTACCCTCTCAGAACCACAGCTTCAGTGAAGGAAGAGGAAGTTTTTTCTTTCCTGAGAGTTTTGGCTCCTGTGGGCTCCCATTACTGACCACCACCACCAGTCTACCACATGCTTACTTGAGGGTTGGGCATGAGAGAACAGGAGAAAAAAAAAGAGAGAGAGAGAGAGAGAAAGAAACAAACAAACAAAGAGGGAAGGGATTTCCACATTCTCTCCTGAGCATTAGGAATTCCATTTCCCACTTCCAGAGCTAAAGTGAGCTAGAGCTCTGACTGTGACCTGGTGGCCATTTCCAGGTTTCCAGTCCACTCAGTCCAGGCTCCAGCCCCAAGCACTGGGGAAAAGAGGAAAGAGGGAGGGAGGGAAGGACGGCAAATTCGTTGTCAGCTAGGTAGTACTACAAATTTTGGTATTTTCCAGTATGCCTGCTTCTACTTACTTTTCAGAGTCCTCAGATAGGGGGTATTGTGCCCAGAGTTAACAGATAAACAGGTGAAAGAGGATGTGGTATTCCATACTTTTCGGAGTCCTTTCCTCTGATTCTTTAGGGTGAAAGTCATGTAACCTACAGTATATTTTTGTAGGTAGGTCTGATTTTTTTTTTTTTTTTTTTTCGCGGCACGCGGGCCTCTCACTGCTGTGGTCCCTCCTGCCACGGAGCACAGGCTCCAGACGCGCAGGCTCAGCGGCCATGGCCCACGGGCCCAGCCGCTCCGCGGCATGTGGGATCTTCCTGGACCAGGGCGCGAACCCGTGTCCCCCGCATCGGCAGGCGGACTCCCAACCACTGCGCCACCAGGGAAGCCCTGATTTTTTTTTTTTAATTTGTTTGTTCAAGAGAAAGTCTACTTTAACATTTCTCTGGTGGAAGTAAGAAATTAGAATTCATAACAGGACACTTTTATATATATTACCTTCATGAGGACTTCATAGTAGCTCCCCTGCAAGGAAAATTAGGTTGAATATTTTGAAGCACAATCCACAGTTTATTATTAATAAACTTGTATTTGGCCTTGAGATTTTCCTTTGATAAGTTATTAATAGGTTATTCTCAAAAAAAATATTTATACTTATTTACCCTTAAGTTTTAGGGTTTTTTCCTTTTTATTTTTCGATTCTCCAATCTTCTCTGCCTTCTCTACTTACATGACAGCACATTTTAATTTCTATAATTGTAGAACAATATCTAGGGAAATAGTAATGATACTGCCTATCCCAGTTTATTAAATTTCCTGAGTTCTAATGTTTTGAGAAATGATGCACATCACATATTTTACTGATAAGTTATTCAGGTTTATCTAAACTTACAGACTATTGAGCATCTATGAGGGAAAAGCAGTCAATTATATTAATATCAGTTCCTGTCAGACAACACACAGTTCAGTATTTCATCAGCTGATGAGAACTGCACAGCATGATATACCAACTGGGATTTATCATGGTCCTTTGTCTTAAAGTTCTCTGATAATAAAGATAAACCTAAAAAAAACATTGCTAGCAGTATATAGCCTAACAATTCAATTTTTAAAATAAAATATGTGTAGAACAGGTCACACATTTCTTGATTTTGTTTTAGCAGACATAAATCTGTGTGTGTGTGTGTGTGTGTGTGTGTGTGTGTGTGTAAAAATACTTTCCAACTGTATTCCAGTCAATACCCAGAGACTTTAATTTTCTGAGGACAATGAAATTACAAACATTGATAGGGGAAATTATATGGCAAGATATGTACTTTATTAATATTTGTGGTATTTCAATAACTATACTCATGTGTGTGCCTTTAATACATGCTTTTCTATAAAAGCTACTTTGTACTTTTTAATGTATAACCCATCTTTTATCATTATTTTAGGCAACCATTTAAAGTTCCTCAAATCATAAATGTATTTTTTGAAATAGAAAACTGTGTTTTAACTTAGATTATTTATTATGTAATTTGACGAAAATATTTATATATTTTACATTTTATAGATCCCCACTACCAAATTACATTGTATTTGTTTTTCTTTTTATTTAATTTTATTTATTTATTATTTTTGGCTGCGTTGTGTCTTCGTTCCTGCATGCGGGCATCTTCTAGTTGTGGCAAGCGGGAGCTACTCTTCGTTGTGGTGCGCAGGCTTCTCATTGCGGTGGCTTCTTTTGTTGTGGAGCACGGGCTCTAGGCATGCGGGCTTCAGTAGTTGTGGCTTGCGGGCTCTAGAGCGCAGGCTTAGTAGTTGGGGTGCACGGGCTTAGTTGCTCCGCGGCATGTGGGATCTTCCCAGACCAGGGCTCAAACCTGTGTCCCCTGCATTGGCAGGCAGATTCTTAACCACTGCCCCACCAGAGAAGCCCTGTATTTATTTTTCTAGCATTCTTGCTACTTTTATCATAAGTACATGACACCAGAAAATTTAAAAATCATTTCATATATATCATAAATAATTTGTTTGTAATTTCCTTATTCTCAATTAAATATACTCACTCCAATTATATGATTAGAAATTTAGTAAAGTCTAAAATTCTTTAAACATAGTTGATTGAACATATAGATTTAACTCCATTTCCTCAGGAAACTTCACCAAAATGAGTAAGAGAATATAGAAGGTTTACACTAACAAGGGCAAAGTAAGGGAGAAGAAAATACATCACGTGAGAAAGGTCAACATGTCAACAAAATTGCAGAAAATGAAAATCAAATGAAGAAGTGGCAGCTCACTTAGCAATGGAACTTGGTATGACTGCCCTTAGGAAGAGAAGCTACTTTCACTTTGTACTGTTCTGTTGGGTAAATGCCAAGGAATGGAATTGTCAGAAGATATGTGTATGTTCCTCTATAGTAGATACTGCCAAATAGTCCCCCAAAGTGGTAGCATCACTTTCAACTAAAATGTAGAATCACTGTAGATCTTCTTTATCCATTCATCTGTTGATGCACACAGATTTTTTCCATATCTTGGCTATTGAGAATAATGCTGTAATGGACATGGGAGTGCAGATAACTTTTTCATATCCTGTTTTTATTTCCTAATACCCAGAAACAGATTGCTGGGTCACATGGTAGCTCTATTTTTAATTTTCCGAGGAACATCCATACAGTTTTCCATATTGGCTGCACCAACTTGCATTCCCACCAGCAGTACACAAGGGTTCCCTTTTCTTTACATCCTTGCCATCATGTATTTCTTGTCTTCTTGATAACTGCCATTCTAACACTCGTGAGGTGATATATCCTTGTGATTTTCATTTACATTTCCCTGATGACTAGTGATATTGAGCATTCATGTTGGATATTTGTATGTCTTCTTTAAAGAAATGTCTGTTCAGTTCTTCTATTTTTTATTTAACTGTATGTTTTTGATTGTTGTTGCTGTTGTTGTTATTGAGTTGTGTGAGTTCTTTATATATTTTATATTTATCAGATCTATCAGATATATGGTTTGCAAATATTTTGCCCCATTCTATAGGTTGCCTTTTCATTATTTTTATTGTTTTTTGGCTGTGCTGAAGCTCTTTAGTTTGATGTAGTCCCACTGTTTATTTTTGCTTTCGTTGCTGGTGCTTTTGCTGTCATATTCTAAAAAAATCATTGCCAAGACCTATATCAAGTAGCTTTTCCACTATGTTTTCTTCTAGAAGTTTTACAGTTTCAGGTTTTATGTTTAAGTTTCTAATTCATTTTGATTTAATTTTTTTTTTTTTTTTTGCGGTACGCGGGCCTCTCACTGTTGTGGCTTCTCCCGTTGTGGAGCACAGGCTCCTGACACGCAGGCTTAGCAGCCATGGCTCACGGGCCTAGCCGCTCCATGGCATGTGGGATCTTCCCGGACCGGGGCACGAACCTGTGTCCCCTGTATCGGCAGGCGGACTGTCAACCACTGCGCCACCAGGGAAGCCCTTGAGTTAATTTTTGTGAGTGGTGTCTGGTCAAGTCCAAGTTCACTTTTCTGTATGTTGTTATACATCATTTATTGAAGAGACTATCCTTTTGCCATTGAGTATTTTTAGCTCCCTTGACCTATATATTTGATTGTTTATGTAGGAGTTTATTTTGGAGCCCTCTATTCTGTTCTAGTGGTCTATGTGTGTATTTTTATGCTGGTACCATACTGTTTCCATTCATATAACTTTGTAGTATAGTTTGAAATCAGGAAGTGTGATGCCTCTAGCATTGTTATTCTTTCTCAGAATTGCTTTGACTATTGGGGTCTTTTGTGATTCCATAAATTTTAGGATTGTTTTTTATATTTCTATGAAAAATGCCATTGGAATTTTGATAGGGATTGCATTGAATCTTTAGTTGCTTTCACATAGTGTGGACATTTTAACAATATTAATTCTTTCAATCCATGAACATGGGGTATTTTTCCATTGTTTTGTATTCTCTTCAATTTCTTTATCAAAATATTGTAGTTTTCTTTGTACAGGTCTTTCACTTCCTTGATTAAATTTATACCTAAGTATTTTACTGTTTTTTATGCTATTATGAATGTGACTTTTAGGCACATCATTAGAAAATTGATACAAAAATATATATAACAAAAATGACAAATATAAAATTAATATTGCTAATAAATAGCACTTATATTGGGTTGGCCAAAAAGGCCATTCAGGTTTTTCTGTAAGATGTTATGGAAAAACCTGAATGAACTTTTTGGCCAACCCAATAAATTAATAGAAGATAAGCAACCAATAGAACAGGATATAAAAGGCAATTCATAGAAAAGTATAAACAAATGACCAATAAAAATATGAAAAAAAATGTGGAGCATTACTGGCAATTAGGAAACTTCAATTAAAGTAATAATTTTTAACTCCACATATTGTCAAAAGGTAAAAGAGTGAATAACATTAATTATAGGGATTAGCAGGGTGAAAGATTAGGGTGCTCACTTACATTATTGTGCGTTTTAGAAATGTTTAGGAATGTAACATGGAAATATGTGTTAAAACAAATAATAAACATACCCTGGCCCAGAGTGCCGACTCTTGGGAACTGAAATATAAGTATCATCATGGGGATGTTTACTGCAGCATAGTTTATAAAGTATTTCTTCCAACTGGGAGATTGTTGACACATATACTACAAATATATCACAGTGACTTAACTACAACCATTGACCTGGAGAGATTTCCATGTTATAATTGATAATTGATGAAAACAATCTAAAGTTTATTGATATTATCTCAATATTGAAAAATCAATAACACTAAATCCTTCTGTTCATAAATATGTAAACATATATCTACACAGCAGTGTGTCGACATCTTAGGAAAATGATATTTGAAGAGGAAAGAAGGAAGAAAAGGTGGTAATAAGCCAGATTTCTAAATGACATTTTAAAGTAAATGTTCATACAAAAAGAACATACATGTTATGATCTCATATATATATATATATATATATATATATATATATATAGTCATGAATGTTTTGAATATAGAAATATAGAGAAATTGAGAGGTACTAAAATGAAGGTTTAATCTGAAAGTCAATATCTGAATAGCTCCTTCTAAAAGAAAACATTAGAAACCACTGAATCAGATAATACTTTACTTTCCATGTGCAGTATTGATATATGTTGGGAAACATTCTTATTTTTGGTGGTTTGTTTTTTGGAAATGAAGTTCACATACCCTATAAACAGAGAAATAAGGAAGTGGTAGAGAAAGAAGGGATGAATAAGAAAGTAATTTAAAAGTTCTCAAGATGTAGGGACTGATATCCCATTTTTAACAAATACAAACAAAACCTAAAAGTACTAACTAAAAGATATATAGCATGCTCATTCTATTTACAGAATTATAGTGATCTCATATGAGACATTAGTGAATTAATCACTTATTTATTCACTCATTCAACTTTTCAGGCATTTATAAAAACTTAAATATATACTCAAAATATGCTAAAGCATTGTAGATATAAGAATGGTAAGGCGTGTCTGGCTTGTGGCAGTTACAAGAAGTTGAGGTGATAACATGATCAAGTAGTTGTATAATATGATTCAGGCTAAAAACAGAAGTGCATGCTGTATACCATTAATGTGTGCTATATAAGAAGATGTTACTGCCTACAACAGTGGTTTTCTAACATTTTAACAGCATCATCATTAATGTTTAAATGAAATTGTAGACTAAACCCTAATATTAAAATAAGGTAGTAATTTAAGAATCCAAATATATTTTATAAGTTCAAAATTTTAAGGTTTTCAAGGGCAATTTTGAGTTAACAAGCATTTGAAATCAGGGATAGACTTGAGAGTTGCTGCAAAAATATCCAATTTGTATTTGTAGTTTTGCAGTAGGCAAAAAAAAAAAAAAAAACTCACATGGATAGTAATTTTAATTGGAAAGATTTTGTTTCAATTGGAATATTAAAATAATCATTCTTGAGTTGTAGTTGAATCAGTTTCAAGATTTTTACTACCTGCTTCCATCCCTTACTTAGAGTAATGCAACAAGCCAAAAAAAAATCTATAAATTTGTAGTGAGATGAATTATGCCATGATCAGAACATGCACTGAGTAGACATGCATTATCTTCTGCAGGAATTTAATTAGCAGAGTACTCACATGCTGTCCAATTCAATAAAACAAATAAGTACCAAGCACCGACTTTATGACAAGCACTGTGCCAAACTGTCCTTGTGGCACTTACAGCCATTAAACAAATAACTGTCAAGGGATTACTAACATGGAAGAGGCACAGGTGCTTAGAGAAACTAGTCTAGGGAGTCAGGTAGAGCTTTCTTTTTTTTTTTTTTTTTTTTTTTTTTGCGGTACGCGGGCCTCTCACTGTTGTGGTCTCTCCCGTTGCGGAGCACAGGCTCCGGACGCTCAGGCTCAGTGGCCATGGCTCACGGACCCAGCCGCTCCGCAACATGTGGGATCCTCCCAGACCGGGGCACGAACCCACGTCCCCTGCATCGGCAGGCGGACTCCCAACCACTGCGCCACCAGGGAAGCCCAGGTAGAGCTTTCTAAAAGAAGTGAGACTTGAAAGATGACTAGGAGTCAGCAAGATGAGTGGGTCGTAGGGTGGGGATAGAGAGAAGAGATTGTTCAACAGAGGAAAAGGCTCAAAGCAGAACAAAGAGCAGAGTAAACTCAGAAATTAACGGAGTCCCTCAGCAATTGATTCATTCATTCATTCATTCATTTACCAAATACTCATTGAGGGCCAAGTAATGCCTGTTCTAGGCCTAGAAACACTGTTTCTAGGCCCTAGAAACACTTCAGTAAACAAAACAGACCAAAAAAAAAAAACTCTACCCTCATAGAGCATACATTTTAAGGGGAAATGGCTTAAAAAATTAAACATATCGAGTGTCAGATGTTGTTAAGTTCTTTGAAGACAGGAATAAGAATGGAGAGTAATATGGATTACTCGGGTAGGTAGGATGTAGCAGGAGTTGCAATATAAAAAGGGGAATCGGGGAAGGCTTTATTAATATGGTAATGTTTGAATAAAGACCTGATGTAAGGGAGGGAGAAAACTATACAGACAGCTGGATAAGAGCAAGTACTAAAGGCCCAATGGCAGGAGAATGCTTTGGATGCCCAAGATTCTGAAGGAGGCCAGTGTGGCTGGAGCAGACTGCTTGATACAAAAAAAGAGGTAGAAGATGCAAAGCAGGGTCACAGGGAATGGATGGGGAGCAAAATCATGCAATGCGTGGTAGGCAATTAATAGGGCAGTTGGCTTTACTCTAGGAGAGAGGAAAGCCATTGGAAGGCCCAGAGCCCAGTGATAAAATGATCTGATGTATTTTCTAAGATCACTGCCTGCTGAGTTGAGAATAGACAGTAGAAGGGCAAAGCCTTAACAGAGGGAGTTTGAGAGGGAAGCAGCTTTATCTGATGTGGTTGGAACTGTAGGCAGGGTGAAGCCATGGGTGAACTGTAGGCAAACCATGGGTAAACTTGTAATCCAAGGTAAATATTTTAAACTTTAATGTAAAGATGATGAGAAGTCATCAAAGATTTTTATACAAGGAGATGTAATGAACAGATTTCTGTGTTCAAAACTGCACTATCCAATACGGTAGCCACTAGCCAGCCACATGAGGTTATTGCATGCTTGAAATGTGGCTAGTTTTAATTGGAATGTGCTCTAAATATAAAATATGTATCAGATTCCAAATACTTTTTTTCCTTCCTGAATATATAAGCAGAAGCCTTACTCATAGATTCATTATTGTTAAATTAAGATTCTTGTTTATTTTTACACAGAACATTTTGTGAAAATGTGTTGAGTTAAAATACATAGCTTGTTAAAATATTTTTTAACATAATATTTGTCACTGGAAAATTACACTTCTTTTATTTTGTATAACAGTTTTAATTTAGAAAGTGGCCAGCAGTCATTTCTTTGAGACTAGAAACAATTAAACCCCCCACCATTCAGGACCCTGGATGTGTAGCTTATCTTAGGATCCTTTTTTGTAGGACTTCCATTCCTATGAAAATGTTCAGTGAAAATGACAACATGGATTTAAGTGAATAGAAAATGAGGTTCAGTGAAACATTTGACAGCATAACTTTAGTCACTTACATTTCATTTTCATTATGTTTTGTGAAAATTTAGTCATTAGCCTACAGTTTTCATGATTTTTGTCATATGTGCATAACAAATATACCTTATTTACTTGATATTTTGTCTACCCACTTTTAAAATTAAATTTTTAAATGAATTTATTTCAATATAATAAATAGAAAATTGTTTGCCACAGAAAAATAAAAAATGATCTTGATAAAAATGAAGCAGTGTTATCAAACTATAGCTATGTCCTGCTACAATCTGAGTCTAAGGCCAGCTCTCATTTTGTTCAAAAAATATTTAGCCTGTAAGGAAGATGTTAAAGATATACCCACACTACCCTGGGACTTTCTCCTTAAATACTCAGAAGAGCTGAGGGAGAAATGGAATGGAAATCAATTTTAAAGGGTATGATTCAATGTTATTTAATGCCATCTCCCAGAGCTACACAATTGTCTCCCTTAATGTGGGCATTCCCATACATTGGTAAGCACTGTTATTTTGCATATTTTTGTTTCAAGTATGCCTTTTAAAAGTAGCAACCTCAGCTAAAATATGAAGTCCCCATTGGGTAACTTATTTTGAATTACTAATTTCATTCATTAATATTAGCATGTATTGACTTTTCTGTGTATGTGTGAACTGAACTCTGACATCCAAAGTGTTTATAAGTTAAAATATGTTGTACACATACAAATAAAATAAGCGATAATAAAAAATATTGTTTTTCCTATGTTCTCAGCTTGCAGACCAGGATTCTATAAAGCATTTGCTGGCAACACAAAGTGTTCTAAATGTCCTCCACACAGTTTAACCTACATGGAAGCAACTTCTGTCTGTCAATGTGAAAAGGGTTACTTTCGAGCTGAACAAGACCCACCTTCCATGGCATGTACCAGTAAGTCTGTCCATTTTTCATTTGAAAATCCTGTTTCCAACCCTTTTGGTCTTTTTATTCTAAATTAAAACAAAAAAAAAGTGACTATGCAAAATCCTATGCCATCTAGGCTATTTGTCTTTGATAATAGTCAAGGAAAAAGTTTCTCTGTCTTTCTTAGCATAATTGCTTTTCAGCTGCTTGCAAAGAATGTATTTATTCCTCAAAAATCACATTGATCACTGACATGCATATACCAACCTTGATTTGGAGGCCCTGCAAATTTTTCCTAGGCATAATCTGTCCTTAGGAGGTTAAAGCAGTTTAAGGCTTTTTGAGGCTCTATAAACAAAACTTCTGTTTTTTGTTTCAACCCTTGAACTTTTGAAGGCACATCAGTTTAGGACCATCAGGTTTGCTGTGTGTGGGAGCTTCAATATGGAACTTTGAAAGTCATTGTGCTATCGTTATATAGAAAAGTTCGAGTTTTCCTTGACATTTGTCTTTAAAGGAAGATATTTTTGACTTTGTCCACATTTCACCTCTCACTTTCTAATTTTGGGGTTGGAACCAATAGAATATTAAATCTAAATGGGAAGGTCATTTTAATGCATGCACCAAGAATTTTAAATTATTTGTATTCTCCTATTATTAAAGTATCATAAATTATCTGTACACTATAAAAATTAAAGTGAATATATTAATGCATTGCTAAGGTATGCAAAAGTAAAATGTCACCTCTTATTTATAAAAGTCTTGTTAAGTACATCAATAAGATACAGTGAAAATTTGCCTTCTTGTTGATGATTTGGTGCCAAAATGTTGCTTATCTTATGTAATTCCATACTGGCAAAAATGGATAGAAAATTATGTAATGCCACATATTCCTTAGAGACAGTGGAGGTGTTCCATTTATTTTAACTGATGCAGTTTATAGATTTGTATACACTACTACAGACTTATAAAATGTAAAATATTTTATAGAATACATTTAATAAAAATACAACACATTCATTAGTAGATGTAATTTTTGCTTTCTGACTCTTAAGTGCTGAGTGACTACTTTCTTCAAAAAATTGTAGCCTGAGAAATTGCTACCTGGATATTATTTTTTTCTAGTAATGTATTCTAAGTTTATAAGTAGGAAAAGCAAAATTCTAAATATAATTTCTCACTTAATTGTGGAAATAGTTTTGAACAGGAAAAGATTTCTGTTACTATTTATATGTAATCCTTTTTGCACAATTGCTGTATATTATTATATTATATTGTGGACAACATGCTCCAGCTTAGGTAGATAGTAGTGTTTCCAATGGCTACAGTTGTGCCAGGCAAGAATCCCTGAAAACCTACATCAGAAACTAAATGGACTTCCGAGGAGAGTGATAGAGAAGAATCTGCTCTTTTTATTTTCTTAGAAGGCCATAAATAGACGATTGACAAAACGAAGGAATAAATTGTTTCCCATCAATATAACCCTTCAATGAGGTGACAGAGTAGGTAGTTGGGGAGGTTTAGTTCTTTGGAGTGAGAAACTATTAAGGAAATAAATATGGGATATAATAAGGTCTATGAACCTCAGTCATTGTTGAATCTGATATGTGTACTTATTAGCTTAACATTTTATGTTTCTCGGATTTTCTCTCTTTAAAAAAAACTTTTTTATGCTTGGTATTGTAAGTTATGTTTGCAATTATGCTAGCCTGCTTTAACTGTGCCAAGTGGAAGCAGAGAGGTTTAATTCTGGTCATCGCTGAGCAGAGCTTTAGACAGGGAACAGCATGCTGTATTGCCATAGAGATTAAAAGAGAGAACTCCAAAGGAAGGTGAAAACTTTTGTCAGATCTCCCCTCATCCAGCCACAGGAAAATCTCCTCTCAAGGCTTCTCTCTGCTACTTCCTTGAGGACTTCTTTTCCTTGTTTTAGCAAAAACTTAACATGGTGTGCTAGTAAGTTCACCATCTTTTAGAGTCAAATTATCTGAGTGTAAACCTTGGCTTTGGTACTTACTAGCTATGTAGCCTTGGGCAAATTATTTAACCCTTTAACCTCTGTTGCACCATTCTTAGTGTTAATAACAGTACCTACCTCATTCTGTTGTTATTTATAATGATTAAATAAGTTAGTATTTGAAAAGTGCTAAGAAGAATACCTGGCACATAGCAGCTGCTATATAATTGGTTGATACAGAAAGCTCTTCTCTCACAATTCATTTTGAAATAATATTTGATAAATTAGTATTCAAGCTGTTAAATACTTTATGTTGATAGTATTATGCTGGGCTCACAGCTTCCATCATCTACATTCCTACAAATTGAAAGAAATAACGTGCTGAATTTGTAAGACCTTTTCACAAAATATATTAAGTCCTCTACCTCTATGCATATCTAAGTAAAGTTTTTTGAATTATACTCTGACTAGGTGAGAGACCCTAGCAATTATTATAATATATGCAGAAAAAGCAAGGACCAGAAACACCAAAGCATCATACTTCCTAAAAATTGAAAGATTAGATTGTTAGGGAAGAAAAACCAGGAAAATGGCAAGCCAAGAGGTCATTGAACAGTTAGAGTTAAGAGGACCAAGGTAACTTCATCAAGATACAGAACTTTTGAGGCCAAGGATCAAATAAGCAGTCAACCTTTTCGTTTTTCATTAACCATAAACAATAGCCAAATTCTAATAGATTTTTAATAGATGGAAGTTCCCTTAACTTCTAGATCATGTGTCTCTGAATAAGCCATTCTTTATCACCTTTATTCCAATAATATATTATCTAAAGGTCAGAATTTGTGTCAGGTAGACAGTCACATCACTTTCTGCTGTTTTTGACTTAGCATTTGAAGCTATGCTTTCAGAGAATCTTCCAGGCATTTAAAAGGAAGCTTTTTTTTTAAACTTGGTATCAGGGGCAGGGAGATTTTGAATGTTTAGGTTTAGGAGAAAATGGAGGACCAAAATATTGAAAATGACTAAGACATTTGGCTAGTAAATGACCTAGTAGGGAAAGAGCTCCTAGATAGGTATTGTATGTAATCATATGAGTGATTTGATTCTAGGACCTCAAGAGATCTTTCCCTGCTCCTTAGCACTGTCATCAAAACAACAGCAACCCTTAAGTTTCTGGTACAACAAAGCATGTGACTTCACCATTAAGAGTTTTATAATTTCTTTGCATTTTCACTGTAGAGATAGGTGTTTTTTTAAATTTCATAATCTTGAGACATATAATATACATGATATAATCACATAAATATTTTCATTAAGATTTTATTTTTAGAGCAGTTTTAGGTTAAGAACAAAATTAAGAGAAAGTATAGAAATTTCCCATATACCTCCCTCCTCCCAACCCAGACATGCATAGCCTTCCCATTATCAACATCCTCCACCAGAATTGTACATTATATTTGATGAACCTGTATTAACACATCATAGTCACCCAAAGTCTATAGTTTACACTAGGGTTCACTATTGGTGTTGTACATTCTTTGGGTTTGGACAAATGTGTCATGACATGTATCAATCATAATAGTATCATACACAGGATTTTCAGTGTCCTAAAATCCTCTGGGCCTATATTCTTCCTTTCCTCCTACCAACTCATGGTAACCACTTATTTTTGTGCTGTATCCATATATATATATATATATATATATGTTATATAATTTGAATCATATAGTAGAAGATTTCAGATTGGCTTCTTTCCCTTAGTAATATGCAGTTAGGATTCTTCCATGTCTTTTCAAGGCTGGATAGCTCATCTATTTTTAGTGCTGAATAATATTTCATTGTCTGGATATACCACAGTTTGTTTATCCTTTTACCTATTAAAGGACAGCTTGATTATTTTCCAGTTTCAGCAATTATGAATAAACTGCTATAAACATGCATGTGCAGGTTTTTGGATGGATGTAAGTTTTCAACTCCTTTGAGTAAATACCTAGGAGTGTGATTGCTGAATCATATGGTAAGAATATGTTTAATTCTGTAAGAAACCACCAAACCGTACTATTCTGCATTCCTACAGTGAATGAGAGCTCCTGTTGCTACACATCCTCATCAGCATTTAATGTTATCAGTGTTCTGGATTTTGGTTGTTTCTAATAGGTGTGTAGTGGTACATCATTGTTGTTTCAATTTGCATTTTCTTGATGGCACGATGCGGGGCATCTTTTCATATGCTTTTCATATGCTTATTTGCCATCAGTATATCTTCTTTGATGAGGTGTACACATAAAGATTTTTAGTTGTTTCAAATGGCTATGGTTTAAAAAAAAGATGTCTCATAATCAAAGCTAATCCCTGAAATATTGGCTGTGGAGGGGTGATCAAATCCTTCCATCTATTGGGTTGGGCTATTATTGTTAACTTCCTCTTTTGATTTTTTGTTTCCACTATTCCTTCCTCACCACCTATAAGTGTACTCAAACTTCTATCATTAAATAATGTTCCCAGTCCAATAGTCTTTCTCCCAAAACAAGTACCTTGAAAAAGCAGTCTTCATCAGCTATGGCTACTTCTTCACACACTTTTAATTTACTTTTTACTCTACTACATTCAGATTTTTGCTCTTCACTCTCCTGCAATCATGTTTTTCTTTGTGTGAACTGTGTGAGAAAATAAACTGTTTAAGAAAAATTCACCAATGATCTTATTTGCCGTATTGTGTTAGAAACATTTTTGTCTTGTTATTCATGACATTTAACTCTGTTGATCTCTTCCTTTTTCTTGAAACTATTTGTTCTCTTTTATTCTGAGACTTTGCAATCTCCCCTTTACCCACTTAATTTTCTGAACATCATGTTTGTTACCATGGATAATTTCTCTTCTTTTGCTCACCTGTTAAATACTAATTTTTCTCATGCTTCTTTCTTAGCTTTCTTGTCTCATCACATGTTCTTAATCTCATGGCTTCAACTAGCACCTGTAAATAGATGATGCCTATATTTTTATCCATATCCCAATCTCCTCTCTTAAGGTCCAAAGTCACCTAGCCAACTCATTACGGGATCTGACAACCTGTGTGTCCCACAGAAACCTGCCCACATCTCAAATCTTGTATCATACCATACCCTCCTTGGTTACTAAACTGATGAACTTCCATGATGCTGTACTTGTTCTCATCCTTAATGCCAGCAGTTTCCTCTACTTGAAATGCTCTCCCTTTAGGTCCTCTTATGGTTGTTTTCTTTTTGGCAGTCAGGCTCAAATGTCAATTCTTAGGACAGGCATTTCCTGATCACCTGTTCAAAAATAGAATCCCTCCCAGTTACTCTTTTTTGTATCATATATTTTATTTTTTATACATTATGTCACTCTTTCAGAAAAGATCTGATTTATTTTTACACTCACTTCCTTGTTTATTGTCATTCTACCCATAGTAGATTACAAGGGGATCATGAATGTTCTTTCTTTACTGTGTCTCCAGCACTAATAATAGTACCTGGCAAATACTAGGCACAAAATAAATATTCAAAGAATGAATAAACTTATAATTTTAGCTCACCTACAAAAGTCAATTTTATTCCTTCCTACCTCAGCCTGCTCATCCATCCCAGCTTGTTTCCTTATCCTGGTGAATCCTCATCTACCCATGCATCCAAGCAAGAAAGCTTAGAATCATTACCCCTGTCCCTACCCTTGACGTGTCCAAGTAGTCACAAGACTTGTCAGTTTTACTTCTTAGTATTCCTTCTGTCCATTCCTTCATATCAACTCCTGGTCCTTTCCTTTTTTGTTAAGGCCCTCAACTCTTTCTTGGGCTAATTTAATAATATTTTGGCAAGTCTCCTTCATTTAGTCTTCCATCCCTCCAAATATTCCAAACTATTAGAAAATATTATTTTTAAACGAAAACAAAACCTTGATCATATTACCACTTCTTCTGCATAACATCTTTCAAAGCCCAACACCTATTTGCCAAAATTGTAAGAGTCAATCCAAGAACATCCAAAGTCCAGCCCTGGCCTCTTTCTCCATCTCTAATTTTAACTATATTAGGATCTCTCAAACAGTCCTAATATCCAGTTATACCAGCAACATACTTGTAAGTTTGGATTGTCTTGATTTTTAAAACATTGTTTTAAAAATCAAAAATGAATGTTTTTAAAACATTCATTATGCTTCTCTTACATGAACTGCAAAGTATATTAAAGAAATTAAGAATAAGAAATTTAAAATGAAATGCTGAAGTGTTTTCTCTATTATCTTAATCTACTTCATAAACTCTTAATTTTATTTCTCAGGTGACTCATTAATGTATGTTCTGTGCTTTAAAGGATGAGCCGTGGAGGACACTCCACAATATCATCTCTTGGTCAATTAGGGCTGCTTCTGAGAGCAGTTCAGAGCACAGGAGACCCTGCTGCCTGCCAAGAAGTCCGTTATCAAAATAACTGTCTAAGGCTTTTCTAGGCCAGAAGGGAAAAATGCTCACTAAGGTTGGAGAAACAAAGGACTATAGGAGTTACTAAGAAAGTACTTGTCAAGCAAGAAAGGCAGAGAGCATGAAAGGACTGAGAGAAATGAAGTGAGGGTCTAATATACGGATGCATAAAAAGTTAGACAAATGTAATTCCACAGTCATCGCATTTTCACTTTGATGTTTCTCGTGTTTAAATCAATAGGAGGATTTTTTTTTAGTTACTGAACAGGTGCTGGAAGATTAACACATTCAATGAACATTTGTGCTGCCTACTTAGAAAAGTTCAAAACATAAAATGCAAATCATATATATGGGTAATTCCTTTGCACATCACTAAGGATTTCACTTTTCTTGGTCATCTAAATATGTAGTCAAGTACCTTGAGTAAAACGGTTTCTTCCAATTTCATTCTTAATACATAGGCAAATACCATGTCTTTTTATCTTTATATTTGGTATACAGTGACAGTGGTTGGAATGAAAGTGTAAAAGTTGAATTTATTTTTGCTCTAAGGTTAACATTGTAAAACATGGCTTCTTTATTTCTGGAATGATTGGCCATTTAAGAAAGTCATTATTCTCTCACTCTTACTTTGAATAGAACAAATATTGTGTTGAGATGCATCAGGAAAGGTGTTCTTCCCCGTTTCATCTGCCCTACTCAGGTCCTCCACTCTGGGTGGGTGTAGGATGCTCCTATACAGATACCCCTGCTCTACTTGCTATCTTTTCTTTTTTTGCCCCATCGCTTTCGTTTCACTTTCGCTTTCTCTTTCTCTTCCTCTTCCTCTTCCTCTCTCTCTCTCTCTATCTCTCTCCCCTAAGCTTCTTGTGCATGGAAAAAAAAACATTCTGGTTCCTTGCTTTTCTGTCTCACAACTGAAAAAACAAAAGCGCAGCTGATTGCTTAGGTGACTGATTGTAAACACAAGGTAGCAGCCACAATTTTACAGAAGCCAGAATGGGAGATATTGCATAAATGGATTTATTACCTTTAACAGGCTGTGTTATACTCTAGACTTGTTCTCATTATAGAAAATAACTCTAAATATTTACTTTATGTATGGCAGTGGTATATTTTTTAAATTAAAATGATCCTTATATTATAGGATAGATACCTGTATGTAATGAATCCCAGTTTCCCTAATACAGATCACTGATGTAAGATGTCACTTGAGCTTCATGGAGTTTCCTAAACATAAATACTTTAATTTTTATTTCAGGCAAGGTTCTTTTACCAAATTACCTGGGAGAGGTTCCTCCATAGGAAGAGACATTAAGTGGTTATTCTGCTGATGCTGAAGAATTGAATTACCACTTGCTACCAGGGCAAATCTGTTCTTGGCATCTACAGTTGGAACTCAGAGAGAATTGTCCCATTTAATATCATCTACTTGTACACAACAGACCACTTACCATGTCTAATCCATAATTGGAAAAAGAACATTCATAATTATCCCTACAGTGCTATGCCTTTTGAGAAAGATTTATTAATTGGCTTTAATCTATTCATTTATTGCTTTGCTTTTCCCTCCCAAAATATGACAGTGCTTAGTCTCATCATATTTCTCTTATTTCTAATGAGTATTTAATTAAAAATAACTGACTCAGACACAGAAAGGGCTGTATGTAGGTGTGCAAGATTTTTTTCTTCGTGATATTTAGCAAAATTGGATGATTTTTTACTCAAAACGCCCAAGCGCAGGCTGCTCATGATTTCATTTGTGTTTTAGTGTGCTTTTATTATGAATGTGGTTTTGCCGTTTAACTCTTGACGTACAAAATTATAGCATATTTCTGTAGTTTTTAGAATTAGCTATTCTATGGGTTTATATTGAAGATTTTTTCTGCATCGATGAAAATAGTTGATAACTGTTTTTTTGACTTTTTCCAAGGTAAAATTATGTCCACGCTTTATGGCATAGAAATTTGGAGCCACAAATGCTTATTTTTCAAGTTTTGAGTGTCTATGGAACTGTATTTTGAGAAGCTTTTATTCCTTCCCAATGAGATATGGGTGGCTGTCCATTTTGCTATGGGTTTTTATTAGTTAATACCAGTTTTCATAATATAAACATCCCCTTCCACTTCTTACATGATTTTCAAGTCACATGGTTCTCTCTTGAATCAATAACACTGGATTCTTGCAAAGATTATAACCTTGAACTCTCTGCTCTCCAATATTTTTCAAAATTTGCACTATGTGACAAATAATTCTTGTAGGGTTGCACAAAACTATGCATTCTATTCATCTTAGTTAAAGCACATGCCACCTTTGGATCAAGCTAGACCAGAATAGACCGTATACAAGAATACATATATTTCAGTGCAATATGTACATTTGGTAAGCACCAGTCACCTTTTCTATAAAACGGGGATATAATTAACTACCTTACAGGTTTATTGTGATAATTGAATGAAATAAATCATGTGAAATATTAAGTACACTCCTTAGAACAAAAAAGTGCTAAAAAATTTTGGTTATATATTTTTGAATACATGCCTACAATGTATAAGAGTAGTCACCTCTGCCTGAGGACAATGGGAAGGTGTCACAAAGGAGGTAAACACCTAAATCAGAACATGAAGGATGAGTAGGAATTTTCCACAGAGCAAAAAAAAGTAAGGGAACAGTATGTGCAAAGGCATTGAGGTGCAGCAAAAGGGAGAAAGAGGGTAAGGGATGGGCCTAGTTATAAAGACAAATGTAGACGAGGTTGAGAGATTTAGATTTTATTCTGGAAGTGAATGGTATTTAGTCTATTAGATTTCTTTTTTTATTTTTGTTTCCTTTAACTATGAGTCTTAGAAATGAGGGAAAATGTAGCAAGAATTATCTAAGTCTTCATTCACGGTATTATGAAAACACTAATGGACAAGTCTTAATTTTAGACATCAATTTAGTTACTGAAGTAAGTACAATAATATTGAAAAAAATGAGAATATGTAGAATTCAAAGGATTTGAAGTGCACGTTTCTGTATCTTCAGCAGTATTTATCTTGAAGGTTTAATTGTCAGTTACTCTTCCGTAAATATTTTTAAATGCTTTAAGGTAACATTATTAAAAGAAATCTGTTGTAGGAAGGCAATAAATTGCTCTCTAATTTGTGTTTTGAAAATTTGCATTTGACAGTACTCTCTAAGCAAAGCACTATAAAACATTTTCCTATTTATAGGATGAATACATTGTGACAGAAAATGTGATAGAAAAAAAAAATCTAAACATAAAAAGACCTAAGTATCATCCTACCACTAATACATTTCATGACCTTGACATAATTACAAAACTTTCCTGGGCCTCATTTCTTTATCTGAATAAATTGATTTAGTTCCTTCCCTGTGGTGAGTTTGAAGCCCCAGTTTTGTGATTATTCATCATCCATTTCCAAATATACAAACATTTTATGAACAAAACATTGATAGAGCACATAGTGGTTTAGATATGAATACAAAATTTTGTTTACAGGGCTCCTATTGAATACCTTTTTCAAAGATTATATAGGAAGGATATTAGATTAATAAATAATATAGATGAAGTTAGATAAAGTTAGATAAAGATAGATAAAGTTAAAATTGATAATGCAAAGAATGAAATGACTTTTAGAGTTTTAAATTATGTCTATATGCAGATCTGACAACTGATATTTTTAGTACATTATTAAAGTTTGGAGATGTACTTTTTCATTTATTCATGTAATTTACTCCTTTGCAAAACATTTGCCTAAACATCTCTAGATGATTTTATATATATATATATATATATATATATATATATATATATATATATATATATATATTCTGATGTTCTCTTTGACATAGGTAAACATAGAACTATTTTTCTCTCATTTGTAAACTCAGATGTAAATAATATGCTTTTTCTTAGGAAACTGTACTATAAAGTCTTGGTAGTCATTAAATTAACGAACACATTTTTAAAAAATATTTATTTATTAGGCTGTGCTGAATCTTAGTTGTGGCTTGTGGGATCTAGTTCCCTGACCAGGGATCAAACCCGGGCCCACTGCATTGGGAGCGTGGAGTCTTAGCCACACGACCACCAGGGAAGTCCCCAACAAACACACTTAAATTATTGCCAGGTAGTAAGTTAAGAACTGGAAAATATAGTTTAATAAAGTTTAATAGGCAATAGCCTTTAATGATTTTCAGTTATTTGGATCAAATTTTCATCGTTCTTAAGGTTAAAAAATGCATCTGTAAGCCACAATTAGTTATAGAGTTAATGGGTGAATGAATAGTCACTCTTCAGTTAATATGAAAAAGACCACTGTTTATTTATGAGTTAATATATTTCTGTAATTATAAGCATAAAATATGAAATCTACAGCAAAGTATGTAGTAACTGAAATGTGACCCCTAAGTTTGCTCTCCTTCAGTGTCAACCTTTATTTAAAGGGTGTTCTGCAGAATGCTAGTATTCCTTCATATGCTTCTTAGAAAATAATATTCCATGAATAAACGTTTGGGAAATGTTGGATTCAACAAAGTGAAGCAAATTGTGTTTCTTTTGTTTCAGCGTCAATCTTCCAGAGGAATCTTAATTTGAGCACTGAACTCATTTTTTTGGTGATATCTCATGGGACTAGAGATATTATGTATGATGTATTTTGGGAAATATAGTTCTGTTTAAAACATTTTCCATAAAGAAAAAATTTAAATTAAATTTAAAAAATTGGGGCTTCCCTGGTGGCGCAGTGGTTGGGAGTCCACCTGCCGATGCAGGGAACACGGGTTCGTGTCCCGGTCCGGGAAGATCCCACATGCCACGGAGTGGCTGGGCCCGTGAGCCATGGCCGCTGAGCCTGCATGTCCGGAGCCTGTGCTCCGCAACGGGAGAGGCCACAACAGTGAGAGGCCCGCGTACCGAAAGAAAAAATAAAATAAAATAAAATAAATTGTAGCTCACCTGGCCTCTGCTACTCTGAGAGGAAGATGGGGACTGCATGGCCAGATGCTCTTCTGGGGAGGGACAGGACTGCACTGCCACAAGCTTCTCATAAGTTTACTATTAGAGCACTATTTCTTTATTCTTTAAATGTGTAAAGGGGAAATCCAAATTGAAGCCAAAAAAAAAAAAAAAAAAAAGAAGAAGATTGAAAGTGTGTTTTTTTAATAGAAATAAAGTTGTAGTTTTTATTTAAGTTTATTACATGATGGGCTAGAAAAACAGCTAGCTGCAAATTAGGATAATTGTCCTTTTCTTATGAGATTGGTTTGGAGGGTGTAGTGTGGAGATAGCTTTTTTCTATGTGAAGTACATGTTTCCTTTAAAGAAAAAAAAATCAACATAAGAAAATCCCTGAGAGTTTTCAGTACAGATGTCTCCAAAAGAGTTATTGCTGCCAAGATTTTTTTTCCTTGGGTGTCACATAATCTTTGTATAATTTATAAATGATAACAAAGCAGTCAGGCCACATTCATAAAAGCTTAGTGACACATAATTTAGTTGAATCTGAGGATTAGAATTAATTGTCTCTCTTTGTTCTAAGTTCTAAATCTTAGTAAATGATTCATGCATGTCATTACAGCTTAATATTTGCATGAAATCACAGTTTAGCTGGCATAATTTAACAGCAATTAAAAAGCTATTTAATTGTCATGCTAATTGGTCTGAGAGCCCTTGAGGGAGAAGGGTGTCTGCCGTTTTTATTTAAGTATCTCTAGGCGGACAGTCATATACTTGCAGACACCCATAACATAATTGATAACATTCTTCCTGTTCTTGGAAATGTAAGTGAATAATAATTCATGTTTTTCCATTATAAATAGAAGAAAAGAACAACAATATGAATATGTCATTCTGTAGGAAGACATTATTACGATAATGATAATGAATCTTTATCTCCTAGCCATGAGTCTAGGTTGGAGGTAAAGAACTATGCCTATCCCTGTGCTCTAGTTTTTAATCCCTTCCATATTTTCCTTTCTGAAGGTAGACGTTTCTTAACTCTCTGGAACATGAAATGTACATATAGGTGTCTGAGTCCTACCCATTAGGTTGCTGATATCAGGATCCAGCAAAATGAAAAAGGAAAATGTAACACTTCTTAATATCTCAAAGCCAATACACAATCATATAGATTTAGGAGTGATGTTATGCTACTCTAACAGTATATAACAGATCTTGCTACTGAGTCCTCTGTACTCATTTAGACCATTCCCCACACTGCAGCCAGAATGCTGTTTTTGAAACACATCACTTCTGTAGATAGAATCTGTTAGTTTCTTCCTGTTAAGTATAGAAACATATTCAGACTCATTCCAATGAGCCAGCAGTCTGGCATTATCCAACCCCTTCCTGTTCCTTAAAACTCACTTCTTGCTTCCTCCTTCCGCATTCTAGCCACAGTGATCTTCTGACAGTTCCATGACTATTTTAAAATCTTTTTTGACTAAAGAGCCACACATCTTCTACCTCTAATATTCTTCCCACCCCTCTGAACATCTTCCACATCACCTATATTAGGCCTTCTCAGAATGTTTCTCAGGTTATTTCAGCTCCTTTCCTTTTGATTTCTGTAACTGCACTTACTATAATTTGAATTTTATTCTTCTGTTTGTGTGTGTGTATTTGTGTTTATCTAGCCATTCAGCTAAAATGTTAATAACAAGAAAGCAGAAATAACTTTTATCACATTCATGCTGTAAGCCCAAGATCTAGCAGAATATCTGGCACACATTGTAGTCACTAAAAATATATATATTTAATGAATGAATGACCATATCTTGAAATCCAAAAGAAGCTTATATCAAAAATTGTATTTCTTTCTATGGAGAGAATGTCACAGAGAATTCTTTCCCTCCTTCTAAGCAAATTTTCTTAATAGCAGCAATTTAAAGAACTGTTTAGATTTCTTAAAACTAAGCTTTTTAAAATGTGGCAGGAATGTTAATTAGTTATTTATACAATAAATTATTTTTCAAAATATCTGTCATAAGCACAGTCTCTTACAGAAAGGATTCTGTGGTATTTCACAACATAGTACATAGCACAGTGCCAGGCACCGAGTAGACCTTCAGTTAATATTTGTTCAGTGAATGATATGAAACTGAGGTTTGAAGGACTCGGATAAGTGTAAAAGATTATTGACACAATTTTAAGAAAAGGCTGGAATAGTTAAAAGGATATAAATACTCTATGCAGTGTGATCCGTATGGAAAAATAATGAGAAAAAAGAGAGCAGATGCTCATCCACCATCCATGAGAAACATGGTTTGTGCACTCTTGATGACAAATAAGAGGATTGTGTGGGTCTCTTTATAAGCTTCTAAGGACACACTTACTTATGTTTAGTAAAGTTAATCTAAATAAAAGTCAGGTACCATTTCTTATGTATACCCCCTTTTATCCCTTCCGTATAATGCTTTTGTCCCATGAAATTGGCAGGACCTAGTAAAAGCCTTTATGCTGCCTCCAGTTTCCCTTCCTCTTCCCCTTCTTCCAAACTGTCTGTCCACCCTGAGTTTATGGCCATTTATTCTCAGCCTGTGAGAAAAAGATTCTTAGAGAGATTGTCCAGAAAAATGAATGGGAGTTTTACTTACACATCAAGCATAGTTTGAGGACTGAAAGACTGAACACAGCATGTTTTATATATGCATGTTACTATTTTTTCAAAATTTTAAAATGATGATGTAATTATTAAGATGTATTTAAAACCATCACATAATTTAAAATAATGTTTTGTTATATATTTTCAGTCAACAAATTTAAAAAGTATAATTACTATCTTTTGGAGATCTGTGGCTTTTGATATTAAATATTGAAATTCATATACCAAAAGTTAAGATATAGACCATCTTCACCGCTAAGACTCCACTCTTACTAGACTAACTCAGATATTTTTAACCATATTTCTTTATTGTTTCCATCAGAAGAAAGAACTCAAACTAATATAAAAGACAAGCAAGTGTTTATTGATGACATTTTCAAGTTAGCACCATAATTCATTGTCCTATACATGTACATTTGTTTTTTTAATTGCTTTCTCTAGGGCCACCTTCAGCTCCTAGGAATGTGGTTTTTAACATCAATGAAACGGCCCTTATTTTGGAATGGAGCCCACCAAGTGACACAGGAGGGAGAAAAGATCTCACATACAGTGTAATCTGTAAGAAATGTGGCTTAGACACCAGCCAGTGTGAGGACTGTGGTGGAGGACTCCGCTTCATCCCAAGACATACTGGCCTGATCAACAATTCCGTGATAGTACTTGACTTTGTGCCTCACGTGAATTACACCTTTGAAATAGAAGCCATGAATGGAGTTTCTGAGTTGAGTTTTTCTCCCAAGCCATTCACAGCTATTACAGTGACCACGAATCAAGATGGTAAGTTCCACTGTTGTTCTCTCAAAACTTATCTATAATTCCCTTTTGATGCTTAATATCCCTGGTGAATCTATATTCACTGAGGTGCAATTGTACGCTCTATACATTACAGGGGTGATTTTCTGGTTGTTGTTCTTATTGTTTCCCAAGGTGCAGAAAGATATTTTTGATATTACTTCTTAGTAGTAATGGTCAATTAGATATAAAGCTTCTCTTTAATATCTATGCATTTATGTTTTTGATATAATCCTATACTAACATATCTTAAGAGCAAGTCCATATTACTTACCAACAAACATCAGACATAAATAAGAGGTTGCTACATGAATTGAAATTCAGTTGCCGTACTTATGCAGCCATCTCTTTTCCATGTCAGATAAGCAAATAGTAAGAATTTATGCTAATTATAATTCATATCTATATTGTAAAAACAATGCAGCCAGCAAGCCTAACCATAATCCACTCCTAAAAGAAACAGCAAAAAATATACAGAAATGTGTCTAAATGCTGCTGTTTAGGTGCAGTTTTGTGTAAAAAATAGTTAAACTTTTTTAAAAACTCCAATTGCCTTCAGCTAAATGGTCCCGTTTAACACTACAGGTTTTTACTGCAATGTAGTTAGGCATGAATAGACCTATGATTTTTTAAAATATATATTCTCTTTAATTCTCCCCATAATGTAATTTATCACAAAGCATGATACAGGAAAAGCTTCAAAGATTTTAAAAACTCCCTTTGAGAAGCATTCATAAATTATGTTGATACAGAAGTGATTGTCTTAAAGAAGAAAGTATTGTTTTATATGTTTTATACTATTCTTTTACACTATATTCGTTTGCTAGGTCTGCTATAACAAATGCCACAGACTAGGTGGTGTAAACAACAGAAATTTAATTTCTTATTGTTCTAGAGACCAGAAGTCCAAGATTAAGGTATCAGCAGAGTTGATTTCATTCTAAATCCTTTCTCCTTGGATTGTAGATAGCCATTTTTCCCTGTGTCTTCATATGTTCTTTCCTATGTGCATGTCTCTGTCATAATCTCTTCTTGTAAGGATACTATCATGACAGATTAAATCCCACCCATATGACCTCATTTTACCTTAATTTCATCTTTAAGGGACCTATCTCCAAATCCAGCCACATGCTAAATTCAACATATGGATTTTAGGGGATGCATTTCGGCCCATATCATGCATTAAGGCAGCTATGGTGATATTTAAAGTAGAAATATATGTAAGATGTTGGAATACTATTCAGCAATAAAAAGGAACAAACTAGTGATACACACAACTTGAATAAACTTTAAGGGCACTATGCTGAGTGAAAAAAACCAATCTCAAAAGGATACATACTGTATAATTCACTTACATAACATTCTTGAAATAACATAATTGTAGAGATGGAGAATAGATTCTTGGTGGACAAGGGTTAGGGCTTAGGGAGAGAGGGATTGGCTATGAAGGGGTAGCAGGAGGGAGCCTTGAAGTAATAATATAGTTATGTATTTTGATTATGGTGGTAGTTACATGAAGTTAGATATGTGATAAATTGCAAAGAGCTACACGCACAACATGCGTGCATGCACACACACACAAGCTCTATGGATTTTCTCAATGTTGGTTTCCTGGTTTTGATGTTGCACTTTAGTTATTGCAAGTAGTTAGCATTGGGGGAGGCTGGGTAAAGGGTGTATGGGACCTTACCATACATTTCTTTTGCAAATATCTGTGAATCTATAATTATTGCAAAATAAAAAGTAAAAAAAACACTGCTAAACCTATAAAGTATACAGGAAGAAAACTTAAATATTCTACTAAAAACATATTTGAAGTGGATGTGACTATTTTATTCAAAATAATATATATAAGTTCACTTTGCTGATAATCTTCAGAAATACATCTAATAAATAAAGCAAAGCCAAATAATACTGTAGAATCACCATTTTTATATTTAGTATATAATATTCCTCTTCATCTAGCAAACTGCTCCACATCATAGAATTTGCTTTATGATTGTTCAAAATGTAATTCTTGTTTTCTCTTTTTTTCCTTCTTTCCCATAGTGTCAACAAAATCTTGTCAGATGTGTCTTCAACATAAAACAGATAGGGTCTTCTGTTTCTCTCTGCATTAACAGATTATTTCTAAGCCTTTTTTCTGCCACTTGATTAAAAAAACTATAATCCAGTACAACTGTTCTAACTATAGGGTATAAATAATTAAGTTTGGGAATAAAAACAATATATCACTTTAAATAAAATATACATGTAAATATGTTTACATAATTTCATACATTATACACATAGCAGTCTTTCAGAATTAGAAGAGAGTTCATTTAGGCTATTTTTCTAATTTAGCAGAAGGGCAGGATACGAACTATTTCCCACTTTGAAAATGAGAGAATTTATTAAAAGTGTATGGTTATAAGGACAGAAATTATACAAAGCATGAAACAAGATACAGTATCCATATATTGAGGCTATGCATTCTGGTAGGGGACAGTATTATTAAATAATCCTCCCCAGTAAATTTATTTTTGAGAAGAATATTGAGAAACAATTATTGTTCATTTAATTCAACTTTGTTTTAGTTATAAATTATAATGAAAAATCAAAATATATTTAAATTTTGTTTGAAAAGTACATCAAGGTCCTAAACTGAGCTAAAATATTGCCACATATATGCTTTATAAAATATTATGACCAGTCTTACACGTATAAGCCACTTATCTCCATGTCATAATTTTGAGAGGCACCAAGAAGGTCTTCTCTTCTTGTGTCTGAAATTCTGATGTTAGAAAATCATACTTTTAAAAATGCAGATATTCCAGTCAAGGGTAACATTATGAAATAATTCAATCTGTGCATGCATCCATTACTCTCTTCATATCAGAAGGGGTCAGATCCTAGTGTTGGGTAAAAGGAGCTTATAGAAACTGGAGTGTCCCAGAACCAGACTTGAGCTGTCATCATTGTGTGCCAGCTTTAATAAGATAACAGTGTTACTGTTGCAGATAGAGGGAGGGATTTGCCATCATTCCACTTGGGTATCTTTGGAAATTCTCTTTGAAGTGACTCAAGAGGCACTGTCCAAAGTTACAGGGTAACATATTACAATTTTGTTGGACTGAGGGGCCCACAGTAAATTATTTGTCTCATTATCTGTAGGTTACATATCATTGTTTTCACACTAAAATAGAAAAGTGATATGAGCTATTAATAAGCCTTTAATTTATTCAACACATGTATAGTGGTGAGCGAGCTTTTGTGAATTTTACACCCTGGTGGGGAGGCAGATAACAAATAATTTGACAAATACATAATTAGTACTGTGATAAGTCCCACCAAGGAGAAGCTCAGGGTGCTCTGAGAGCATGTATTATTCAGGTCTAGAGAATAAGGGCTGGTTTTCCTGAGGAAGCAGTATTAAATTAAGTTCTGTTCTGAGAGATGAGTAGAATATGAGTAGGCCACGTGAAGCCAGGAGAAGGGAAAGAATGCTGAGTAGAAGGAACCAAGCAAAGGTTGAGCAACTGAGGGATTAGGCCCTGATGACTAATGGACCCAAGAACATCTAACAAGTTGATATATTGCAGAGGTACAACAGGATTTGGGGAAGGACCTGAAGATTTAACTAACATTTGGAGAAATGAGTTGGTGTCTGCAAAATAGCCAAGACAAGTTAGGGGAACAACCATTTAGCAGAAGATGCTGATATATCATCAGGGCCAGAGGTAGGGAAAAAGAAAATCAGCAGAATAATAATATTGTACATGAGGCAACCTTGTACAAATAGGAAATAAAATAATAGAGACTGAAAAATATAGACAGTTGCATTAATTATGATTTTACTATTCTGTGCACAGCGTGGAACGTGAGGATAAAGAGGAAGTTTGCGTCAAATTACCTTTTCTTTCGTGTAGTTGATTATATGTATATGTCTTTTCTCATACTTAAGAAATATTAAGGAAACCCCATTAAACAACCTTGACTTAATTGTTTGCTGTCTGCTTACAATTACAGAAATGTAAAAAAAAAAAAAGAAAATAAATTTCCAAATCACTTAGACCCACTTAGCTGTAGTTAGGAAAAACATTCCTTGATTATCCTGATTCTAGTTGGATAAATAAGATTATAGATTTAAGACTGACTCTCATAATTAGAAATCTTTGCAATAAACCTTAATTAACTGACTTCTGCAATCCCTAAAAGCTTTTTTGCAACCTTCTATTTTGATAGTTTATTTAAATGGTCTTTAAAGGTGGTTCATTTAGAGAACAAAACAAGAAAGCAACACCTAGAAAACATTTGATTTTAATCCTCAGTGCATGATAGAAAAACTAAGCTGTGTAGTTTAGTAAAAGGAATTATTCAGGTCATAGACAGGAAAGGAAAATGTTAATCATGGATAGCCTGAAACAAATTGTGTTTGTAGATATCCTGACATGTGCAAAAACCTTTAGGGACCATGTTCAAAGTGAAAGACATGCTAAGTTACAAACCAATTCTGCTGATATTTACTAAAGGGTCTTTAAAGCAATTATTGTCAGAAGCAGTTTGTCCAGTCCTTCAGCTTCCTAAAATATATATTCAACACTCCTGTCTCTGCCAATGGGTGACTATTCTGTATAGGTCTTGCTTTAGGCTTACATTTTGATTGCAGATTTCATATATTTGCTCAGGTAGCAATAATTAATTGAACTGACATTGAAAACAGATTTAAATCAACAAAAGTCTCCATATATTTATAAACTTGAGATGTCTATTTGATTTACAGTTCACTGCATTCTGAAAATACAGTCTATTTCAAATAGCAACCTTTTGCACGTTGCTAGAGTAGGTAATTAGGGACATTATAAACATTCATTCATCTTTATATCTGTATCTTAATTTATTTTATGTCTGGATATTCCTCATAATCCTCACTGTGTTTTGAAAATTCTTGACAGTGTTTTGAAAATTCTTGACAGTGGATATTCTTTTTTCTAAAATCTGTGCAAGTCTACTCAAAGTATAAAAGTTTTAAATGCTTACTAAAAATATACTGAATATAAGCCAGTGTCATGATAAGTTAAAGAAAAAAAGCAATAACCGTAATTGAAGCTAAGAGTGATGCTATATTATTTGTATTTTACATATTTCTTAAACATAAGAAAATTATATATTCAAAAGCCACAGACACTTTATATTGAAGGATAAAATTTTCCTATCTTCTAGGAAAAGTGTTTTTCTTCTGAAAAGTGCACTGAATATGTAGGGAAGATAATTGAACTGTCAGTCTAGTTAATCACAACTAAATAACTTTATGGTCCAGCCATATATTAAATTATGATAGAGTCTGGATGATTGTAAACTTTGTGTTTGGTCCTGGGAAACATCAAATTACTCCCGAGTTTAGTGTCTTTTTGTGGCATGCAACTTTTGAGTAAACGAATGGTATAGAAAAGGCTCTTGACCTTAGCAATGAGTTTCCTGAAGTTGGTAAATGGCTCAGCTCTTAGTCAAGAAGTGTAGAAATTGAACTGTTCCCAATCACTTGTGTACAATAACACACATGGTTCTCTCTCACTGGATCATAATCATATTTTTAATAGTTGCTTTTCTGACCAATGTGAAAGTTTCTTGAGAACAAGGATGTTGTGTTATTTGACTGAACATATCCTCAACCTACATTGACTATAACCTAATAAATCTCTGTTAACTGCATTAACAGATATTGGAGATGGTTTCAGTTAATCTTTCATTCATTAATTTATTTCATTCATTCAAAAATATTTATTGAATGTTTACTATCTGACAGAAACTGTTCAGTGTGCTAGAGATATAGCAATAAAGAAGTACAAACCGTTAATAGTGTCCCTTCGTTCAGGACATTATATTTTAGTGTCAAGAAGTGATATGTCCCGTGAAGAAAAACTAAACACAGTAAGAGGTTTGGAAGTGGTGGGGAAGGGGCATTTTGCATAGGAAAACCAAAAACACCTCTTTTGATATAACACCTGAGCGGATCATGAATTGAAGAGAAAACCCTGTGAATATATAAAAGAGTATTCCAGGCAGTGGGAATTAAAAGGGCAAAGCCTTAAATTTAACCAGGAATTTGTCTAGAAATTAACTGGGAAGTATTATTGCACATGTAATCTTTAGCATGTACTAAATTTCATGCTCCCTAAGTCCTGTGGTGCTGTTCTTATAGAATTTTTAATAAAAGATTTTAATCAACACTAAACCATCCTTTAATAGCAATCAAGGGGATTTTTTTGGTGATTGTACATTGCTAGAAAAATATGTTTAATCCTAAACTTGATTTTAAGCAGTTGGCTTTTAGAGTCATCAGCTGTTTCTCTGAGAAATTCTCATTTGTGCATTTTTCAGGAAAGGTGACAAAGTGTTTTCTTTAGCATAAAGTAATAAGATCTTATTGCTATTTTGATGCCTCCACTACCACGTTAACAATTTTAATGGCATTTCTCCATATAACTTGAAAAATTAGTAATAGAGATTGTTTAGTAAAATATTTTAAATCCTATAAAAATAAATCTGGTTAGCAGTGAAGATAAATGCATATGATCACATTTTGCATAATCTATGACTGTCATGATGTAAGGTTCTACTTTATGGTTGAGAACTGACTAGCACATTGGTTGCTCATTTTCAATGCAATTCTTTGTTTTGAAAATGGGCGCCAATTTAATTTCCTTAACTAAACTCTGCCTGCATAACTTGACTGATTTGGATAACTGGATTATTGGATTCAAATGTGGTTGCTCTTAAAAACTAGGTTTTCATTTTGGGGGGATGTTTTCTAAAAGTCCCTTTTACTTCAAAGTAAATATTAATAAAGATTTTTTTTGAATAATGTGAGAATAAAACAAAGATTTTCAAGGTTGATAGATTATTCTAATTATTATTTAAAATGTGAAATGTCTTAATAAATAGTTTGTAAAGATTGAAAACTAATTGCTGACCTTTTAATCAGACTGAAATTCCATATAGCATCTTTAGATTAAGTAGCTTTTTTTCCTTCCATGTATTCCTCAGCACTTTTCTATTTGGTTTGGATTCTAAAACAGTTCCAGCTACATAATTTGTGGTACCCAGTGAAAAATGAAACTGCAGGACCCTTTGTTCAAAAAACAGAAAAAAAAGGGCCGTTAAAGGTACTAACATATAGAGGCTTTTCCTTCTGCAATTTCTGTCTCTCAACTTGTCATGGTGCTTTTTTAATTGCCATTTAATGTCCTTCTAAGTAAAGTAAAAGTAAATTTCAAATTATTAGCATAAACTTTACCATTCCTCTTTAATTGCTCACTGCTACTTTTAAATGTAAATATAAGAGCATTTAACTCATTTGTGAAATCATCGAAATCACAGTTCTTTTCCTAGAGTCCTGCACCACTCCCTATCCCCAGTACCCAAGGGTATCTCAAGCAGACCAGAGCAGACAAATGTAAGACAGACTCAGAAAGTTTGGAAAGAGGAAGAGAGGGTGTCCCCAGGCACTGATCCAGTCGAGAGGCCCTCCCTCTGCACAGGGATACTTGTAGGGTGATTGAGGAAACCTCCAGGTTCCCAGGGCTTCCAAACCCACAGTGGAAGGGAAAACCCTAAGGGTCTTTGAATCTCCTTCCCAGAAACTATTGGCTACCTGCATGGAGTGGATGAGAAGCTTGCCCCCACTAAAATGTGGCCTCTGCAGAACAGAGACAGCCAACACACACACACACACACACACACACACACTCACTCACTCACTCACTCACTCACTCACTCCTCTACACTCCACTCTCCAGTGCTAGAGAGCCCTACCTAGACCCTTTTGTGCACATGCCCAGATCCCCACTAGAGACTGGAGACAACCCAGAAATGTGGTCCTCCCTCCTCAGAAGTTAACAAAGTCACTTAACCCAGGTGGAGAATGGCAGCAATCCGTGGGCAGTGCAGGGATTGGAAGACTGCTTGGCAGAGAGCAGGGGGGACGACAGGGAAAACACATCCCCAGGAATGTGGGGAGGGTGGGTGGCCAGAAGCTGGACCTTGCCTAGAGCCGGGGCTTCAAGCTCCCAATGCACACTCCATTGTCCCATCAGACTTCACTTACAAAACATGAGTTAAAGATAATATTATTAAGAATTTCAAGATGGGGCTTCCCTGGTGGTGCAGTGGTTGAGAGTCCGCCTGCCGATGCAGGGGACACGGGTTCGTGCCCCGGTCCGGGAAGATCCCACATGCCGCGGAGCGGCTGGGCCCATGAGCCATGGCTGCTGGGCCTGCGCGTCCGAAGCCTGTTTTCCGCAACGGGGGAGGCGCCTCCACAGCAGTGTACCCGTGTACCGCAAAAAAAAAAAAAAAAAAAGAATTTCAAGATGGCATTATATGATCATTAAACCCTAAACAGGTTCAGGGAGCCATGCAACTGCGGTAGGCACACACTCTTGAAATCGGTCCTGAAAACGTTTTACAAAATAGTGATGTCGTTGTTTTTCCCATTTACCTCTATGTGTTAGTCAGCAAACAACTATAGTCAGTAACTATGATGTGCAAAGTACTGTGCTGTATGCCATGTAGTGAAAAATAGATGCATGTTTGAGTGTTTGAGACATGGTGTCTACTACAGAGCAGTCAACAGTCTTTCATTCTTTAAGATTCTTTAGAACTTAGCTAAAGAAAGACTAATTAAACGTACAATATCTGATTCAATATGCATTTGCAAGAAATGAGTGCCTGAAATATTACTTAGTACACAAGTCCTTAAAATATGTATAAAGTAATAAATGATTAAATAGTGATATGGCAGGTGGTGAATGTTGACATTTCACTTTTCTGTTTTTATGAAAGAGAGACTAGTTGTTTGGCCACGTATTTATTCTGTTATACAGTGAGCAAAGCTTTTAGTAATAAAAGATTAAAAACAAAAATAATGAAAGGTAGTTTCATAATTTGCCTAATGCTCTTCTAATTATTTTGCAATTTTAATAGACCTAAGGGTAGGTTTCATAGCTATTGATACCTTTGTTCTCTGCTCTATATTGTTGTATTGAGTCATTTCCAAGGTGTACCCTGAGATAAAAGTGTTTTTTTCCTCAAAATAATTATGACATGACTCATTGAATTATTTGTATTCATCCTTTCAAATTGTTATCCAGCTTACATATTTCTTAAGTAATCTCTCATTAAAGCAAATAAATAGTATTCCAAGGGTGATAAATATATCTATAATATGTGAATAGAAATGTACTTTTCATTCCATTTTGTTTTGTCTTTAAAAAGCTTATTTTACTCGTTTGCTGTATCACTAAATCTCTAAGATATGATTACCTTTTACTTTATAATGCCTGTGTGAATTGATGTCCTCTGTTTTTGACATCCTATTTCAAGGCTGTTTCATATAAATAGTGAATGATTGACTACTTTCTATGAGTTTTAGATTATATATATTTTTTAAAATTTTTATTTGTCTATTTATTTATTTTGGCTGCTTTGGGTCTTCGTTGCTGTGTGCGGGCTTTCTCTAGTTGTGTTGAACGGGGGCTACTCTTCAGTTGTGGTGCGCGGGCTTCTCATTGAGGTGGCTTCTCTTGTTGCGGAGCACGAGCTCTAGGCGCATGGGCTTTAGTTGTTGTGTCACGCAGGCTCAGTAGTTGTGGCTCGCGGGCTCTAGAGCACAGGCTCAGTAGTTGTGGCACATGGACTTATTTGCTCCGTGGCATTGGGATCTTCCCGGACCAGGGCTCGACCCATATCCCCTGCATTGATAGGAAGATTCTTAACCACTGTGCCACCAGGGAAGTCCTTAGATTATATTTTGATAAGTTTTTTTTTGATAGTTATGTCCTATCTCATAATTTTATGTTTTTAAATGTTTTTATTACTTTTTATAAAGATAAATGTTGTTTAGTTGTAGATATGAATTGCACATTTAGATTTCTAGAAATTGAGAATAGGTTCCTCATTCTATTTTTATGAGAATAAATATTTCATGTGCTGACAGTTTTGAATATTTAAAATGTTCAACTGCTGTCTTTATTTAGCTGTTTTATCCAAAATGTGAGATACTTGTATTAAGAGCAGAACAATTAAACTCTATTTGAAGTTCTACTTAATTATATATTTAAATTTAAAGATAACTGACATGGAAAATTATGTCCTAAAAAAAACTGTTTTCCAACATCTGAATTTTATTAACCTAACTGCTGCCAGTTCATATTAGTTTTATACTTATAAGGTGACAATTTTCATATGCCTTAAAGGACCTCAAGAGAATGTAGACTTCAGCTACAAGTCATCAGGCAAGATGTTCTTATAAATGTTATAAGTAACATTATATAGATAAATATATTTTATATTATAAATAAATGTTATTTTATCCCATTTCAAAGATCTGTAAGAAAGAGCTCCAATTCTCTTGTATATTTTAACCGACTCTTTTAGGGTGGTCTTCCATGTATCTTGTCTAAAATCTTCCTTCTGCCTATTAGCCTATTTAAGAAGAAAATACAAAAAATAAATTGCACTTCAAGAGCTAGAAGTTCTTTCTCTGAATCATCACTCTTTGTAGATGGGAAGACCATCAGTAGAACATTCTATTAAGATTACTTCTACTTATTTATTTGTTAGAAATAATTTTTTTTAATTTTAATATAATGTAATTTTTATTCTAATTTTCTCAATAAAAGAAAGAATCCATAATGTTAGGCGAAATGCAAAAAGTAACCTAATTGCAATTAATTCTGATAGACCTTTTTTTATGATACAGCCTTGATATATCCACTTTCTTTACACCTGAAGAATTAGATAAAGTTTTTATGACCTTTTAAGTCCAAACTCCTCATTATTGTACTATAATCTAGAACTAACTATCTTTCTCTAAGCTTTTCTCTACAAATGTCCCAATTCTTTTCATTTCTCTTATTAATTTGAATTTTATTTTCTACTTCCATAAATTTTTCTTTTCTCCCTTGTGGTAGCTCACAGTCTCAGAGGAGGGAATGAAGTCCCATACTTGCCTTCATGTGACTTTTAAATCCATTGTAGCTTGTCGTGGTATCAGAGGTATCAGAGGTACTATAAGCAGAGTATGGGAGGAGTTACCCTTTGTTTGATGTAAATTTGGCCAACAGGGACTTGATTTTGTAGGGAAAACTATTATTTTATTCTTTATTAAAGTACAGTTGATGTGCAATGTTATATAAGTTACAGTTATACAATATAGTGATTCACAGTTTTCAAAGGTTATTATGCTCTGTTTATAGTTGTGATAAAATTTGGCTGTATTCCTTGTGCTGTATAATATACCCTTGTAGCTTATTTTATACATAATAGTTTGTACCTCTTAATCCCGTACCCCTATATTGCTCTTCCCCACTTCTTTCTCCCAACTGGTAACTACTAATTTGTTCTCTATATCTGTAAGTCTGTTTCTCTTTGTTATATTCATTAATTTGTTGTATTTTTTAGATTCTACATATAAGTGTTATCATACGGTATTTGCCTTTCTCTGTCTGACTTATTTCACCTACCATAATATCCTCCATGCCCATCCATGTTGTTGCAAATGGCAAAATTTCATTCTTTTTATGACTGAGTAGTATTCCATTGTATATATATATATATATATACACCACACCTTCTTTATCCATTCATCTGTTGATGGACACTTAGGTTGCTTCCATATCTTGGCAATTGTAAATAACACTGCTATGAACATTGGGATGCATGTATCTTTTCAAATTAGTGTTTTTGTTTCTTTCTTACTCAGAATTGGAATTGCTGGGTCATATGGTAGTTCTATTTTTAGTTTTTTGGGAAACCTCCATATTGTTTTCCACAGTGGATGCACCAATTTACATTCCCACCAACAGTGTACAAAGATTCCCTTTTCTCCACATCCTTGCCAATATTTGTTATTTGTGTTCTTTTTGATGAGAGTGATTCTGACAGGTGTGAGGTGATATCTCATTGTGGTTTTGATTCTCATTTCCCTGATGATTAGTGATGTTGATCATCTTTTTATTTGCCCATTGGCCACCTGCATGTACTCTTTAGAAAAATGTCTGTTCAGGTCTTCTGCCCATTTTTTAATCTTTTTTTTTTATGTTGAGTTGGGTGAGCTGTTTATGTATTTTGGATATTAACCCATAACTCTAATTTTAGGGTCAAAAGATGCTAAAATCAATTTTGCTTAATTTTTTGATAACTTAGAAGAGTATATATGTTTGGGATTTATAACAACCAAGCAAAAACTCAGATTATACATTGTCTAAACTTAACACGTAAACATGGCAAACAGATGGTATTGCTGAACTGGATTTTGCATAAAAATCACTTTATTTTTATATTTTCATATTTCAAGAACTAATTGCTTTCCTTGTGATTCCATTTTTTTCACTGAAATTTTGCTTAATTTTCTTTGTAAAAGTTTTCTTAGGAAATATGGCATCAGGTTTCCATAATATTATCTAAAAGTTCACTGCATTGTGCTTGTATATTGAAAATATCATCTATTGCTAGGACAGTGAAGGTGTTACATAATTGCAAAATGTAGTGCTGCTTCATTTGTACATGGTTCTTTAAAAAATGAGTTCTCATTTGAGTACATCCCTTAAAACATGAAAAGTATATTTAATCAAAATCAATGAATGAATAATTAGCTTACATTTCAGGAACTAATTTGTATTTCTAAGGAGAAGATAGAAACAGTTTCTGATTCAAGGAACAGAAGAGGTAGCCTTGAAAAAAGTTCTTAATATGTGGAGAGATTTAATATAGGATAAAGAACACATATAAAATCAATGGGAAAAGTATGCATCACTGAATAAAATGTATTGAGGGAAACATTATTTAAAACATTTCAAGTTAATTCTTAACTAAGAAAATACCTGAAAGAAATCCCAAGTTATTAAACAGATAAATGTTAAACATAACATCTTAAGAAAAAGTAAATATAGGTAAATATATGACTAAATAGAGGAGCATACAAAAAATAAATTACAAAGCAAAGGACAGATGAGTTTAATAGAAATTTCACATATCAAAGTCATTATAAATAAAATGAAAATAAGCAGTAAGCTGGGTAAAATACTTGTGAAGAATAGACTATGGTAATATGGGCAAAGGATGAGCAGTCAATTCTTAGAAGAGATACAGTTGCCTAATATGCATTAAAAAAGAACTTCATTCTTGCTAAAGTTCAAATAAATGAAAATTAAAATGATAGGTAATTTTCTTCTAATCAAATTGGACATGTTTTTGTTTTTTGTGAGGTTTTCTTTGGTAAATGGTAATGCTTATGTATTCTTAGAGTGTGATTTGGTCAGAACTCCCATGTCACTACAGGAAAACTACAAAATTATATGGCAATGTGTTTCCAGTGCCTTAAAATTACTATATCCTTTAAACCCACTACTCTATTTTAATATCTAGGAAAGATGACATATAGAAAAACTATATGTGTGTACAAACATGCATTATATATAATAAGGAAATGTATAAATATCCTAAGTGATGAGAAATAGTGAGTAAAATGTATTATGTCTGTAAGATGGAATGTTAAGTTTAATGAATGAGAATAATGTTGACAGTACTGTAAGGACTGCAGGATTGGAAACTATATACATCCTCACCCAACTATGTAAACAACTGATGTATACATATAGTCATAAGAAAATGAATAGCAAAATTTTCTAATGTTGGCACTGTTTCTCTCTGTGTGGTGGGTTTATGATTGATTAGTTCTCTAAAGTGACTTGTAAGGTCCTTCATGATCTGGCCCTGATTATCTTATTATAGCTCCTTATATTTACCCGGTCTCCGTACTTACCATGCTCTGCATTTCAATTGCATGACCATTTTTTCTGTTGGTTTGTCATAAATGTTCATATCCCCAAGGCGTAACATGACACATTTCACATGAAACTATACATTAAATATTTACTAAATAAATTAGTGAATTAAGAGGATGGGTATGTAAACACACACGCGCCCACACACACACGCACACACACACACACACACACACACACACACACACACACACATTTCTACCATACATAAAGTGAACCTTTTAAAGCTTTAATACCCTGATACTTTTGCCCCTTAGTCATAAAGTGCTCACTTAGGACATCAACAATAAGCATTCTATTCGTAGGCTTATCATTCTGGAACAGACCTACAGAAGGCATAGTGTTCAGTTGTGTAAACCTAAGCAAGAATGCCCTGAAAATATACAGGAGAGATTATTGTCTATTTGGTTTTCCATAAAACCAAATTTCATATCCTTTGTACATAGTTTAGCCTGCTATTTACCATCTGCATTCTCATGAATTTGTAGCTCATAATGTCATTTTTTTGTTCTCTTGAAATGTCCAGTAGTTTAGTCATATAGAGAGACAGGAAACAGCTGGTCAGAATCTGATCAGCTCTGAGTTCTAGTCCCTAAACTGCTACTATCCAGCAGTGTAAATTCAGGTAAGTTATTTAATCTTTCTGGACCTCAGATTCTTCATCTGCAAAATAAGTATATTGCACTAGATAACATGATGAGCACTCTAATATTCAGTAATTGCATTGAATAACATGATGAACATTCTATGTGCACAGTCTTTTAATATTTAAAATCAGTGTTCTATATAATTCCAAAGACTTGACATAATAAAAATAAGAAAATAACACAGTTTATGAATTTGACACCTCCAGTAAAAAGAAACCTCCTCCCTAAAAATCTCATTGTAACTTTCCATGTATATGGCTCTTGCTGTAGGTCTCGTTCTATAATATTTTACAGTATTATTGGAAGTTTGCCATGGTGACTTCAAGTTGTACAGTTGTTTTTAGAGGTAAAGAAGAAGTATCTCAGTAATATTTCATCCCATGTGCAAGATCATATTACTTTAGTCTCAGAGAGAAGAAATAAAAATCTGTTATTTGGAAAATAAAAATATGTATTGCATTAGAAACTTGACAGTGTAAATAGATAAAATTTTCATGGTTTAAGCATAAAAATAAAAATGTCGTCCCCTCCTCTCCTTTCTTTCCTTTTTTTCCCCCACACTCTGGTCTCTGTCATTTTCCACTTCTTTTTTGTTTGTTTTTCTGGTTTACCACTTGCTTTGATCATATATTTCTCAAGATTGTATCTAAGTCATTCTTCAAACTGATTTGCATGTGTTCTTTATTCTGTCACTTAATTCCATGATATGATAAATTCCAAATATAATTTAGTCTTTCAGCAATAGAATTTAAGCTCCATGAGGGCTGAACTTTTCCACTGTATTTTATTAGTCAGGTCACTCTATCCCTGGAGCATTGAAGAGTACTAGGTATAAAGCTCAGTAAATTCTTGTTTAATAAATGAACAAGCAAACATTCATTAAGCCATAATGCATGATCAGTACTATGGCTCATCATACAGTATTGATAAGAAAGGAAGAAGTTATTGTGGCTTTCTCAAATGCCTTACTTTAATTGAGGAGACAAGGTTAACAGTCTGAAAAAGGCTAGCAAAAAATAAAAAGAAGCATATTTTTAAGTTAAGTGTTTAAGTTATAAGAATGAGATTGTGAATGCTTTAGTTCAGAGGAGGAAAGCGTAACTGAGCCGGAATACTTCCTGGAGGAGCTTTACCCTAAAAGGAAGAAGATCATTTGGATTTGCCATGTAAGAAGTGTTGAGCCTGGAGATTATGAAGCCATGCAGGAGGAACAAATTTTCACAATTTGTTTCTGGCAGGGTTGTAGAAAAGCCTGATTCTTCAAGTGTATATCTGAAGAAGTTTTCAATAAATCAAGATTTACACCACAGTCAGTCTTTAATAAGAAAGTTATAGAATCATGCTCATTCAATTTAGGAGGCATTTTGCACGCACTATTATGGAGTAGGTCTTAGTAGCTGTGTTATAATCTACTTCCTCAAACATGAGCAGTGCTGGATAAAAAGAGTAGAATATCAAAGATGAGATTTGCCAGAAGGAGAAGCTTGCTTCTGGGGGGTTGTTCTTTTAAGGAAGCAAGCGTAGCAAAAAATAGTTTCCATCTGGGAGCAAATTTACATGGCACTGTTACAAGGTGCAGGTTTGATAGTGATTTATAAACAGCCATTAGAGTGGGATACTTGTCTTCCCACAGCAACATCTCTGAGTACTAAGCACTTTTTGGTCAAACCCCTAGGATTTAACTGCAGGGTGTTCAGTTATAAAACCGTTTTTCATCGATCTGAGCTGTTGAGTTCTTAACTGTAGCTTATTTTCACTTTGATTTTGAAATCCAAAAATGCCAGTCACAGCACTTAGGAACTAAAATCATTGGCACAGGAATTTAAATGAAGAGTGATAAATCAAGGCTGCCAGTGGCTACTGCCTCAGCCAGGGGCAAACACCACAACCACAGGTTTTAATAGCCTTGCATGCCTAGTTTCAAATTGAGTGTGACAGATTAAGCAGGAAGTTAATTACTATCTTGAAACAAATAGTCTGATGTTGATTGGAAAGAGCATCATAAAGATTTGTTTTATGGTGACAGAATACCCATAGGAAACATTAGAAAATAAAGATGTACAAATAATGATTAGTTCAGGTAAAAAAAAAAAAGGGGGGGAAGCGGGTGAGGGTTATTATGCATCTGGTTAAATGCGTGCAGGTATATGAAAAGGAGACTTCCTCTGAGAATAGCTTTGCTAGTCTAAAAACAGGAAGTGAATTCACGGATGCATCAGAATCTTGGTACCTACATGGTGGATGAGGTAGTAGGTGGCCCAGGTACCTATATCTCTTCCACTGCAGACCAGTTATTATAATGCCTGTCAACTCTTCTCATGGCAGAAGCGCTAAAATGAACAACTGCACCTAGAGTGAATATGACCTTAAAAACCCAAAGATACTATAAATCACAAAATTCTTAACTAGTCCTTCATTTATTTTTCTGTACCTTCACTCCATGGCCCTTACTGTCTTTAGATATTTATTAGACAGCAGCTTCTTGTTTAAGTCATTTCCTACTTAATGATTTTTAATACTGTTTGAGGAAATGTTTCAAGAAAGAATCTGTTCTTTGAAGTTCAGATGGGTCTTAGGAAAGATATAGTTCAACTTACATTTAGTGAGATAAAGTTAAAAATCACTTACTGTGTCAGACACTGTCCTTAGCACTTATATTAAATCATAATAAAAACCAGCCCAGTAAGTTATCATTATAGACATTTTCCAGTTGAGGAAACTGACATAAAAAGAGACTAAGTAAAATGTCAGCTTCACCCAGTTAAGACATAGACAAACCAGAGTTTGTAGTCAGGTATTGTGGGTTCAGAAGTGTGTGCTCTTAACCATTAGGATACATTACCTTTTGAAACCTGGGCCTGGAGAGAGCAGCAGTAGTTACAAAAATAATTATCAGTTGTAACTTTTTCACGTCAGTCATTTCACTTCTCTACCTGTTGCAAGTCAGAAACATATCTTCCTCAGAAAATAAAGGTTAAATACAAAGATTAAGGTAGCTTTTTATCAGGCTCTGTAGGACATATGATGAGCTACCACAGTAAATGTATAACCTCCAGGAGGCTTGTGATCTGTCCTTGGAGCACATGAACTTTGCTAGCCTCTCACCACAATGTCTTGCCTAAATGAGAGTCAATAAATCACAGGATACCTAAATTCTATCCTTAAATAGAAAATGTTCTTAGATCTTTCAAAATGTTTGTTCTTAATCCTGAAACAAGTATTTTTGCTGTTCATTAATATCCATGTTTATAATAGGGCACATTTAATAAATTTTAGAGAAAAAACACAATTAAATGATATATTTAATAAAGGAAGAGTTCAAATGCATTTATTCTCTGGTACACTTCTTCAGATATATGTATTTTGTCAATTCCAAAAGAAACATATTTGATAAAACTCCAGCCACTCCACCCAGCCATCGTGGTCTCTTTTGATGTTGCCCAAACACCCCAGGCACATTTCTGCCTCATGGCCTCTGTCCTTTTTGTTACCTCCTTCAGGTCTTTGCTCCAGTGGCATTTGGTCACAGAAACTTTGTATGGCCACTTTAGTTAAAATTATAATTTTTCACGTCTACCATTCCTGACTACATTCTCTGCCTTCTTTTTTTTCATGACACTTATCACCATATTCCATTTTACTCAAATGTTTATTTTCTGTCTCCCACCAACTTTAATATGAACTTCATGTAAGCAAGGACCTCTGTCATGTTTATTTGCTATATTTATTTGCTATATTCCCTGTGCCTAAAATAGAACCTGGTTCATACTAGGCACCCAGGACATGTTTATTGAATACTGAAACACAAAATGGAAGAATATTTGAATAAGTGAATTTTTTTTTAAGTTACAATTTCATAATAATTCAGTAACCATTTTCTAATTAGATAGTCTAAATAAATATGTGAGTTAGTATTGATATAAAATTCCATTGCAAAACTAGCTAATATTTACAGTTCAAATATCTGTTATTTTCATATTTTCACTGTAGTCAATTATTAAAATACTCTGTGTAATCAGCATTTTGTTTTAAAAGGCGATCTTAATTGCTAAGCAGAATCAATTTATATTTATTTATGGCCATACCTATATCATGAGCATGGCTTAAACATATGTTTCTGGAGAATATAAAACATGTCAAAATTGTTTGAAAGAACAAATGTTTAAAGGTATTGACACAGCAAGTGTAAATGGTTCCTGCTTTGTAGTTAGAAATAAATCAAATTCATTACTGTATCCTCAGGGCCTAATACAGTGCCTAGCACCTAGGAGTATTCATAAACATTTTGAATAAAGGAATGCACTTTTAAATTTTATTTATTCCAATTTTTAAATTTTTTTTATTGAAGTATAATTGATTTACAATGTGTGTTAGTTTCAGGTGTACAGCACAGTGATTCAGTTTTATATATATGTGTGTGTATATATATACACATACATATATAGACTTTTTCAGAGTCTTTTTGCTTACAGGTTATTACAAAATAATGAGTATGGTTCCCTGTGCTATACAGTAGGCAGCAGGTCTTTGTTGGTTATCTGTTTCATATAAAGTAGTGTATCTATGTTAATCCCAACACCCTAATTTATCCTTTCCCCCCTTTCCCCTTTGGTAACCATAAGTTTTATATGTCTGTGAGTTTCTTTCTGTTTTGTAAATAAGTTAATTTGTATCTGATTTTTTTAAGATTCCTATATATAAGCAATATCATATGATATTTGTCTTTGTCTGGCTAACTTCACTTAGTATGATGATCTCTAGGTCCATCTTTGTTGCTGCAAATGGCATTATTTCATTCCTTTTTATGGCTGAGTGATATTCCATTTTATATTTATATCACATCTTCTTTATCCATTCATCTATCAATCGACCTTTAGGTTGCTTCCATGTCTTTGCTATTGTAAATAATGCTACAGTGAAAATCGGGATGCATGTATCTTTTCAAATTAGAGTTTTCTCTGGTTATACGCCCAGGGGTGAGATTGCAGGATCATATGGTAATTCTATTTTCAGTTTTTAAAGGAACCTTCATACTGTTCTTCGTAGTGTCTGTACCAATTTAAATTCCCCCTAATAGTGTAGAAGGGTTCCTTTTTCTCCACAGCATCTCCAGCATTTATTATTTGTAGACTTTTTGATGATGGCCATTCTGACTGGAGTGAGGTGATATCTCATTGTAGTTTTGATTTGCGTTTCTCTAATAATTAGCAGTGTTGAGCATTTTCTCATGTGCCTATTGGCCATCTGTAGTCTTATTTGGAAAAATGTCTATTGAGATCTTCTGCCCATTTTTTATTGAGTTGTTTGTTTTTGATAGAGTTGTATGTGCTGTTTGTATATTTTGGAAATTAAGCCCTTGTCAGTCATATCATTTGCAAATATTTTCTCCCATTCTGTAGGTTGTGTTTTCATTTTGTTTATGGTTTTCTTTGCTGTGCAAAAACCTTTAAGTTTAATTAGGTCCCATTTGTTTATTTTTGTTTTTATTTTCATTACTCTAGGTGATGGATCCAAAAAAATATTTCTGTGATTTATGTCAAAAAGTGTTCTGCCTAGTTTTCCTCTAGGAGTTTTATAGTATCTTGTCTTACATTTAGGTCTTTTATCCATTTTGAGTTTATTTTTGTATATGATATTAGAGAATTTTCTAATTTCTTTCTTTTCCATGCAGCTGTCCAGTTTTTCCAGCACCACTTATTGAAGAGATGGTCTTTTCTCCATTACATATTCTTTTCTCCTTTGTTGTAGATTAATTGACCATAGGTGTGTGGGTTTATTTCTGGGCTATCTATCCTGTTCCATATGACCATCTCAATAGATGCAGAAAACACTTATGACAAAATTCAACACCTATTTATGATAAAAACTCTTCAGAAAGTGGACATAGAGGGAACAGAACATAATAAAGGCCATATATGACAGACCCACAGCTAACATCATACTTAATGGTGAAAAGCTAAAAGGTTTTCCTCTAAGATCAGGAACAAGACAAGTATGCCCACTCTCATCACTTTTATTCAACATAGTTTTGGAAGTCCTAGCCACAGCAATCAGAGAAGAAAAAGAAATAAAAGGAGTCCAAATTGGAAAAGTAGAAGTAAAACTGTCATTGTTTGCAGATGACAGGATACTATACATAGAAAATCCTAAAGACGGTACCAGAAAACTACTAGAGCTCATCAGTGAATTCAGTAAAGTTGCAGGATACAAAGTTAATACACAGAAATATGTTATATTTCTATACACTAACAACAAAAGATCATAAAGTGAAATTAAGGAAACAATCCCATTTACCATCACATCAAAAAAGAATAAAATACCTAGGAGTAAACCTACCTAAGGAGGCAAAAGACCTGTACTCTGAAAGCTATAAGATGCTGATGAAAGAAGTTGAAAACAACACAAGCAGATGGAAAGATATACAGTAAGTCCCCTACATACAAACCTTCAAGTTGCGAACTTTCAAAGATGTGAATGTGCGTTCACATGTCCAATCACGTAAATTAGTTCACGTATCGTACATTGTCACCTGCGTGCATCCTCTACAAGTGGTTGTGCTTTTGTGTACTTTACTGTACAGTACTGTTGCTGTGCGACAGGAGGAGCTTCCTAATGAAGACCTGATGGAATTGGAGGCCGAGAGAAAGGATGAAGAGAGACAAGAGGAAGAAGAAGTAACTGAAAAACCAAAGAGATTCACAATGCAGAAAATGGCAAGGGGATTTTCTTTATTTGAAGAGGCACTGTTAGTTTTTGAGGCACAGAACACGAATATAAAAGGTACACAAAGGTTGCAGCAGCTGTTCAGAATGCAATCCAGTGCTACCATGTCATCTATGGCAAGAAAAAAAGAGCTACTACCCAGACATCACTGAATTGTTTTTTCGAGAGGGTAGATAGAATTGAATCTAGCAAGGAACCAGAACCTGTGCCATCAATGTCAGGCATGAGTGGAATTGCAGCTTGCCCTCCGTCTCCTATTGCTGATGATCATTCAGCTCCACCATCTCCCACCTCCTCTCCCTCCTCCAGTCAGTAACTCTTCTTACCTGTTCACTCAGTGCCAGCCCCTGTATGCCAGCTGTTGTACTGTACTACTGTACTTTTCAAGGTGCTGTACTGTAAGATTGAAATGATTTACTTTATTTTTTGTGTCTGTTTGTTTTTTATGTATTATTTGTGTGTAAAGTATTAAAAACGTATTACAGTACAGTACTATGTAGCCAACTGTGTTAGTTGGGTACCTAGACTAACTTTGTTGGACTTACAAACAAATTGGACTTATAAAGTGCTCTCAAAATGGAACTCGTTCATATGCAGGGGACTTACTGTACCATGTTGTTGGACTGGAAGAATTAACATTGTTAAAATGACTATAATACCCAAGGCAGTCTACAGATTCAGTGCAATCCCTGTCAAATTACCAATATCATTTTTCACAGAACTAGAACAAAAAAAAATTTTCAATTTGTATGGAAATACAAAAAACACCAAATAGCCAAAACAATCTTGAAAAAGAAAAATGGATCTGGAGGAATCAGGCTCCCTAACTTCAGACTATACTACAAAGCTACAGTAATCAGAACAGTATGGTACTGGCACAGAAACAGAACATGGAACATGATAGAAAGCCAAGGGATGTACTTGTAAGTTAAATTTTTGTGATGCTTTACTAAATGCCTTCTTAAAGAGGATATGTATACCTAGGCAAATAAGGTTTGCAATACAACACATTCACAGTAGACCACTTTTCTTCATTTATAATAACTTACTAAAATATATAAAGATATAGAACATTGTTATACTTAAGAAATAATTTAAATAAAGAATTCAAGCATTTAAATTTTTTTGCTAATATGTTTGTAAAAATGTAGAATAAAAAATATCTTTAAGTTATAGAATTTTGCATGATATATCAAAGCTATTTTCTGTATAATTCCATCTTTTGATATAATAGTGTCAAACAAAATTTAAAGAAGAAAAATTATAAGATCAGGTATGTGTTCCTAGAGAGGAGAGTATAATGTGGTAGATGGACATGAGACTGAGGGTCTTCAGCTCCTAGTTCTCATTCTGATTCTGGCCAGAAATTTGGATGAAATTAGACCATTACTGTAGTTTTCTGTACTGTACCAAAGCTTTCTCATGACATAAACAGCATAGTTTCTAATATTTATTCCAAATAAAAAATGTGAAGTTCCTATGTAGGTAGATTCCAGATCTGCTCATGTATCCTCCTACAATCTAACTTTTTTCTATAAACAGCCAGACAGTAAGTGTCATAAAGTATATGGCTGTGTGGGCCATATATTCTCTGCCAGACAACTAAACTCTGCCCTTGCAACAGGAAAGCAACCCTGGATAATACATAAATGAAAGAGCATGGCTGTGTGCTAATAAAACTTTATTTACAAAAACAGGTATTTGGGCTGGATTTGGCCCACAGGCCATAGTTTACCAATCCTGCCCTAGATTATAAAGCTTTATGTTCTTAGATAAAGTAATTGGATGCTTTTGATTAATATACCCATACTTGAAATCTGAAGAAAGGAAAAGGAAAGATTCTCTGAAGACAGGTGTTTCTTTCACTTAGAAATCATCATTTTGAAGTAAATAGTTGGAAATTAATTTTTTAAAATATTACAGGGACATGAAGAAGAGTATTTAAGGCTTTTAGTTTTCATAAAATAGTGTGAGGCATTGTTAATCTTAACTAGTGAGAAAATGAACAATTTTTATGTAAATGCATATACATAGTGTGGATTACAGAAATTTTATTATTACCTAAAATTCTCTCAACTAATACGAGGAATGGTCAGATTTTATAGTTCTCCAGTTCCTCCAATTCCAGACTCCATTTGAGGATGAGTAATACAAAACTTAGTTAAATTTAATGAGATAAGTAAAATACTAGTATTCCAAGTTAATAGGAATTATTTCCATGTGAGTATCATTTACAGAGATTCCATGTTTAAAAAAAATAAATCTAGACTTTTATAGAGATTTCACTACCACCAACAAATACAACTTATTCCAGCTGTTTAGCTTTCACTTTATTTGATTTTTGCTTAAAAACTTTGTAACTCCAGTTCAAAAGCAGTTGGCAAAGCCTGAATAGATTGGTGCAATAAGAGAGGACTATAAAATTCGACTGATTTGAGCCATCAGGATAAAAAGATTGACACTTATATAACATTTTTCTTAACCTTGTCTTGATTTACTGCACAAATCCCTGGAAAATGAGTAACAATGAGCTGAAAGTATGGTACAGATATAGCACAAAGAAAAGAAAGAATTTAAAATTTGATATTTGGTTTGTAGTTTTTTAAAGATGGGCCTGTACATAAGTATTTACCAGAGATTTCCATTAGATGATTTTCATATAGATAAAGTTGTTTATGTATAAGGTCAGTTTATACTCCATTTTCCACTAGAAATAAATAGGAATAAAGAGATCTTGTCATGAAATAGAAACAGAGGCAGAACTACTGAGATCTGTAGTTAGTGTTTTGTAACCACAGCAATTTGTTATTTTAATGTTGAAATATGAGTTTAATCTACTTATTAAGTGAAAATTAGTTGACTACATTTTTTGTTGTTACATTTATTTGCTTATTCAAATTGTGAGTATGCGTTCCTATACCTGTGAACATTCCATTGACTGAAAAGGCAACTAAATAACAAACGGTTCCACAAGTCAGTTTAAATAAATGTAGTATACTCTCTCTCTTTTTCGTTTTCTTATTATTTTTTTCTGTGGGGTCTCTATAGGTAGAAAGTCACTTAATGTTTTTTTCTGAATACAGATGATCAGTCCTTTGCAGGCTGAGACACTTTCTTGTACCTACTAAAATAGAGAACAATAATCCAGTTTAGATCCGCTTTTACAATGCCTGTCAGAGTTTAGCCGCTATTAGAATAATAGTTTAAGATCAATAGAAAGGATGGAAGGAAATAACACAAAAATATTATTCACCACATCTTTCCTGAGATACAGTATGTATAATGTCATAGACCTTCAAATAAATATTGATTGACGGACTAAATGAGTGAATGAAAAAATGGAAAAAAAAACCCTTGTATTTATGTTTGCTATCTATTTTCATTTAATATTTGAAATTTGAAGTTACTTACTTTGCCTCAGGAAGTTTTATTTTTGTTTTCCTCTCTTGACCCAAATGGAAGAAGATTAACATATTTAAGTTTAAAAATCACTAAACATATGATCACAGTGAAGTAGGGTTAAATTGGGGGAATTTTAGGCCCAAGAAAAAGTTGTATAAATCTTCTTTACTCTTTTAACTAGGACAAATATTCAATAGATGTCTTTGTTTTCTGAGCAATAGAGAGGTTCCCAGGGAATTATGTTTGGAAATGGAGAGAATAAAGATGAGTAAATAATTCTACCAGTTAGGAATGTATTTGGCTAAAAATAATAGAAAATCTGATTGAGTTCCTTGGACAAAAAAGAGTTTATTTTTTTCTCATGTAACAAGAATGGAGGTAAAGTTTTGCTGGAGGCAGTTGAACTATTCAGTGATAATTCATCACTTTTGGCTCTTTCTGTATGTCTGCTCTATCATGCAAAGGTTCTTGGCTTCTTACTTTCTGATTGCTGTGATACTGGCTGCACATCCAGGCATCATAACTGTTTTTAAGACATAGAAAAGGATGTACAACAAAATAGCGATAATAACCCTGTATGTTCCTTTTCATTGGCAAAGAAAAAGCTTTTAGCAAACTATAACCAGCAAATTTTTGTTTAGATTTCATTAGTCAGAACTTGGGGTCATAGCTATCTCTAACTGCAAGGCAGGCTGGAAAATCAAGTTTGGTGCATTTCCATCCCTACAGAAGAAAACAACAGCAAGGAACAGACTTGAAATGGGCATTGAGTAGGTTAACCTATAGTATCTGTCAGAATAATCTTCAGCAAGTTTGTTAATTGAACTATATAATAGATTCTGAGAAAATTAACCAATATGAATATTTAAATGAATTATAAACATCATTTAGATCATAAATGCTATTTCTTGGTTTGGAGAAAGCAACTGGGAAGCTAAATACTAAAAGTTTAGGAGTGGTTATTTTGGGGGTGCAAAATGAGAGCTTTTTTGTTGTTGTTGCTATTTGTATTTTAAAAATAGTTTACAACAAGATATTTAGTTAAAAGAAAGAAGAACAGATTTTCTAGGAAAATGATAATAGAGAAGTTAGTAAGTTCTTTATACCTTAATGTTCACTAAGTAAGTAGTTCTACTTTATAAAGTATTGGAGATTTATTAAATAATTAGTGTGTGATTAGTACTTCATATCATCAAATCATACAGGTAGGAAATGAATATGGTATGGTGGCCTACCTCAAAGATAATACTCTGCTTAGGGAGATCTTCACATTTCTTTTATCTGCAATACACTGTTGAGTTAAATCCATATATTACTGGGCCTGGTGATAGGAAGACTTTTTCAAATTCACAAAAGACAAGAAATTTAAATTTGTTTTTAGATAGAAATCCAGGAATATACTTCTCTATCACATTGGGCAATCATCCTTACTTTTGTTGTACTTTAGCCTTGTGGCTAATCATTACCTCTTCATAATCTTTTTTTAAACTAGGGTCCATGGGATTAAAAGGACTCTCTGTTTCTCTGTTTCCTCTCCCTCTCTCTCTTCTCTCTCTCGCTCACACACACACACAGGGGTGTGTGTGTGTGTGTGTGTGTGTGTGTGTGTGTGAGTGAAACCATTAAGTAACTTTGAGGAACACATAGGCAAGTTCTGTCGGATCTAGAGGTAGTAAAGTTATACTAATCCAGAAGGCAATAGAAAAATTTCAAAAGCACAGATCAGATGTTGCTTGCACACACACACACACACACACACACACACAAATATTTAAATTATCAATATATCTAAAATAACATAAACAGATTTAAAAGGTAGAATTTTTTATAACAAACATGAAAATGGTTGAATTTTTCTTAATCTATAAATATAAATAAATCAGTATGAAAAGCACTAAAATTAATGGTCCAGAACATAAACAATTTTAGAAAGAGGAAATAAAAGTTACTTAAAGTTATTAAGACAATAGCTTTCATTAGTAAGTAAAGAAATGCAAAAATTATAAATGGGAATTTTTACCTATGAAATAGTAATGATGAAAAAATACATAATATTTGATACTGGTGAGGGTATTATAAGATAAAATTCTCATATACTGTTGGTGGGAGTTTAGATATGTTTAAAAGTTTAAAAAGCATGTGAGAAATATTTACTGGGACACTTTAAATGTTTGCATCCTTTGACCCAGTAAATTTACTACTAGTAAAAAAAAAATCACAAAGAAGTAGAAACATAAACTTAAAAAAATAAATATTTAACAAAAGAAGGCGGGTTTAATAAATCATGAACTATTTTTAAATAAATTGTTATGTACTCTAGGGGAGGAAAAATTTTCCCTTCTTCCCTTCTAGGATCTTTGGCTGGTCTAATAATTAATTAACATAAGACAGATTAACAGGAAAAAAAATTTAATTTGTATATATGGGAGTTCCATGAAAATATGAGACTCAAAGAAGTGACAAAAACAGGAAGCTTTTATTCCTTTTAGACAAAGAAACAAATTTGTGACGAATGACAAAACAAAGGGGTTTGGGCTTGGGGTAGTAAATTGGTGAAGAAGTAACAAGGTTTGTTTACACAACTTTCTAGGCCCTAAATCCCCTATCTCTGGTGATAAAGATGCTTTCTGCCCTCCTAGTACAGGGAGGGTACCTTCCATGTGGGAGACTAATCTTCTGCTTTCAGGAGGGGTCAAGGAGGGTCAGAATGTCTTTCTTGCACAAGTACCTTGAATTCAAGAAAATCAATATGCCAAAGTGGCATATTTTGGGGTGGCATATAAGTTTACCAAGGGTAGAAGCAATGTATTTTGAATCACTGAATCCTTCACACATCCTGTTGAATGTATGAACCAAAGTATGCATGAAAAAAAAAGATGGCAGATATTTATTCATATGGTTCAAATAACAGCAAACTAAACAAAGGTTGTTAATTCATAAATTTAGCTGTCAACAAATTTATTATGATAATATAATTTTGAATTTTATTAATTCTATAATTGTCTTATTAATTAAAATACTTGGCTATTAACGTTTTTAGATCTTTAAATTCATTGCTAATTTCACAATCCAGTATTACATGGGCATAGAATATATTGTACTTCATGTATCCGCATTTGAGTTTGGGTTGCCTAGTCATTGTCAATAGGAGTATAATTTTCAGAAAAAGCCAAAAATAATGATAGAATTTAAAAGTATCAATATTTAGATTCACTTTATAATTAAACAAAGCAAAACTACTCTAAAAAATAATTTGAAAAGTAATGAAAATATTTTGCAAAAAGCTTTATTCCTATTGTCTCTTCTATAAATGCTACTGACTCTGTTTCTACTTTTCTAGTTCTACAGTGTAAAAGAGGGGCCCAAGAGTATGTTGATAAAGAATCTCCTTCAGGGGATTACTTTCATCATTTTTTCCCCTGCAGGTTAAGAAATCTTTTTATCCTCCCAAGAGCTCTTTCTGTGCTTAAAGCATGTAAACAGTCTTACCAAAAATTAATGATACACGTAATCTTGCCTTGCTATAGGGGATGTTACTGCAATTGTGATTTTTCATGCTAGAAGAGAATATACTTCCTCTTATTAAGTAAGTCATATTTGCCTTAGACAACGCAATTCTCTAAGCAACTTCATTCTGCCTTTATGACAGATATACATTCACAGCTTCATAGTATAACTGAATTAGATCATGTTACTACAGCCAAAACAAGGTGGAAATGATGCAAGACTTACTGCTTAGTTCAGTTTTCCTAACCATTTAAACTCAGTAGCAGGGTTGCCAAGTTTAGAGCGTCTTCACAATACTCTCCAGTACAGTACCTATGAAGAATGTCTCCAGTGCAAGCTCAAAATGTTTTTTTCTGCTTTTTTTTTTAACTTCTTCACTCATAGACAAGTGCACATTATTATGAACATATACAGTAAATACTGCACAACAGAGAACATATAGGTCATGCCCGGAATTCCCAGAGTCAAAAAGTAGTCTATGGCTAATGGTTTAATTTGCCCAAACATTATGGGTACCTAAATACAGGGACCCTTGAGGATTCAAAAGATATATATATAGCCCTTCCTAATTGTATCTCATATTTGGAAATCCAGGCACTCATTAACCCTCTCACCTCTGGCAGAGAGTAAGAGCCAGATGATGGGTGGTCAAGGACTTAAGTTAAGCAGTATAATTTACATCCAAACTGGGACATTTCTGAAATGAAAGAGGAAGATATTTATAATCATGCCAGTACACCGGGCATTAGCCTGGGTTGTCCCAGGCAAACCTAGATATAAACAGTTTGATATATTGGTAGAATGAATGAGCTTCTGGATTGACACATTTCCGAATGTACAACCTTACTCACCAAAACTATGACTTCTCTCCTGAGTTTATTCAAGTAAATAGATATTAATACATACTTAATATTTTACTGCCTTTTTGTGTATGTCTTCTGTCTTTAAATTCCTTTAAGGTTTTTAAAGATAAAATAGTCCATCAGAGTTTCTCTTGTAATTTATACAATATTTAAGTTTTTATACAATTAAAATTAAGCCAATTAATTAATGTCATATACACTTTCAGTTTTTCATAAGTAATAGAAAATCAGTGGCCACTTCTTAAAGGATGTTCATTAAGCATTAATTTTATTCTCTCTCTTATTTTGTTTTTTCATAAGTTTCAAAGTAAATACAGTGAAAATTAACATCAGAGTTTAGACCCAATGACTGCTAGTTTCCTTTATCCTATTAAGTATTATAAGTCTATTTGTATGAAAGAATAACTATACTTTGAATTTAGAACTAGTAATTTTATGCTGTAAGGTTAGACATAAAGTTGTGTCCAAGACAAAAGGTGACCCTTTAAATTGATAATTTAATGGATACAGGCAGTTCTTTATTTTTACAAAAAGGATGCCTGAAAATAGGTTTTGAAGTTTATAAATTTAACAGTGCCTTATAAGTTAATAAAAGGATTCCCCAAGAGCTGCATATATTATAAAATGTTGAACTGCTTTTCTACAGACATGGTTTTCTTGAACCCAGACAAATCCAAACAGGTGGGTGAAAAATCTTTACAGGCTACAAGAAAAAGACAGGAGATAGTCACTAGTCAGTCCCAAGAACCCAGTTTTCAGTGGCCAACACTGGCCAAATGAGTAGTTAGGAAGCGCCAATACTAATCTTCAAATAGAGGGCTCCAGGACTTGCTAAGCTCATGAGGTAGGGGTGGAGAGAGGTCTATATTCTTTCTACCACCAGAAGGGCCTCCACGTGATTTTCAGAGTATTCTCACTCACCAGACTATCAGCAACAAGGGACTTGACCACTGTCTAAAAATGCTGAATGAGGCTGGCAGTTGGTGAATGAAGAGAATTAATTGGAGGAATGGGCACCCACCAGAGGTCTTGCAATCATAGATTTCCCAGGGCCTGTCTGCCACAGACTCCTGATGGGGGAAAATGTGGGTCAGGATGGAGAGTTGGGAAAAGCAGCAGAGAAGCTTTAGCTTGTGTGGTGTCAAGGGTTTTGTGTTTTACTAGGCATTTTCAACAGCCACTAACTTATACAAACAGGCCTAAAAATACTCCTCTCCTCTACCTTGGCGACCAGCCAGTCTTTGGTCCTAGCAGTAACCATGGGAATTAGGAATTAAATACCAGGTAATCAGAGAAGGACAAATCTGGTTCAACCATGCTTTGTTTCCAATGCTAATTAGGTGTCCTAAGAAATGGAAAACATGAGTTACTTCCAAGTTAAATTTGTTTCATTCTAACCCTAGAAAAGGTTACAATCACTAATTAAAAACAGTTTGGGAACAGAAATATTAAGGTGAGCACTGTTTGTTAGTTTGTTGTTCATTCTGCATGAACATATTACCAATAAGACATTTTTGTTCCTTGACAGGGAAATTTGAATTATTTTAAAGTGGTCAAATTTTAAATAGTGATAGTGATCTGTGTTACAGCTATATAACTTCTCAGTAGATCTTTTTCAGACATTTTAGAATGTCTCCTAAATAAAGTCACAAAATGAGAACACACATCACAAAGTAAAAAAAGGGCCAGAACATCTATCCTGGTTTTGTTGTTACCTTCAGTATATTCTAAAAAAATTTCTGGTAGAAGAAATATGTTACTTTTAATCTACTGATATTATTTATGACTTATTTACAGCATTCATACTGTGAATGATAGAAAAAAATATATTTTTTAAATTTATCTTACTAAAACTCCCCTACTAAAGGTATGCTATTTTATAAAAAGAAAATGTCACCCTAACATGTGTGGCTAAGAAAAAGAAAAAATGAGCCATCATAAGCATCTTTTGAGTGCTGTCAGATTGCTCAAGTGAGGAGAATGGGGAAACCTATAAAGCAAAGCAGGTCAGAGCAGGGGAAGTGCAAATTAAAATCAAGTCAGGCTTAAGTGAAATGAAAGAGCACTTTACAAGAAAGTCCAAATCTAGTTACACAATACATCACAGGCAGGAAGGCAAGCAAAGAATCAATGAAAACTGGTTATGATCAAGGTGGATTCAAGGATGGAAGAAGATAGCAAAGAGTAAATGTTTGACGTTGATTTTACTGAAGACATGAGTGACATTTTCACTCTCAAATTTTCTTTAGAAGGAGAAAGGTCAGAGATATTAGATCAAATACTATCCAATTCGTAGGTGGTGCTAATCCTATTATAGAGTAGAAATAACCATGAATAAATTATATGCTACCAAGCATTTTAAAATAATTGAAAGATGAAATTATGAAAGTATTGGTCTAAATATCGGGAAAGTAGCCAGACTGCTGCATTTCCCTGTATGTAAAAATAAAGGCTGATACTAGTGTTCCCCTTGAAGGATTGTTGTGAAGGTTAAACGCAATAACATAAATAAACTGCTCAGAACAGTTCCTGGAATGTTGTAAGTGCTCAAACAGCATTATTATTTTTGTTATTTATCAAACCAAATGAATCTTATAAGATTAGCAAGCAAACAAGGGTTGAAAAACAATAAACACAGTAAGGCTCACTGATACCTGGATCACAGCCTTTACTCTGCTATCTGTATGATCATTCTCAAGGCACTTCATTTTTCTGGGCTTTTATTCTTTATAAAATGAAGAGATTGAACTAGATTATCTCTATAGTCTCTTCTAGCACATCTATGATTTTTAGGACTTTATGCATCAATAATCTTAGCATCTTTGTAGAGTTGAGGTCTGTCATATATATGTTCTTAAATTATTTTAATATTTATGTTTTCTTTATGTATCTCTTCATAAGATTGTGAATTTCATACTTTGTACATACATTAGGGCAAGTTTCAATACCAAAACATTTTCTAGAATTCACTCTCAAAGGTGAAGTCTTGAATTAGATTTCTCTTGGCCTTTGATACGTACCCATGAGCATGTTAAACATGTCCTACAAAACAAGCAATTTGACTCCATTTCCTCATCTCACACAATAAACTTAACAGACGATAAGTACAGATTTGGCAGTTACTTCTCTGCATACTAGAGAAATTTTGTCTTTTATCAATATATCTTTATCTACATAATTCAGTCACTTGGCAATTTTTGCACTATTTTAAAATTAAGTAAACCTTTTTATCAGGGTTGTTTGTAAACAAAATAAATAGACTTTGATTAAGCTATGTAGGGATCTAACAGAAATTAAGAAAAATTGAGCTAGGAATCTAGGGAAGGATATCAATTAAGGCAGTGTAGGATATAGAAAACTAGGTATTCTTCAGAGCATTATTGTTCAGATGACTCAGCTCCAACTTCTTTTTTCTTCATCAGTACTATCAGCGTTCAAATAAACAAAATAAAGACTCTGATATTCCTAGAATGTGCCCCAATTTGGCAGAAGAGAGAAAGGCAAACGGCCTCAAGAATATCATATATGGTGACAGAAAAAGGTCTGAGGAAAAATGAGATGGGCAAGAGAAGTTTAGTGTTATCAGATGACACTTGGGAAGTGTTTTAAAAAAAGAAGACGAGTTTTGTTTTCAGTTTGTAAAGTTATGATCTAAATTGTAATTATTAATTCTCAAAGTGTGTGTGTGTGTGTGTGTGTGTGTGTGTTTTGCGGTACGCGGGCCTCTCACTGTTGTGGCCTCTCCCATTGCGGAGCACAGGCTCCGGACGCGCAGGCTCAGCGGCCATGGCTCACGGGCCCAGCCGCTCCGCGGCATGTGGAATCTTCCCGGACCAGGAACCCATGTCCCCTGCATCGGCAGGCGAACTCTCAACGACTGCGCCACCAGGGAAGCCCTAGGGAAATTTTTGACTCTGTATCTGTCAAAAACTTTTCTGACCTGTGGGATACTGCCATCCGGTGAACCAATGTTGGTAATCATTGATCTGGCCACATAGTTGAAATTTAAAACACAACCACTATTCATCTTTTAAAGATAAACTTCAGAGACATCAGTGATGGTTAAATATCTCTATTTTGTTAAATATTAATTAGTTACACAAATGCATGAATATAATAAGCGTAAGACATTGGGTATGTAGGATGTTTTGTTCAAGATGTTCATGGTTTTTGTTTGTTTTTTGTCATTATTTATGGCAGCAATATGATAAATGATATGATAAATAATATGATAAATTCTTTAGTGTTCATTATATACTTGTAAAATATCTATCTCATTTATAAGATCAGGTAAAGTAGAAAATTAGATGTGGTTAGATTTCTACAATCAGCATACTTTGATATGATAGTTCCAAAAATTTAAATCAAATACTAGGGATACCCTTTAAGAAACACTTCACAAGTACAACACATTAACATAACATTGAGTCATGAGATAGGTTGTAACCTTGTTTTTTAAATAGAAATCTTATTAACAAATTTTAAAATTTAAGAAAATCTGCAAGAGTATGAGATAAGCTTGTCCAAATAAAAATAGCAAATTCTTTCTCATAGGTCAGCAAATTACTTACTTAGGTGACCCTGTTTTATTCACCTTCTGAAATTTGACCATTAAACAACGTATTTCAATTCTTATATATTCTAAAAATATTCCAAAATCATATTCATATATATAAAATATATACATATATATGGACTAAAATATATTCCAAACATATATATGTATTAAAATTTGGACAAAAGACTTGAAACATTCATTCTTCCTACTTAATATTTGTGGTTACTCTTTAATCAGCGCTAGTATTAAAGCTACTCCTTTTTCTTTCTACTAAGGATGATTTTTTACTTCTGATATCAGTTTTTTAAGTGAATGTTTTGTCTAGCTCTGGATTTAGAAATGAAAATTTTATTTTCCTTATTGTAACTGTAAAATAAAGGACTGTGAAAGTAACAGTTCACATAATACTAATGTGAAGGCACCAAGAGAATGTAGCAAATAGTAATAAAGTTTGCTTTCCATGTTCATATCTCTAGATGGATTTGCTATAAGATAGCGCTATACTTAGCATGACAATAGCATCTTTTTTTTTCCACATGGATCAAACTTACCATTAATTCAAATATTTATTTATTTGGTTGTGCCAGGTCTTAGCTGCAGCAGGTGGGCTCCTTAGTTGCGGCATGTGAACTCTTAGTTGCAGCATGCATGTGCGATCTAGTTCCCTGACCAGGGATTGAACCCAGGCCCCCAGGATTGGGAGCACGAGGTCTTATCTGCTGCGCCACCGGGGAAGTCCCAAATAGCATCTTGACATATTTATATTTCAACATTCTTGCATTGTTTTTGACATCTTAATAAATGACTTGAGTAATTATTTTAAAGGAGTTTTAAAGACAACTATATTCTATTTTTATTCCTTTCCTAAATCCCTTGATAGATTTTGTATCAAACATAATACCAGATTAGCCTTATCTGATTGTTCAGAGTTTTACCAAAGCATTTTATTTCCATTCCTGTCATTGTCCCCTGAATTTGCCCTAGTAATGGGAATTTCAAACCTAGAGATGGGTTTTGATCAAGTTTTATGACTAATTTCTATAAGGCATGACAAGGTTAAGACTCCCACAAATCAATCTTAGTGTGGCTATGACTGCACTTTTTCATGAGCACAAGGAAGTGTTAGATAACAGCTATGTCTATGCCAAAGGAATCACAGCATTTTGTTTCACTCTTAGTTGCTTGTTTCTAGGATATGGGAAGAACTTAGTAAATAATTAATTGTGGTATGAAGGCTACTAACCTCACTTGACAATTCCCTTTAAAAATAAGCTATACTCTTGAGTCCTTCTTTAGATAGTTTTCTTAACCTTGACACACCTCTAAATTGTCTATAATGTTCTAAGAATGCCTGATTTAATCCTGGTTACCAAATATATAGAACAGAATCAAATTTTCTGTTAATCATAGATAAAGATTAGTTAATATTTATTATTTAGTAATAAATGTAACCATTATTCACTATAATCCACACATTTATATTGAAATATTTTTGGATTGATTTGCTTCTAAACCATTCTACTCTTCACCAAAACTCAATAAATACAAATATAATCATTAAGTTTTTTTTCTGAATGTCAGGAATGAAAAAAAATCATTCATGTACTCCTCATAAATATATAGAATCTGATTAGGAATTTGAAATTTAAATTCTAACTTTATTTCAGGCTTCCTGATTAACTTGGGAAAATCACTCACTGCATTTTTTTTTCTACTCAGTTTTCTGATTTTAAAGAAGTTATATTCATTTATTTAACATGCATTTGTTGAAAGACTGTCAGTTGATAATCTTAATAATTTTTCTCAATCCTTGCGGAATAGAATGTTTCCTGGAACAAAATTTTACAGACTTTAGTTTTATTATTATTATTAACACAAAAACTTATTGTATAGACTACCAAACTTAAGTTTATCTTGATTTCCTCTTAACTATCCTTTGGCTAGATAGTTTTCCACTGCTGATTGGAGTGTGTGTGTGTGTGTGTGTGTGTGTGTGTTTTAGACCCCATAGTCTTCCTATTCAAGGAGTATATGGCCATGTGCAAGCGTATCCTTTTATTATTTATGTAAGCTATCCCTTTCAAAACTCATGAAAGAACAAAAAGAAAACCTATTTAGGTTGGAGTCATATGCCCCAAGGATTGAAATGCATTGCTTTGCCTAGAACCAGCACAGAAGGGAAATAAATGAAGGGGACATTGTTTACTTTTGAGTTAGAAGGATCATTTCATATTACAATGGTTCCTAAGAAGCCTGAAGCAGTCATCTGAGAAGAGTAGACGAGTGTTTTTCCTGTTGTTTATATTTATCTGAAAGGAAGTTTTAAGAGCACGGAGAGTCTTTTAGTCATTAAGCACTAGAGACATTATAAGGAGATCAGAGGAGACAAAGCCCATCACGTAGAATATATTTGTATGATTTGATAATTTTGTTACAAAACTACATATATGATATATATTCTTTCTACTTGAAAGGGAAATTTATCTGGGAGAATTTTTTCTCTTCTTAATAAATTGCCAAATCACATATAGTTTCCTTGAAACCCAGAATAGCAATTATCATTTGACTTTTCTAAGGTTATAGCTAAGTTGGAAAAGAAGTCTTTTATTCAACATATTTCATGAGGAACACATGGCCTTCAGAGAATAGCATGTTTGAACTGAACCTAGTCAATAACAGATCTCATACCCTTGGCTAATTTATTAGCCACCTGTTTCATTTTTACAGTATAATCGAAAAGTTAGGATTCCCTCACTACATATGCAACATTTTGCACTCTGAATGCTTTCAAATCAGATAAAACCTCAAGAGTTGATATTGAGGATAACATTCATAACTTTCAAGATCAGATATGAATTCACTCTTTAATATTTTCCTTTATTATTATCTTTATTGTAATAGCCTTTTATTACAAAAATCTCAAATGGAGAAAAATCACGCCAAGAATTCTTCAGATCTTAGATTGGCTTAACACTAATACAGAAACAGATACTGCAGTGCTTGAAGCTTAATTGTATCTGTCTGGATTAAAACCACTATGAATTCCGATAATAATTATAACTTGAATGAAGACAAAAAGCGTGTGTGTTATCGTGGATAAAGACAGTAACTCTACATTACTGTTGACTTTCATTTGAGACAGTGCTCACACCCACTCAATCACTCAAACAAAGTGTCCCCACCATGATGATGATTGCTTTCACTTTCCCCCTACAAAACAGGAACACACCTCTGCACACACATGGTGGGCAGTGGATCAACCCTGGTAAATCATGGACATGTTTGTGAGAATACGTCAAGTGGTAGAAATGTGACTAGTTTATGGTACTTTATTTTCCAGTTCTGAATATCAGGAGACTTCTAGCTCCATCCCAGAGACAGAAGTGTTTTATGAGGTACACTCTGCAGTAAATTTGGATAAGCTTGGTCTACCCGAGGAACAGGGTTCAGGGCAAGAAGGCACTTGTGACTCCTGGAACTGGTTTAGAATTGAGAGCTACATGATAATAGGCTTGAAGCACAACCTTGTACTCTTAAGGCATGACAAAAGAAAAACAAAAACAAAGGAGCAGTGCCATCTCTGCAAATCTTTCCTGGCCTTTAGAATTTGCCTCAGTGATATTCTCAATGAGATTCCATCCTGTGAGAGCCCTGAACTGATGTGTTCCCTTTCATCAAGGCCACTGAAAACACAGGATCACAGAGCATGTGACCCCCAGCCATTCAAAATCAATGTCTGTGAGTTAAACTATTCTGCCCAGACTGAGATTCTAGTTGCCAGCTTCTGTGAATCCAAATAACAGTCCTAGGAACAACTTGCAGTCCTGGAATGACCACTTGTGTATCTTCTCCCACTACTTTTAGATAATCTGATCTTGGTAGGTATTTTTAAAAAAGAGAAATGACAAATGCTAGCTAGAAAGCAAGTTTTATCTTTAAGTATTTTCTATTTTCCCTAATAATTCTACAATCAGAAGATTCAGCATGCTGACTAAACAGACTTATTACCTTTTCGATTATTGATTATTTAATATTAATCAATTTATTCAATTTAACAAACACATAGCACTCCCTATGCATCAGACAATGTGAAAATTGCTTTACAAATATAAACTCATTTATTTCTCACAACAGCACTATGAAATACTTGTTTTTTCCCCCATATTTAGGTAAGAGAACTGAGGCAGAAAAAGAATAAATACATGGTCCATTCATGGTGAGACGGCTTCTCAGTGTTGGAACCAGGTTTCTAACACAGAGAGTCTGCCTCCGGAGTCTCTACTGGTAGCCATTTTGATCTGCTGTTCTTATCAGTTTGCTCACATCTTTCTCCCTATTAATCTTGACATGATCAATCAGTATTTATTAAATAAATGAAAGCTTTGATATGCATATCTTTGTTTAGATGACCTAATAGTGTGCCTTAAGACACTGGCAAAATATTTGTTCTGCATATTGATTAATGTTTCACTTAAAATTATGCTGTGAATGTGATATTTTCCTGGTAATACTTATAGACCACTGACCTATATATTGAGCAACATGACTTCTTGTTTTAACCATGTTTGAATCATGGCACCTAGCAGAGAAAGGAGATAGGAATTATAACAAATGCATGTCATAGAAATAAATAGCTAGTAACTTGCATATGCACAGTATACTTTTACTACCAAATTTACTTCAGGTTGCCAGTTAAGTCATTTTAAAAAGAGAATTGTTGCCACTTTTCCTCCTTTCAAGTTCATATTGAAAACTGATGTGTTTGACCAGCTCAACATCTGCCAAGGTGATGAGTATGTTTCCTTTTCCTATAGTATTTTGGGATAAGAGCAGTTGATAATTTGGGGCTATTTTTGTCAGTGACATGTACAATTTAATGATTCTCTTTGCAAAAAGAGAATTTAATATGATACTATACTTTTATTATTTAATTTTGTAGTATTCTGCAAAACCTGTCAGAAAATAGAAAAAATGAACAGCTCTTGTCATAATGCAATATTAAAAATAAAAAGAAACATTTGTTCCTAAGCTGCTATTTTTTCCACAGAGATTTTCACAAGCATTGATATTTTCACACAGAGGTTTGCTTAAGTAATGATATTTTTAACCACAGGCAATTCTTTTTAGTCATTGTCAAAACTGACAGCTAACTTTAAGTGGAGTATATTGTCTTTGTATAGGAAAGCATCATATCTTATACCGTATGACATTAATTATAGCTACCAACATTTAAAACTAAAATATCAAAAATGACATCACATTGCTTACCTCCACAATATTTCTGGTTGTCAGACAGTTTGATCTTTGCCTGGAAAATTAAAGACTTAGCACATCCTATTGCCTTATACTTTTTTTAGAAAATATGTCATCTTTCTCATTTAAGAGAAGAAAATATTTCCTTATAATATTTTAGAATTTTTTATACTCAATGGAAATACTGAGTTTATTTTAGCCTAAGCCATAGTATGGACTCAAACAAAGTAAGCATTCACCCAACATTTTGCCTAAGTCTTTTTATTAGCTGTATGACCAATATTGTATAGTCAGCTTTTCCATGAAATAATAACATAAGGCAGAATGTTACACTTTTTATGTGATAAAAAACTTAATATTTACGTGAATGGGATATTCACTCAAATAATAAAATCAAGAGATGAAGAAAGAGGGAAAAAAAGAGAGACAGAAAAAATGAACATTTGTTAATGAAATTACTTGCAAAACGTTAAAGAAGATTCTTTTATAGTGCTAAAAGATGTTAAACTCTTTAAGGAAGTAGAATTATTTCATATTGGAACATTCATCAAAAAATAATTTAAAAGCTTCTGGTGTGTCCATGGGAGGACACATGTAACAGCTATCTCTGAGAATGACATGAAGACTAGCAGAACAGATTTTCTACAACTAAGGATATAAAGCAAAGGCTACATCGAGACAGGTAGGAGGGGCAGAGAGGCAGTCTAGTCAGAACCCACACCCCTGGGGTGGCAACCCACGAACAAGACAGATATCACAACTGTGGAGGTCCCCCCAGAGGAACGAGGGGTCTAAGCCTTGAATCAGGCTTCCCAGCCTAGGGGACTTGCACTGGGAAGCCAAGCTCCCATAAAGTCTGGCTTTGAAAACCAGCAAGATTTATGTCCAGAAGAACCAGAGAGCTGTTGGAAACTTAGACTCTACTCTTCAAAGGTTTATGTACAAACTCACTCATTCCAAATCCCAGTGCAGACACAGCAGATTGAAAAGCATCTGGGTCATATGAGAGGGAGATCGGAAGTATTTTAGGGCATATGCTGGAGGGGCAGGTATTTGGTGGAACTTTCTCCAGGGACTGAAGCGCTGGCAGGTGCCTTTTTTTTTTTAACTCAACCTTCCACCTAGCTGGCCCAGTACTGGTAGGCACCATTTCAGTCACTCCTCAACAACCTAGCTACCACCATGCTCCCTAACCCAGTATTCCCCTAGAACCTGCCACACCCCACCCTGCAGACTACCCCAGCTGGCACCACTGCCCCCAAAAGGGGATGTCACTCTGAGGGGCCAGCCCTGCACACTAGCACATGCACAGCAGTTGTGGCTTGCAGCAGTCACAGCCCAAATACAACAGGAGGGGTCATGCAGCACACACAGGGCATACCTCTGGAGCCCCTGGCTCTGGTGACCATGGCAGGTTGGCCACGGGGCCCCACAGGACACCTTCTACGTAAGACCACTCTATCAAGACTGGGAGAGGTAACTGATATATCTAGTACATAGAAATAAACACAGAGAGTTAGGCAAAATGAGGAGACAAAAGATTGCCTTCCAAATGCAAAAACAAGACAGAACTTCAAAAGAGAACTAAACGAAACATAGATAAGCCATTTACCAGAGAAAGTTAAAAAAAATAGTCATAAAGATGCTTACTGAACTCAGAAGAATGGATAACCTCAGTGAGAACTTCAGCAAAGAGATAGAGAATATAAAAATGAACCAGTCAGACTGAAGAATACAACTGAAATGAAAGATAAACTAGAGGGAATCAACAGCAGATTAGAGGATCAGAATAACAGACCCCTGATCTGGAAGACAGGGTAGTGGAATTTGCCCAATTGGAACAGCAAAAAGTAAAAAGGAAGATAGTTTAATAGACCTCTGGAACAACATCAAAGATACTAACATTCACATTAAAGGGGTCACAGAAGGAGAATAGAGAGAGAAAGAGACAGAAACCCTATTTGAAGAAATAGTGGCTAAAAACTTCCCTAACCTGGCAAAGGAAACAGAAATCCAAGTCCAGGAAGCACAGAGTCACAAACAAGATAAACCCAAAGAAACCCATACCAATACACGTTATAACTAAAATGTCAAAAGTTAAAGATAAAAAGAGGTTCTTAAAAGCAGAAAGAGAAAAACAACTAGTTACATACAAGAGAACCCCTATATCAGCTGATTTGTCAGCAGGAACTTTACATACTATATGGGACTGGCCCAGGCACAATATATTGAGAGTGCTGAAAGGAAAAAAAAAAAATTACAACCAAGACTATGCTACCCAGCAAGCTTATTCAGAATTGAAGGAGAGATAAAGAGTTTCCCAGACAAGCAAAAGCTAAAGGAGTTCATCACCACTAAACCAGCCTTACAAGTAATGTTAAAGGGACTTACCTAAGTGGAAAAGAAAAGGCCAAAACTAGAAATAAGAAAATTATGAAAGAAAAAAATCACACTGATAAAGGCAAACATATAGTAAAGGTAGTGGGACCAAACAGTTTTAAAGCTAGTATAAGGATTAAAAGGCAAAAGTAGTAAAATCATCTGATCTAAAACAATTAGTTAAGTGATACACAAAATAAAAAGATCTAAAATATGACATCAAAAGCATACAACATCAGAGGGGAGTGGAGTAAAAATATAGTGTTTTTAGAATGCACTTAAATTTAAATGAACAACTTAAAATAGACTGATATAGACATAGTACCATAGAACCTCATGGTAACCACAAACCAAAAATCTACAACAGATACACAAAAAATAAAGAAAAAGTATTACAAACATAACACTAAAGAAAATCATCAAATCGCAAGGAAATATTACAAGAGAAGAAGAAAGGAATAGAGAAGAGCTACAAAAACAACCAGAAGACAATTAACAAAATGGCGATAAGTACATACCTATCAATAATTACTTTAAGTGGAAATAGGCTAAATGCTACAATCAAAAGACATAGGGTGGCTGAATGGATTAAAAACAAAAACAAACACAAGATCCATATATACACTGCCTTACAAGGGACTCACTTCAGAGCTATAGACACCACAGACTGAAAGTGATGGGATGGAAGAAAGTATTCCATGCAAATGGAAACAAAGAGACAACTGAGGGGGCAGTATTTACATCTGACAAAATAGACTTTAAAACAAAGACTGTAACAAGAGACAAAGAAGAGCATTACATAATAATAAAAGGATTCATCCAACAAGAGGATATAACACTTACAAGTATCTATGCACCAAACTTAGGAGCACTAAATGCATAAAGCAAATATTAACAGACATAAAGGGAGAAAGTGACAGTAATACAATAATAGTAGGGAACTTTAACACTCCACTTACATCAGTGGATAAATCATCCAGACAGAAAATCAACAAAGAAACATTGGCCTTAAGTGACACATTAGCACAGACAGACTTACTAAGCATGTACAGAAATTCCACCCCCAAACAGCAGAATACACATTCTTTTCAAGTGCGCATGAAACATTTTCCATGGTAGATTACATGTTAAGCCACAAAAGAAGTCGCAATAAATTTAAGAAGACTGAAATTCTATCAAGCATTTTTTTCTAACCACAAGTGGTATGAAACTAGAAATCAATTACAAGAAGAAAACTGAAATAAACACAAGTGGAGACTAAACAGTGTGCTTCTAAACAACCAATGGGTCAATATAGAAATCGAAGAGGACACAAAATTAAAATCCACAAAAAAAAGATTGATAAATTTGACTACGTAGAAATTTAAATTATCTGCCTGGCAAAATCTACCACAAGCAAAGTTTAAAGGCAAAGATGAACTGATATATAGATGATATAGATATAGATATAAAGAAACATATAGATAGTGATATATATGACATAATAAAAAGGCTAAAAAATACCTAAAATCTGAAAATATTTTAAGAATCCATAAGGAAAATAAACAGGCCTTCATGCAACTGATGGCACTGTGACTTGGTGCAACTTCATAGATGGAGGGCAATTAGATACTCTCTAAATACACACACACCATATACACACACATACACACATACATCCCTTATATACCTGTGACTTAGCAGTTCCACTTTTAGAAATTTATTCTAGAGATATATTCACACATACTTGAAATACAGGATTACAAGATTATTCAACCAGCATTATCTACAATAGAAAAGATTGGAAACAATCTTCAAGCCTATGAATGGTTAAATAAATTATGACATAGATAATGGGACACTATTTGGGGGTAAATAAAAAGTGAGGATACTCGATGCTGAATTGGAAAAATATCCAAGAATTATTAAATGAAAAAGTAAGTTATGAAACAGTGTGTAGAGTATGCTACTATTTATGTATGAAGGGAGCCAAAGAGAGACTCATATTTCTTGCATTTGTATGTGTTTGTATAAGTATGGGAAGGGTAAACACAGTTAGACTCACACATTCACACAAAATAAGAACATTGTTTGAAGAAGGGAAATAGTATAATCAACTACTGTCAGGGTCCTGTCCATATTTGTTGTTATTCATTGATTTTTTTTAGGTGCCCCTGGTGTCTATTGAAATTACCTGAGGATTCTCTACCTGAGAGTTTTATTTTTATCCAGGTTTTCCCTTTGGGCAAGCTCGGTGTGCCAGGGCATTAACACCCTAGGAGCAGCCTCCAGCAAGGACAAGTGGAAGTTAGAGGATGACAGCCCCAGATTCTTCCCCAGATGGTGGGCTCACCCTGAAATTTGTTTTACACCAATAGCTCAAGAACTCCAGTGGGATCATGGCCAGTTAATCTCAGTAGTGAAGAGCTTGCTAACAGGTCCTGTACTGGCTTCCTTCTCTTCCCTCTGTCACTTCCCCATGCTCTGCCTGGTGCCTCCACACTTCCTTCCAGAAACCACATGCTTGAGAGTCCTTGTCTGCTTGTGTGCTTCTTAGGGGACCAGCCTAAAATACTGGATGACTGGGAAACAAGCAAGCGGAAAACTTTGCACAGTATGCTCTCGTTTTCTTTAATTTTGAATCATAAGAATGTTCTAATAAAAATTAACTGAAAATATTGGACACTAGGAATTGAATGAGCTGCAGCTCTAGACCACTTAATATCATGTACTCTAGGAACTAGTCTCTGACTAGAGTTTGGCAGGCCCCTCCCCCCAGAGTTTGGCCTACCAATTACATAAAAAGTCTTTTTAAAACTTTGTTTTTTCAACAAATGAATCATCTCACCTACAGTTGTCACAATCTAATTCTCCTAGAGAAGCCTTATCCTCAAGTTTTGGGGTCAATTTGGCTGCCACCTCATTCACTTCCCTCACTATATTTTATAAATAAAATCTTAATGACAGTTGCCAGATCTATTACATCACACTGGGCTATGAAATATTATTTATGAAATGATTCTAGGGGCAGAGCTCATCTAGTTAACTCTCTCCCAGTGTATTCCTAACTGCACATTTTATTTTGCAAACATCTAATTATATCCAGGTATTTTAAGACTTATGGCTTCAGTACATCTTTTGTTCGCTGTCAGTTTGGATGATATTTTCCTTGGCCCTGCAGACTCTTCTAGAGATTGAGGCCAGTTTAAACTCTAGGATTTTCACAGGTCTCAGCCCGTGAAATTCCATACAGTGGAGATGGGGTCAGAAGGCCTCTACTGAGATTTTAACATCACCACCTGTAAGTGACCTGCAGAAAACCATTGTGCACCCCTGTAAGCTGCAGATAACTGATGTGCCTTAGAGGGTTGTGGTACAGATTAATTATGATGAAGATGATGCTGAGAATGGGTTTTTGGGATATTTTTATCATATGAGCTATATATGTTAGATCTCTATTGGGATAGATTATGCAAATTTTCCCATACTTAGCTGTTATGCAAGGTCTGACACATGTTGTAGCTTATATTTGGTCATGCCAGGAAATTCTAGTTCGTTTTTACAATTCCCTGCTTTTTATTTTTGATTTTATAGGTGATATGTGCTCTTACAGTCACATTTATGTTACTTTTTCTGTCACTAAAAATGAATATCCATACCTTCAAGATTTCTTTCCCCTCTGAAAGTATATTCTCTGTGTCCTTCGGGTGAAAAAAATTATGCACATTCTTGGTGTTTGAATTTTAAATCTGTGAAAACAGTGTTTAAAAGTACCAAAAATTGGGCCCAGGAGAATTTTTGTTTTGTTGTTTTTTAACATCCCATGCTTTCTAGACCAGTCCAATGCCTTTTTTTTGCTACTCTGGCATAAGTGATATGATATAACTTATTTCTGAAAAGCACCAAGTAAATAGATCTGCATATTGTCATTGGGCTATTTGAATCCACCTCCTCTGGGGTCCTACCATGTGCTTTGGAGCCAGAACATTAAGACTGGTATGAAACATATAGGATTTTTGGTTTAGGAAAACTTTTTTGTATAATTGTGAAATTCTCAAAGCTCTGAAAACCCACTCTGTTCCTGATATCACAATCTTAGTCCTCTTCCAGATGAACTGAATCCTGTCTTAATTTAACTACACTTTACCAGCATTACAACCAGTGTCATAAATTTGTTTGTACTAAGTGTTGATATAAAGACACTCATCACATTAACTTCCTGGGATTTATTATATCTGCAAAACATAATAAAAAAATGTATATAAATAGTCCTTTTAAAAATTCCTCTAGCAGGACAGATATATTGCCCTCGACTTTGACTGCCTGACGTGTTTACTCGTACATTTCTCTTAGGTTCATTTGCCATTATCTATTAGTGGATAGTCTTATCCTGGTGGTATCAGCCCTTCTTTCTCCATAGGAAAAATGTTTATTTCCCTCAAATAAAAACCAACACAGCCTAGGTTTTTCCTACAGGAGGTGTTATGGACTGAACTATGTCCTCCCAAAACTCATAGGTTAAAACCCTAACCCCCGATAAGACTTTATTTGAAGATAAAACCTTTAAGGAGGTAATTAAATTATGTCATAATGGGGGATCCTAATCCAGTAGGATGGTGCCTTTATTAGAAAAAGAAGAGACATCAAGCATGGATATACACAGAGAAAAGACCATGTGAGTTCACAGTAAGAAGGTGGCTATCTGAATGCCAAGGAGAGAGACATCAAAAGAAACTAACCCTGTCAGCACCTTAACCTTGGACTTCTGGCCTCCAAACTGTGAGAATGTTTCTTGTTTAAGCCACCAGTCTGTGGTATTTTGTTATGGTAGCCCCAGCTGATCAAACAGGAATTTATATACATATTTTCCAAATTTGTGGTAAATCCCAAAGTCTCAATTTTTAACCAGATTAGCTGTAATTCCCCAGGACATGCATATATTTGGCACAGTATTTCAGAACAAAATATGCAGAAAATGCAAACCTAACATTTTTAAAGCATTATTATTTCAATTCTGTATCACATATTTTCTTTGTAAATATCTATTGACTAAATTGACATTAGTGGCAATTATAAATGTTTAAAACATTCTCAATAATATTTTAATTAAATATAGAACTAAATATTTGAAGTATGTTTAAAATTTACGCATTTAGTTGTCTCTTACTTTGGAAGACAAAATATATCAGGTTTTTAAGAAAATTCTCACATAGAGCAATTCCACCATTTTTTACAGCATTCATTGAAACCAACCTGTAGTGAAAGCCATATGTGTAGATATGAAGATTTACATGTTGATTATTTCCCCACTTCCAATTAGGAGAAATAATAGTAATCCTATGATAAAATATGATACCATTATAATTTATTTGTTCATTTATGTATTCAACTAACATTAATTCAATGCTTACTCTCTATATGATAAGAATCATGGGGGTTCAGCAGAAAATAAGCAAAATCTCTGTAATCAAGGAGCTTATATTTTACTAAGAAAGGCAGAAAATGAATTAATTATTTCAATGAACTCAGTTAATTCATTAATAATAAATAAATGCAGAAAAGTTCATTTTTTCTGGACTGAAATGATAGACTAACTACCCTCATAAAGTTCCTGATGCTGTAATCTAAACAGCACCAGACTCCACGATCTGAGTACTAATCTTGGGTTTACCATTACTAGCTGCAGTTCTGCAGTTCAATTAACTTTATAAGCCCTAAATGAAAATTCTAATACTTCCCTGGCTTGCCTCAAAGAGTGGTTGTCAGGAGTGAGTGAAATAAAATAAGACAGTTCTTTGAAAACTTGTAAGCAGCTACAGTGTGTACTTCTGTAGAGTGAGAGTAACTAAAAACTGATCTCTCTCTGGCTCTTTCAGGGAATTCTACAAATTATTCTAATCTGTATCTCAGCCCATCTCTCTTTATCAAGCTCCAAACTCAAATGTTCAACTAGACAGGTTAATCTGTATTTTTCATAGACAAAATAACCTCAGCATATCCAAAATATGACTCACTACTCAGGCTTCTCTTGCACCAACCTTTTTTCTCTCTTGTACCCCTTTTCTTTGTTGCTTTCAGCACTATACATCAGAATTAGAAACCTGAAATCTGTCTTTAACTCCTTGTATTTATTCTTGCAACCAACAACCTATCAGTCGACACCTCTTGATAATTTTGAAGTTTGTGTTCTTCAAATATGTTCCTGCCTGTCTCTTTCTAAGGCTGTTCATTACCTTAGTTAGTTCTCATCAGTATGATTTTAATAATCAAGTATTATCACCCCTTTCTCCATTCTTGTTCTCCTCAAACTTATCCCTACCAAAACTGCCAAAGTGAAATTCTAGACCTTGAACTAAGTTCTTTAAGATCTTTTAGTAGAAACCCACCACCTATAAAAGAAAGGTTGGGGTATTTGACATAGTAAGTGTGGTATAACAAAATCTATTACCTTTCTACCTCTCTAGTCAAATCCTACTGTTTTTCCATCCCTTATACTTTACAAACGAGTAATGCACAGTAAATTTCAAGTTACTTCAAACTCTATTCTGTTGTTATTCACATATCTATTCTTTTTGCCCAGAATACCTTTCACCATCTTATCACTTTATTAACTCTTACCTTTCAAAACCCAACTCAAGCTTCACTTCTGGGATATCTTCATTGATCCACATGGAAAAATAAAATAAACACTCCCTCTCTTCACTCTGCTATATTATATATACACCTCTGCTATGGAACTTATGTTATTTTATAATTCTTAGCTTGAATGTCTAACTCATTTACTACAATATCAATGATTTATAGATAGCAATTATGCATTTTTTGAGCTCTAAAACCTAGCCTAAAACATGGCTCATCATGTACACTCAGTGAATGATTCTTAATGATTCTTAGTCTAAAAATCACAATAGTTTGACTACTGCAGACCCATGAGGTCAGAGAGAACTTTCAGTGAAACAGAAATTAACTCTGTGATTTACTTACATCAGTATGCAAGACCATATCTCTCATTTATCCTTTGGATGTTTTGTTTGTTATTTTGTATGGGGAAATTAAAAACAAAACTGCTGAGTAATAACAAAGGTCATATGGTCCCTGAATGACGGATTTGTACCTGATTTTAATTTTATTGTGTATATAAATTTTGGACATTAACTTCAGAAAGTATGAAGGAAGCTAGGTAAAAAAATTGAGTTAGTTATAAAATAGTGTTATAAAAATACTTCTAATATTATTTATTATTATAATAGTTCACAGTTGAACTATTTTATGTGATATAGACAGTTAAAATAGCACTTAAATATTTTATTTTCACCTAACACTTATAATTTATTATAATTAAATAATAATTTAATTGGACAATTAAGCATTGGGCAATTTAGTAATATTGCTTACTTGTCCATAAAATTTGGGTCAAGGCAATATTTATTAGTTCCCCAATCTACAATATTGCACAATGATTTTTTCAAAGATTCAAATGTATTAATAGTCATTAAAATAATACAGTAACTTCAAAGACTAAATACAAAGTATTTAGTAATAAGTATTAAGTGTTTATATCTAAAGAAGAAAGAACAAAGCTCTCATGAAAATTGCTTATTATACCTAGAAAGTATTTTTTATGACAGAATTCAAATATCTAAGCTATCTATACACTAAAAACAAGTACTAAATTAATTTAAAGATTGCTATTTTGTTGGAAACATATTCAAGTACTTCGTATGTATTCAGTTATCTTTTTTGTTTCTTTATTTCCAGAACCACACCACTAATTAGATGATACATTTTAGTATAATTTCAATAGTAATTTTTATAAGTACTCAGAAAAAGGTATAATCAACATTTGACAGAATGAAACCCTTAGGGGAAATTCTAGTAAAATTTATGAACAAACAAAATGCTTCTAGTAATCACCTCTGTAAATTAAAAATAATATAAGAAAATTAAAAGATGAGCATTTTTAAAAAGTCATTGTCTTAACTGTTTATAGTAACCACCATGTCATTTGAACTACCATATAACTTCACATTACCCTTTTGAAAACCATGATTTATTCCAAAACGCCATTAATAAATCTTCAGAAAACAAACAAGAAAAATTAATTTTTCTGGTCAAAAGCCTTCAGTGGCTCTTTCTTTTAGGAGAAAACCAAACTTCTTAATCCCTACTCCACTCCCTTGTGAAGACTATAAAATCTGTCCCTCCTTACCTTTTCAATACTATATCCTATTCCTTAGAAGTGTTTGTGTTGCAGATGTCAGAAAACCCAACTCAAAGAAGTTTATTCAGTACTGTAAAGAGAATATTTTCTCACAGTGGGTTTGCTAGCAACCAATGAGTATCGTGAAAGCTGTTCATAAACACGGATAGCTTGAAAAGGAAAAGCCTTTTCAGTCTGGAAAAAGCAAGCCACAACTCACCACCTGTTCTCAAATGTGGTAAAATTTATAATAGAACAATTGAAAAATTTGAGAAGGAAGATGCTGAGAAGAAAATGAGCTTCATGAAATATACCTGAGTCTTAGATAATGTGAAGGCTCAACGTGAGCATGGTTGATTTTTTCCTATGGAAACTTGAGAGTAGTATGAACAATCTGGTAATCAGTGTTGCCAAAAAAATTGATACTCAATTAAAAATAGGAGTGTGATCACACTGCCTTGGTTGTTACTACTATTAGTAAATTTGAAGTCAGTATTTCAAAGAAAAGGCAGAGTGTTGACATGCTCTTCCAGCTTAAATTTAGTAAGTTCTCAACAAATACTAGTCCTCAGCAGATGTATTTTTTATGTATTCTCTCCCAACTAGATAACTTAATATCTTTTTGGTCCTCCAAATTGTCCATGAAGTGTTTTAAACATAAAAAACGTCCCGTAAATATTTATTGATTCTTTGTTTCTCCTTGAAATAGGCAAAGTAGTGACTCTGTGAATCTCTCTCTAAGATCCATGTGTAGAACCCCATGACCATTACAAATATCTTTTTTCCATGTGTAGCTAACTGATATTTTTCATGTAAAGTGTCATTTTCTCCCCCCCACCTCTCTCTCTCACCCACCCACCCACCCACACACACACACACAGTATGTGTCTGACTAAACTTGAATGTCTGGAGCATCTGTAGTTTGCTTGTATTGACTTTTTTCTCTTGATTATGAGTCACTTTTTCCTGCTTTCCTTGTCTTATTTTTAATTGTATGCAAAACATTATGTTTCAAATTTATTATTATTGAATGGACTACTTCTTTTCTCTGTCTAGCAGCCACTATGAGGGACTAACTCATTGTTCTTTTTAATAGTTAAACTAGATATGGACTATGTTGTGTTTTTAGTCAACTTCAGCCCATCTACGATTTCATAAGTTTTGAAGTGGGATCTAGTACTCCCTCCACAGGACTTTGGCATCTGAGGACTGCAAGACTAGGAAACCTCACTTTGTTTTCCAGTTCTGTTCTCAGCTTCTTACATTGCCACTTACTCAGCGAAAAGTTCCATGAGAAAACTGACAAGTAAAAATGTCTAGCTTGGTTTACAGGCTCTCCCAAATTCTAGTATAAGCCATGCCAGGTCATATGTGCTATTAAAAATTTGCCCATTTACTCCATTGGAAAACAAAGTTTCTCCATTGTTGAGAAACATTTCTGTCTCAGTGGCAAGTTTGTTTCTCCACCAACTATGCAAAGTAGCTAAGTTACCCTGGGGATGGAAGTAGCCACTGGTTACTACTCACCTTGAAAGAGCTTGTTTTCTTTTAGAAATTACTTTATTTTGCATGTCTTTATGCAGTGCCAAACTTCAGTGACCTTAAATACACATATTAAAAAATATTATTTCATCTTGTGTTTTCTCATTGTTACAGTGAGAGTGATGGTCTTTTATGACTTTCTATGTGTAACTCATAGTGGAAGATCTATAATGTGCTTTCAAAAACATAATTTGATATGGTCAGAGTAGCATTGTTTCTCTTTATTTTCAAAACATTTTATACTACATGAATGCTTCTTCTTGTTTTCCAAGTTATTATTTACATTGTGATTTCAAGTTCTTCTATTTCAGTACCTACAATAACCAATTCTACATTTCAGTTTAATGTAATGCCTTGCTAACCATTCTCCTCTCCTGATGATTGGTATAGTTTATTTCAGAATTTTCCACATACAAATGGAAATAAAGGAGTATCTAAAACTTTATGGACCCAAAGTTGCATGAATGTCTGTCTCTTTACACTTTTAATATTCATCTTTATGATATTCCAAATATATTGTATATTATGTACAGTGGAGGCTGCCAATTTAATGCACATTTGTGTATGATAATACTCCTTTTAGATATCCATCAATTTGTTTCCTCTAATGCTTAGTCACTTAAACAGCAAAAGAACAATAAAAATGTAGGTATTGATCTCATTCCATAGTATTGTTTCTACTTTTATCTAACCAGGAATGTGCATAGAATTTGGAGAATGTTGGAATTCAGTAATTCAGAAGAACAGTTAAATAGGGGATCTTGACTCACTACAAATTATGGTAAGGCTTGCAACTAATGACTTGTGTTTTCAAACAGTAGATCTTTATTTCATGCTAAGCTGTACTGCTTGATTCAGTATACAAAAGCTAAATAGCTGAGACCACCCAGCTGAAAATATACAATGGAAACCTTCACGTTGAATCACAAGCTCAAATATGAGGCAAAGATAACTTATTTTTTAAAAAGTAAGAGAACAATAAATTCTAAAGTATTTGTAGAAAGTTAGAGGGAAGAAAGAAATTGAGCAGAAGAAAGAAAGTAGACATTAAGTAGTTGCCAAAAGTGGGAGGGAAAACAGAAGTTAACTTAGAAGTTGGTCAAAGCTAGGTGATGAAAAGTTGATGTGACAAGTTTGGAGAACCCTAAATCAAACTTACTTGCATGCACTGGTGACCAATATCACATACACAAAAAATATTCTTTAAGTCTTTTATCACTAGCTGCATCTTTATAAGGGCTGTTTCACTGTTTGCTCATAGAAAATTATCCCATATCCAAAGCATCCTGTAATGACTAAAATAATTACTTCGAAAATCAGAGTACTTGTGACTTCCGGTTGCATACCTACCATAGTAGAAATAGGTAAACCAGTATGGATCAAACTGATTGTGTTTTTCCAAGAAGGAAAGAGTCCTCTCTGTAGGAGACTGCACATACACAGGATTAACTACAATTCTAATGATCTTTTGTAGATGTTGTGAATCAAACCTGTAGTTTCAGATTTTTTAAAAAATAACATCGCCATCTAAGCGGTCGACACCAAGATATTACATACTATTTCCCCTCCACTTCATTTTTTGCAGATCATCAAAGTAGGGGTTTCATGATACAAAGTTTGTATAAGCAAAATAAGTAACAGAAAAAATGCACAACTCTATGCCTATTGAATTTATTAATTTCCTGGCAAACAGTCATGGCATTATAACATAAAGACAACTATATACTTAAATTTCTTGTCCCTCCCAAGTGAGATGACATATATCTTGACTGACCTCTGTAAAAGAATTTTAAGCAATAAGCATGGTCCACTCTGTCCAAAAACTTGTCTGTGAAGGGAAAGAGTAATAGACAAAGGGAAGAAATAGAATCAAAGAAGGTGCAATATAGGAGATGTATAGCTTAGACATCATATAGTGAACTTTATTTGTCTGTAATATTTCTTGTTTTTAATTTATTTATTTTTGGCTGTGTTGGGTCTTCATTGCTGCGCACGGCCTTTCTCTAGTTGCAGCGAGCGGGGGCTACTACTCTTCATTGCGGTGTGCAGGCTTCTCATTGCAGTGGCTTCTCTTGTTGCTGAGCACGGGCTCTAGGCGCACCACCTTCAGTAGTTGTGGCACGTGGGCTCAGTAGTTGTGGTGTGCAGGCTCAGTAGTTGTGGTGCATGGGCTTAGTTACTGCGCGGCCTGTGGGATCTTCCCGGACCAGGGCTTGAACCCGTGTGCCCTGCATTGGAAGGTGGATTCTTAACCACTGTGCCACCAGGGAAGTCCTGTAATAGTTCTTAAAAGTGCCTTTGGAAACCAGGGGAAGAGGATAACATTAGCCAAGTTTTATTATTGGTTTAGAGATATATGCATAGAGGGATTTAAAGCATAAAAAGCTTTAGCAGATATATGTCATTTAATCTTTTAACAACTCTATGAGCTGTTTGTTTTTCCCATTTCACAGATTAAAAAACTGAGGTTCACACTGAAAAGTGCTTAAGCTAGTTTTGAAACCAAACATTCCTGTTTCACACCCTCTGTTCTTGCCACCATCATTTGTATCTTTCTGTAGGACTGTATAAAATTTCAAAGCAAACTACAATTATAATTCTGTTCTATGAAGCTGAATTTCATTAAATTCAGACCTATTAGAACTGGCTCTACATTAAGAATGCTTATAGAAATTTTCTTGCTTAAATATATAGCTAATTGGTTGTATATAATTAATGATTTTCAAACATCTTAGAATTTTAATTATTGAGTCATATTCCATAGTTGCTTTAAAATGATTCAATCTTACAATGATTGACTAAATTCCATTGAATACATTTCCCTCCAGATATGGAAAAATATCTTCCTAGCTAGCTAGCTGTTTTACATAAACCAAAACAGACAGATGAAAAATTACCTAATAATTGGGTCTAAATCATTATAGGTTTGCTGAATTTAAAAAATCAATATTGAAAACTGGCAGTTGTTCTAATAAAAAAGAAGTCTTAAAATAAAAGCACCCTATGATTAGATGCACTGGTATGCATTTCATTGTTCCCCCACCCCAAGGAACACCAATCAAAACAGAATAAATAATAGTGTTCTAGCCAGAAAGAAAAAACTCACAAGTAAGGTATCTTTCCAGAGATTTCTGCATTTCCTAAAGTGTCATGTGTCATATATCCTGATAGTCCCCTTAAGAGCGTAGTATTATAATCCATACCCTGATGCTATAAAATATATTTTGTCATTCAGATTCCAATATCATACTGGAATAGCCTAGTGAATTTATCTATTTATCTTTAGATTCATACTTCTTTACCCATATAAGAATTATTCACATTTTTTTCAGCTAAATGCCAATTGTACTATGCAATCAATTTTTTTCTGGTTTTATTTCACAGTCAAGAATTGGAGAAAAATAGAAATGGGAATTTCACAAATGTTTTAGGAGGTTTTAAGTAAGGCTTTAATTTAATTAAAAATGTTTATAATCAAAACAAACAAATTCTTCATGGATGCCAAAAGACAAGAATAGCCCAGATGCTGTTGTTATTTAGCTGTGTGATCCTGGAAAATTGGAGTAAACTTTCCAGTCCTCAGTTGTCTTATCTGTAAAATGAAAGAGATATACTAGATAAACTCTAAAAAAGACTTTTTCACCTCTAGTTACTATTTGCCTCATTAATATATTTCTAATTAATTCAATATAATACAAAATTATAACACCTAAAACAACAATGCATATATATGTTGTAAATAGTGCTTAGGGTTGCCCTCTTAGGACAGACCGAGGAAAGAAAAGGAAATGGGAGGGGAGGGGAAGGCAAGGGAAAGGAAGGGAAAAGATGATCAAAGAAAGGCTACTCTGATACTGTCACCCTCATTATGGTTTTCTGAAAGGTTAATTTACCTCCCAAAAAAGACTAACAAAATCCTTGATGCCACTTATAGAATTCCTGGAGATGACCAGGTGTACTGCATTCTCCACTCACCTGATTCTTCTATAAGTTCAATTATAAAGAAATACTACAGAACTATAAGCCAATTCTGTTTTGCCCACATGTGTATCCCAACCACATATATGTTTCAATGTAATACAAAAGAATGTACTTGCTTTTAATTTCATGACACAAGCCATTTGAATACTCATAAAATTATAGTTTTCATGATAATATAGTACTAGAATTCACAGTTTAAAATCTTTTTCCATTTACATTTCTTAGATACACTCCTTGGATTGAACTGATACTAGATTACTGTACAAACTCATAACTTTGGGCTCCTTTTTTATACTCATCATTGTACATGAAGGGTTTTAAAAAATAATTTATACCCCCATGAAACAAAATTCTGTAATAATTCTAGCTATTCCTAGTGCACAATGTCTGACATTCATCCCCAAACTCCATCAGGACAAATGGAAGCAGGTGGTGGTTGTGGAAAATGAGATAATCAGGCACAGAAACCAGCGCACCTGTGATGATTCATAGAGCTCTGTGGAGATGGGCCTTCGCAGTGCAAGAGGAGGAGAGGAATGACAGGATAAGGAGGCAAAATGGAATCGCCCGGAGCAATACACATAGGCGCTGGAAAAGAGCTGTTGGTTTTCACCCAAGTAGAAAGGGGATCAGGAGATCACATCTGGTTTGTCAGTGAGGAGACTTAAATGCAAGGTGTGTAGAAAGTGGTTCCGAAAATTATCTGCTGTTGTATGCAGAGGACCCAAGAGTTAGCGTTCTAGATCTCAGTATATAGATACATAATTGAGAGTTTAGAATCATCAGGAACCAAGGTCTGCTTTGGGGAAATACATAATCTTGTTAGGATCTCTTATAATTGCTATTATGCTGATTCAATCGATATTTTTTAGTTCCTGTCTTACTTCACCGTACTGCACAATATAACAAATCATGTTGCAACCTGATAGGAATGATATGGAAAACAGAGTCTGGATTTCTCACATACTGCTTAACTCCCTGAGTTTTCTCAGTATTTCTTAAACGGATTGATGACCAGTGTCAAGAGGTATCCATGGTATTATATAAATATCACAATCAATAGATGGCTTTAGTTAAAGTTATTCAGCAAGACTGAACTCCTATAAAAATTTGATAAAATTTCACTGTTTTAATAAATTGATTTCTTTCAAGTAGACAAAATATTGAGTCCTTCTATTTATATAAGTTCTTTGTGGCAGTTATTTATGTTTAAAAAATGAACAATTTTCCAATAATAGAATTTGTTTTTCTGGAATAAGAAATAGGAAAAGGAACTGATTTAAGTAAGTTATATGACTTCAAACTTGATGAAACTAAATGATCAAAAGTTGATGTTAGTTTATTCTTTTATATTCATAGTTCTTAACAGAAGTTATTTTATAATATCAGTTGTACTTTTATCATTATAGAGTCTTCTTCATGTATAATTTATCCAACTTATTGCTTCAATTTAAAACCATTCATCTAGTTGCATTCTCTGTGAAAAAGGAGAATGACTCACTTCACAATAAAACTTCAGTCAAAAGGCAATTTTACATTTAAATAAAATTTTATTTTTATATTATAAAAAATTTTAAATAATGTCTAATATCATTATTTATTCATTTCAGTGTTCTGGACCCTTTCAGCATTTTCACAACACTTTCCTTCATTCTGATGTGGAATCAAAAAATGTACATACTGGTTCACTTTTTTAAAACAGAAAAACAGTTTATTTTATATGTATGCAGACTATACTGTTTTTCTTTATATTATTTAAAGTATTTTTATGTCCTGAGCCAGCCTAAAGACAAACTACATTTTATTAGGTAAAATTAATGAGACAATTAAAACTTTTAAACAGCAGATAGAAAGTGTGATGCCACTAGTTATGTCATGATTTTAGGGATTGTTCAGATATTTGAACAAGCAGTTAATTATTTGAAAACTTCTGATAACTATGGAGCATCTATCCATTTTCACAAAATCTCATTTTAAAAACTTGGTCGAAAATCAAGAATAGAAGATCTGCTTAGTCCCCCCCAGCCCCCATGACCCCTTTCCCTTTCTACTTCTTTTTCTCTACCGTCAACATTTTGTTTCAGAATTGGCATGGGTTTACAGTCTTAACCACACACTCTCAGGAAATAAAATCTTCTTATTTCAGACCAGAGAATACAAATATTTAGCATAATACAATAAATTCCGTTAGTAAACTAAATCTCCACATTAACTTAGAACGGGGCATGTTTAATGATTTTGATACTCCATGACATCCTGCTATGATATAAACAGATGCATTTTAAGTAATAAAGAAGAGTTATACTTTCCTTTCTCTGTCATAAAACCTTAACTTAGTTTTTACAAAATAGAAAGGAAATCATGAAGAAATATAATGTGGCATCTGAAATATACTAAATTACTAATCTGCTGCCCAATCTATTCAGTATTCTCTGATGCGGAGTGAAGGTTTGAATCTTTTCCTTAAGAGAGACAGTGAGCAAAATGGTGGCTGGCGAGAAGCGTTGTCACCCCCGCCACTTTCTCTTTCAAAAACTCAGAGAGGGAAAAGGTCTTCTCACCCAAAACCTGTATTCCTTTTCAACTGCTTAGACCTCCCAAGTACATATGTTTGTGGGAAATTTAGAAGAGGATCCAGCACAGTCTATGGTTTTGCATACATGTAGTGAAGAATTGGGAAAGAGAGAGAGAAATGACACTCCTTTGGACCCAAGGGATGCTTCTCTTTTTCTAGACTTCAGAAACGAAGTTTCTGAAGGGGCAGCTTATTTACCACATCATTCTGTGCTCTCAGGGGGAAAAAGTATGAATTTAATTATGTCCTTGTCAAGAGGTAATTCCATCTCAAAAATTAATTTTCGGTGCTTTGGAGTTATTGCACATTAAAAATATTGTCACACAAAAAACATGGGTGGCTGTCACAAACATTTTGAAACTATTGACCTTACATAGCTTCATCTGCACAACTATTGATTTTTTTATGTCTTTATTTTGACATTTCATATGATTTCATCTAACATTCATCACTGTGGAAATGTCAGGTTTAAGGGTGTGCTTTTATTGTTTGGGTAGAGCAATCTTAGAAGTGGTTTACTACCTATCTGTTAGAAGCAGTAGGGTGGATTCATCAATGTTGAAATGATTCAGCATGAAGTTACCACACTTATTTTTCCAGAGGTTTCCATATTGCTCTTTTTTCCCTCCTGAGAAGTGAATTGGGTTGTCATTTTGGATATTAGATGTCAATAATTCCTTAACTGGGCTTTAAAACACTAAACCCATGAGTATTCTTAATTTGAGGACTTCTTAAGTATGAATGATACAATTGTTAGTACAGTTTCTATTTGTTGGGAAGATGGTAGGGGCACTAATACATTTCCAAATACCAGTTATTCAGGACACAGCCAGAAATCAGTATTTTAGTTCAATTTTATCATATAAATGTTTTGTCTTATCCAGATTTTCAAACTAGATTCTTCATGTTGTCTTCCCCCTAACCCTATGGGAGATAAATGACTGTTTAAAGACCCTGAATGGCACCTGTGACCAAAATATCATCTGAAAATATGTGTCTTTTGCTTGGCTAGCTTTTTTAAAATGACATTTGCAGTGTGTTAAAAAATAAACCAAGGACTTCAACTGAACAGTGAATAATTTATGTGTAAATAGGCTGACTTTTATTAGTATAAAAACTGGAAGAAGAGTCAACAAGTTACTTGTGTTACTATAGACTAGTTTCAAATCAGCCAATAGCATGTAAAAATCATATTTCCAGGCAGAACCAGCTACATAATTTGCAAGGCTCAGTGCATAATGAAAATGTGGAGCCCTTTGTTCAAAATTATTAAGAATTTCAGCAACAGCAAATATTAAACTAAGTGCAAGGTCCTTCTAAGTGTTGGACCCTGGGTTACTGAACAGATTGCATGCCCATGAAGCCAGCTCTGTTTCTAGGCCCTATTCATGAAAATTTAACTTTCTAATTCCATTTTTTAATGAAGAGAAACTTGACCTTCTTACACGATAGCTTTCTTTTCTAAAGAAAGCAACCTTGAACTGAGATAATCCATTTTCAGATTCAATAAAATACCATTAGCTAACTAAAATTTTAAAAATGATTTATTGCTAAAGTATGCAAAATATTATTTTGCTTGATTATTTGTTTTTTCAAGGTCTCTGAATTAGCAATTTTTAAAAATTTTTATTACTAGCTAAAGTAAAAGCAAAATAAAAATAAAAGTAAATTCCACTTGATCATTCTTATGACGACATTTCCTATGTATGGATGGCAAATCCAGAAGCTTCAAGTATCTCTCCATCTGTCAGCAGATTTGCAGAGAAAAGTACTGTTAATAAAAATGGCAGTACACACAAGGTGACCTTTAGAAGTTACCCACTATTCTCAATATGACATTGCTTTTCCCAGCAAATAAGAAACTATTATCTGGGTTTCATGTTCTCAACCAATTGCTATCAAAGCAGTAATAATTGATTTAAAAGGAAAGAAAGTATTATAACATGACTGTATCTCATTTATTAATGAAATATTTTTCCATTGGCCAAAAAAATTACCAGAAGAGGTATTATGCTATAAAAATACAGAGGGAGATTTGTTCCATATTATGATTCTTAAATTCTAAGTATTTGCAACGATTTAAAACTAAATCACTGTACTAAAATACAATTTTAGGGACTTCCCTGGTGGCACAGTGGTTAAGAATCCGCCTGCCAATGCAGGGGACACAGGTTCGGGCTCTGGTCCGGGAAGCTCCCACATGCCGCATCTAAGCCCATGTGCCACAACTACTGAACCTGTGCTCTAGAGCCCATGAGCCACAGCTACTGAGCCCACAAGCCACAACTACTGAGCCCACATGCCTAGAGCCTGTGCTCTGCAATAAGAGAAGCCACTGCAATGAGAAGCCCGGGCACCGCAACGAAGAGTAGCCCCAGCTTACCAAAACTAGAGAAAGCCTGCGTGCAACAACGAAGACCCAACGCAGCCAAAGATAAATAAGTATATAAATAAATAAAAACAAAATGCAATTTTAGTGGAATGTGAGTGATTTTTTTTCTTTTTAGTGGCATATGAGTTATTTTCCTTTTAATTGAATGGAAAAACTAAGATGTTTTCAAGTCTTTCATGTTTTAATTGTATTTGATTCTGTAAAGAACAGTTCTCCCAATGAGAGCTGGCCTACATAATGACATTGCTCAGTGTATTATTTAACTACTCAGATTTTTCCTTTAATCCCAGCATTTACTTTCTTTTACATATTCAAAGCAGATGCTCTTATGCTAGCTTGTGTATTAATGTTAATTGAAGTTATTCAGGTGGATGACAAAGAAAATTAGACCCCCTCGGGGTATCATCGTCCCTTGTAGTTTAAAAAAAAAAAGCTTTCAAGAACTGCATATATAAATTTGAACAAAATACTCTACTCCCATGCCACTATAGATTTCCTGTAGTGCATTTGATCATGCAACTGAGAATGCCTCTGACAAGATATATGCCTTATAAAAAGAGTTCAAATGATGTAATGGGTTTATAAAAAGAAATTCTACATAAATTCTGAAATGTAATTTTGACTATAAAATTATAAGGAAAACATTTATTAATTTTGTTGAGAAATATTTTATTCTGACAAAAGAAGGATATATAAGGTAGGAGAAAGGTATATGCATATATGAAAGAAAAAATATATAGGTAAAAACACTTATTAATTAACATATGTGAGTTAAGTTTGGAATAAAGTATATATACTTGAGAATGAGAGATGGAGGAATATTGGGAGGAAAAAACTCACTAGTTTAGTTGTGTGTCAAATTGTCATATTTATATAAATCAGTACCCAGATGTGTTTGTAAATCATGGGATTCTCAAAAAAACACTATATGGAATTTGTGAAGTATTTAAAATCTTTTGTACTCTGTGGAAGAGAAAGCTGTGGAAATCTCTCTTCCAAAGCAGGTATTTAATTCCATATTCAAATCCACACATAAAAAATCTTTAAGAAGAGATAAAATTGACAAAATTGCAAAAATTACGAAATGTAATTGGTATCTGATAAAATTGCAAAATGTAAATGGCATCTGTTGACTTTCAGCAGAATAAAACCGAAAAGAAAATATTTCTCCCAATAGTACCACAGGGAGAAAGAAATATAGTTTCAAAGCACAGGAGAAATTACAGATTGCAGTATTTTAGTAGAAATATAAAAAGCTGAAATAAAACTGAGAAACAGTGTAGCAACCTAAAATTATTCTTAAAATTATCAGATTAAGAAGGATACTGATGGAAATGTACATCTGAAGCCACTTCTTATTTGCTTAGTCTATGAACTGAAAGAGTTTTTTAGATTTAAAAAGAAAATGCAGGTTCTGTTTGTTGACTGATAGCAAGCAGAAAGCTTCAGGAGTTCCTAAGATTTTTTAATCCAGTTTCACTGAATACCTCCACCCTTATTTTCCAGTCTGTCCCCTCAGACCTTTCCCTTTTTTCTTTTACTGCTTCCTCCCTCTGTGCTCATGTAGATTGCCATTTCTCCCATCTTCACAGATTCTGACTCACAGATATCTTGAGGGACTGCTCATATGCCACCCCCATTTCCAAGACTTTCCTGAACCTCCCAGATCAAAGGGATAACCGTTCCTCTGAACATCTTTAGTCTTTTTTAAAACTTAGGAACATATTTTATTCTTTCTTCTAACTTGTTTCTTTATGCATGTTTCCCCCACCCCACCCCCGGTAGCACTTTCTAAGTTTCTAATCTGAACCACCCCATTCTAAATAGTATTAAGCATGATTAACCATGTTGCGCTAGAAGCACACTGGCTGGGTGTAATTCCAGGCTTCTGTACTCATTACTGTGTGATTTGGGGGAAGTCACTTAACAATTCTCTGGCTTCTTCACTTATAAAGTAGGCATAATCATAGAGAGAGCCTGTGAGGAATAAACAGGTTAATTTATTATATTTGTCTGCTAGTGCTGTCATAACAAAGTATCACAGATTGGGTGGCTTTATTAAGAGTCATGGATTCTGAGAATCCAAGGAGAAAGTGTCTGCAGGTTTGGTTTTGTCTGATGCCTCTTCTTGGCTTGCAGAGGCTGCCTTCTCACTGTATCTTCACATGGTTTTCCTCTGTGGTCGAACATCCTTGGCGTATCTCAGTGTGTCCAAATTTCCTCTTCTTACAAGGACACCAGTCAAACTGGATTAGGACCCACCCTAAAGGCCTCATTTCAACATATTCACCTCTTTAAAGGCCCTATTTCAAATACAGTCAATTCTGAGGTACTAGGGCTTAGGGCTTCACCATATAAACCAGGGTGCAGGGGGTAAATTTCATCCATGAAGAGCACATAAAACAGTACCTGATACATAATGCTTAGTGAGTTCCTGTGGGGTGATGCTGTTTCTCTCATCAGCTTTGTTCCTTTGGCTTCTGATCATTTTGGGTATTTCTGTCTTATTCTGCCAATGAATACGTGCTTTTCCTTATAATCTAAAGATAATTTCAAATTTGGATTCCTGTGGCCAACCTCCCTATGCCTATTTACCTTAAAAACAATTTTGTCTGTTACTCTATGAATATTTCATTATTCTATCATATTTAACTGAAATTTTAAGCTTCCAGGAATCTCCTGTTTTCTCAACTCTGCATATTAAAAATTTTATTGTTTTAAATTGCAAAGCATTTTCCATTACCACAGAATAACTCAAGAGATAGGAATAATTGAAATATAAGAGATTCAAGCAGTTTGATAGAAGTATGTATAAAATATCATATATATTACATGTGCATTATACTGTATGAGGAAGACTATTACTGGTCTGAGCTAATGGTAAAATACTGAAAGTTATTTTACCCAAGATTCACTAGATTCAGAATAATTTGTCACTCTTAGAGAATTCCAGATGGCACAAAAATTGAAAAAAAAATCAATTCATAGACATATTGCGATCTAGAAATATTCACATGGAATTTCCTTCAATTATAAATGTCCAGTGACTGAGTTGTATTTAATTTACAGGCAGGGAAAGGCAGTTGCTGCTAGTAGCTTTCTGCAGAATTGTATACAATATTTAGAGTACTCCAGCTTTGACACTATAAATCAACCACCTTTTTTTCTTATTTTCAGCATATCACATTAAACAATATAAATCTTACATTTTTACTCTGAATAAATGGTTCTAGCTAGCTTAGTAGTGATCAAGCAAGGGGAAAAAAGAATTAATCAGGAAAATAATCTGACCAAAATTTGAAAATTACCGCATCTGCAGAGATGTAACTGCCCACAGTCCTTTTCTGAAGAAAAGTGAATTAAGGGTACTCCCTTAGAAACCACTTAGAACTTAAGAAGCTTAAACTTTTATAACTTAAGGCAGAAATGTGAGCTCTTTACAGAAGTTTCAGTTTTCTAGTCTTCAGTCAAGCAAACGGTGTTGGTAGCTATTGGAAGCACACATCATGAAACAGCAAAAACCTCTTCCACAGCAAAGGACAAAATAATTTTAGACAAAGTCTTGAACTGCTGTAATTGTAGAGGAAAGCACTGGAAATCTGATGAGATTTCTAAAAAATATGATTTGCCTCATTGCAGATCCTCTGAAATTAAATGAGAAGTGTCTTTTATTTGCATTAAAACTGCCTACCCAATCCACTGATGCTTCTTAGCACAGTGTTGTGTATCAAAACTTTATGAATTCAAATAAAACTCATATCAATATCTCCTCTATTACAGAGTAGCTTCCCAGTGCCAAGCAGAGAGGTCAATCTTCCAAATACTGAGAATGACACTCTTGCCATCAGGCTATCAGACATTATTTTTATGCAGAAGGTTGAGCCTAGAAAAGCTTCTTATTGTCACTTTTAAATTCAGCTAAATTTTAAATGAACCAGGAAAGTTCATGCTAAAAGTAATAAACAGTAAGTTATATTATAAAATATAAAAATACTTTGTGATGCAACCAACCATCCTATATTTTATATTTACTAACTGTAAGTTTGTATATAAGTATAATTCTTCTATATCTTCCTAAAAAATAATTCAGCAATTGCCTTCTTTGAAATGCATTTCCAGGTTAACTTTGCACATATTCACATAAGTAAATATTCTGCTTTTAATAATAAGATGTTTTTCTTTTGTTTTGTGAACATGAAGTGAAAATGAAAACACATGTGAACCACTTTACAGTTTACATGCAGTATGCCTTAGTGTAAACAGAGAAGAAAATAAGTGATGTCTATGAGGATTTCCAAGTTTATTTTGTTAATATTCATTTATTAGTCCATTTAATAATAACATTAAACTCATTACATGTTAACATAAATAATATTTTTATAAAAACAAAGCTATATTTTCCAAAACAAAAAAATGTTTACTGAGAAGTACAGTCTTGATATATATTTTTAATTGATGTTTTTATTGGAATGATTGTAGATTCACATGCAATTATAAGGAATAATACAGAGAGATTCTTCTATACTCCTTACAAACTTTATCCATTTTCCTACTCAATGGGAACATTTCGCAAAACTAAAGTTTAGTATCATAACCGGGATATTGACATTAATGTAATCCAACAATTTTATTAAGCTTCTTCACTTTTACTTATCCTCATTAGGAGTGTGTGTGTGTGTGTGTGTGTGTGTGTGTGTGTGTGTGTTTATATATGTGTGTTCTATAAAATCTTATCATCTGTGTAGGTTTGTGTACCAAGATACTGAACAATACTAATGCCACGAGAATCCCTTGTGTTGTCCTTTTATAATCACACTCACCTCTCTCCATCCCTTTTCCTCTGGCATATTACACTTTCTTCCATTTCTAAAATTTTGTCATTTAAAAAATATTATTTAAAGGGAACTATACAGTAGGTAACCTTTTGAGACTGGCTTTTTTCACTCAGCATAATTCTCCCTGGAGATTCATCCAAGTCGAATGAATACTATATTCCTTTTAACTGCTGAGTAATATTTCATGGTATGTATGTATCTCAGTTTATTTGAACATTCATCTGTAGAAAAATATCTTGGCTGATTCCATTTTTAATTATTAAACATAAAACTACAATGTGTATTCATGTATAGGTTTTATGTGAACATAAGTTTTCATTTCTCTGGGATAAATGCCCAGAGTGAGATTGCTGGGCCCTACAGTAATTGCATGTTTAGGTTTAGAAACTGCCAAACTGATTTCCAGAGTGCCTATATCATTTTGCATTCCTACAGGCAAAATATGAGTGACCCAGTTTCTCTGCATTCTTGCATTTGATGTCATCATAATTTTTTATTTTTGCTTTTACATTAGGTGTCTAGCTATATATCGTTGAGGTTTTAATTTGCATTCCCCTAATGACTAATGGTATTGAACATCATTTCATGTGCCTGTTTACCATCTGTATATCCTTTTTGGTGAAGTGTCTTTTCATGTCCTTTTCACATTTTTTAATTTAATTATTTGGTTTTTTGCTGATGAGTTTTGAGAGTTCTTTATATATTCTAAATACTACTCCTTTGTCAGATATGTAATTTGCAAATATGTATCTTCTTCCAGTTTGTAGCTGGACTTTTCAATCCTCAGGATGTGGGCTTTCACAGAAAGTGTTCAATTTTGTTGAGGTCTAATTTATCAATTTTCTTTTTCTGGATCATGCTTTGGTGTCAAGCCTAAGAATTCATTTCTGAGTCCTAGATCCTAAATATTTTCTCCCATGCTTTTCTCTAAAAACTCATGTTTTTTACACTTAAGTAAATTTACATGTACATTGTTTCTAACTCACTTTGAGTTGGGGCTTTTGTTGAGGTCCATTTTTAGGGGGGTGCCTATGGCTGTCCACTTGTTTCAGTGTCAGTTGTTGAAAGACTATATATACTTCCTCCTTTGAATTACTTTTGAACCTTTGTTGAAAATCACTTGAGCCCATTTGGATGAGTCTGATTTCTGAATTCTCTATGCTGTTTCATTGATTTAAACGTCTACATTTCCTTTAGTGCCACCACTGTCTTTAGTACTACCGCTACAGAGTAAGCCTTATATCAGGTAGAATATTTCTCACTCTTTATTCTTCTTTATCAAGACTGTTTTAGATATTGTAAGGTCTGTATCTTTGAATTTTCAAATAAGCTTGTCTATGTCTACAAAGAAGTTTGCTGAGATTTTTCTAGAGATTGCATTAATCCTATAGACCAATTTGGGAAGAATTGACATCTTTACCATGTTAAGTCTTCCAGTCCATGAACAGGGTATATTTCTCCATTTATTTAGGTCTTCTTTAATTTCTTTCTTTTTTTCCAACATTCTATAATTTTCAACATATGGATCTTATACATGTATTGTTTTTGTTTTGTTTTGGGGGTTGTTTTTTGTTGTTTTTGGTGGTTCTTTCTGCCACACTGTGTGGCATGCGGGATCTTAGGTCCCTGACCAGGGATCGATCCCATGCCTTCTGCAATAGAAGCATGGAGTCTTAACCACTGGACCATCAGGGAAGTCCCCTTATACATGTATTGTTAAGTGTATATTTAAGCATTTCATTTTATTTGGAGCAATTGTAAATAGTATTGAGTTCTTAAATTCTGTTTCCACATATTCATTGTTAATATAAGATATGCAGTTGATTTTTTTATATCTGTAACTGTATTTCCCTCTTTTTTAAAATAAATTTATTTATTTATTTTTGACTGTGTTAGGTCTTCGTCGCTGCACGCGGACTTCCTCTAGTTGTGGCTAGCAGGGGCTACTCTTCGTTGCAGTGCCCGGGCTTCTCATTGCGGTGGCTTCTCTTGTTGCAGAACACAGGCTCTAGGTGCGTGGGCTTCAGTAGTTGCAGCACGCAGGCTCAGTAGTTATGGTTTGCAGGCTTTAGAGCACAGGCTCAGGAGTTGTGGCACACGGGCTCAGTTGCTCCGCGGCATGTGGGATCATCCTGGACCAGGGATCGAACCTGTGTCCCCTACATTGGCAGGTGGATTCTTAACCACTGTGCCAGCAGGGAAGTCCAAGATATGCAGTTGATTTTTGTGTGTTGATTTTGTATGCTGCAGTCTTGAACTTAGTTATTAGTTACAGAAGAGGTTTTATTTTATATTCCTTAAGATTTTTTTATGGAGATCATCATGTCATCTGCAACCAGAGTTAATTGTATTTCTTCCTTTCCATTCTGAATGCCTTTTATCTCTTTTTGTTGCCTTATTGCAGTGGCTAGAATTTCTAGTACAATATTGAATAAGAGTGGTGAGAGTAGACATCCTTCCTTTGTTTATGATCTTATGGGGGGGAGAAGCATTAAATTTTTTACCATTAAGTATGATGTTATCTGTATGTTTTCATAGATGCTCTTTATTAAGTTCGGATAATTCCCCTTTATTCCTATCTTGCTGAATATTTTTATTGTGAATGGGTATTGGGTTTTGTCCAATGCTTTTTCCGTGTCGACTGATCATATGATTTTAATTCTTTAACTTGTTGATGTAGTGGATTACATTGATTGATTTTCAAATGTTGAACCAGTCTTCTATACATGAATAACTCCCACTTGGTCATGGTGTATTATTCTTTTAACACATTGCTGAATTCATTTTGCTAATACTATACTGAGGAATTTTGCATTTAAGTTCATAAGAGATTGGTTTTATTTTTGTTTTTGTTTTTGTCTGGTTTTAGCCTCATAAAATGAATTGGGAAGTGTTTCCTCCTCTTCTGGAAGAAGAGATTTTCTGAAATCTCTGTGTAAAATTGTTGTCAATTATTTAGTTTTTGGTGGAATTCCCCAGTGAAGTTGTCTGGGCCTGGACAATTCTTTTAGGGAAATTTAAAATTATTAATTCAACACTTGTAATGGTTAAAGGGCCTTCAGATTGTCTATTTCATCTAGGTTGAGTTTTCTTCACTAAACTAACAATCTGTGATTGGCATGACTTGGATAACATATCCACTTCTAGACCATTCACTTAATCAAGGGAATGGAGTAGTATGATGGACAGTTCTGTCAAAATCACATGGAGTGTGGAAGAAGCTAGAGGGTACTATGATAGGAGGAGTGGGAGCAGGTATACTGGGCAGTTACAAATGAAAGATAGTTCTCTAAGGTCCAGGCATGCTTCATGACTGCACCCCTGCGAGGTCCAGCTCTTAGATTATCAGAGATTGCGTTAGCCTGATGTTACTCTGACCCCTTAGGCCTCCATCTCTTCTTCACTCCTTCCTATTCTCTTCTTTGAAGTCCTTTTAACCTCATCCTGGTAAGAAGAGAATTAATAGTATCTGAGCATCCCCCTATCATGTAATATTTCACAATGGCAATAAATTGAAGTATTTAACAACACAGGCTTTGGGGTCAGGTTAATCTGAGTTTATATCCTGACTCTGCCACTTACTTTCTTGATGACCTCAGACAAGTTCCCTCATATCTCTGCAAAACAGAGATGTAAATACCTACCTGAGGATAATTGTTAGGATTAAAAGATATAAGAAGGGCTTTTCACAGGGCCTAGGACAAATCAAACCTGAATTCCTATGGGCCCAAGCCACAAAACAATAGAAGAAACAACACATATTGCAGAGGCAAATAACAGTTCACAACTAGCTCCTGGACACCCCGTAGCTCATGACCCTGCCACAAAAGGAACAGCCAACATCCTGAACTGAGTGATAAGGGCTATCAGGTGGACAGGGCCTTTCACTGATGCCAGAGAAGTGTATACAACAGAATGGAGCTCTGGTAGCTTAGCTTCCCTTGAGCTGCTTAAGAGCCAAACCTCTAAGAAAAGTCAGTAGCTGGACTAGAACCAGCTGGCTTGTCACAGGGCCTGGAGTCTGGGTGAAAATAACCTAAATATTTTCTTCCAGTTAAATTTTAAAATAGATAAAAAATTTATGAGGTGGATATTTATAGTCTGTTAAGGACAAGTGCTACACAAGATAAGACTCTTATTCCATACAAGGGAGCATGAAGGATTTAGATTAAGTATTGAGGAGTTTTCCAATGGTAAAAACTGTTATTCAGGCAGTTCCTGGCCAAATGCTTCTGTGTATAGGTAGATGGTCCCCATGGCTCTTGTACTGCCACACCCACCCATAGTTGGAGTCATCACTGTCACGGTCAGTGGAGCTCTGTCAGTTGAGATTTGAACAGGTAGGAATCCAACTAAGTGACAAGCTGGGTGGGTGGAGAGAGGCAGGTTTGATTTATGTAAGAGTTTAGTGCAGTCATCAAGGACCCAGATCCTTTCTCTCCAACTGATATCCTCAGCCTGTTCTCTTTTGCCCTCAGGCAAAAACTCCCGAACTCAAGATAACTGCAGAAGATCCAGTCATCACATTTTCATACAGCTGTGTCCAAGGCCTGGAAAGAGAGAGTGGGTGTTTCCCTTATGTCTTAGTCTGCTGGGGCTGCTATAACAAAATGCCATAGGCCAGGTACCTTAAACAATAGACAGTATTTTCTCACAATTCTGGAGGCTAGGAGTCCATGATTAAGGTCCCAGCAAATTTGGTTTCTGGTGAGACCTCTCCTCATTTGTAGTCAGCCACGTTCTCACTGCCCTGTCACATGGCCTTTGCCCTGGGTTGGTATGGAGAGAAAGCTCTGGTGTCTCTTCCTCTTCTTAAAAGGACACCAGCCATATTGGATTAAGGCCACACCCTTACTCACCTTTACTACCTCCTTATAGGCTCTATCTTCAAGTACAGTCCAATTGGGATCGGGCTTCAAATTATGAATTTTGGGGCAATGTAGTTCAGTCCATAATACTCATGTCCCTTTTAAAGCATGAGAAAAATCTTTCCCAGAAGCCCTAAATTGACTTCTCCTCAATTAAGTCATTCACTGGCAAGGGGAATAAAATTACCATTAGTGTTTACCCGACTGAGAGTGGTCCCAGCCTGAACACCCAAGGAGTGAATGAAATCTGTGGGCACAGTGACCATCACAAAAACAGCTTGGAACTTTAGGAGGTTCTGTGCATTTAAAATTAGCAGGAAACAGGGTCTTTAAAAAACAGTTTAGAAGAGCTGGCTCAACAGCTGGAGACTTGTCATGCTCTGCTGGTGTGCTTGCAGACAAAAATATTAATATTTCCTCCCTCACTACCTGATTTTAATATGTATTAAATTTAATATATATTTATTTGTAACATTAAATTAAATATATCTATTTTTCAATTTCTTTGACTTACCTTGACGTTATAACAATTAAAATTAATTTTAAAAGATATATATTCTCTGGCTTCCCTGGTGGCGCAGTGGTTGAGAGTCTGCCTGCCGATGCAGGGGGACACGGGTTCGTGCCCCGGTCCAGGAAGATCCCACATGCTGCGGAGCGGCTGAGCCCGTGAGCCATGGCTGCTGAGCCTGCACGTCCGGAGCCTGTGCTCCGCAACGGGAGAGGCCACAACAGTGAGAGTCCTGCGTAGCAAAAAAAAAAAAAAAGATATATATTCTCTTTCCCGAGATCAGATTTGTGGTTACCAAAGTCAGTGAGTGGGAGGAGGGGGGATAGCATGAAGGCAGTCAAAAGCTATAAACTTACAGTTATAAGATAGATAAGTATGATAAATGTTTACTAAATTTATTGTGATAATCACTTCTTGATGTATGCAAGTCAAATCATATGCTGTACATGTTAAACTTATACAGTGCTGTCTGTAAATAGCTTAATAACACTGGGAGAAAAAGAAAAACATACATTTTTCTTTCCCAAAGTGTCTTCCTATGTTTCATGCCTCATATATTTATATTAATTCAGTAAAACCAACTTCCTCAGATACATTACTGGGAAAAAATTCACTAACAGATTTCCATTTGAGGAGAGAGTGAGACAGTAGGCAATTGTGAAGAATGAAGCATTGTAGGACAAAAAATGTAGACATACATAGAGAACACATGTTGGAGCTGAAGACATCAAAAATGGTCCAAGTTTTGGAAGCTTGAGAGAGGAACAGCGAGATATAGAGAGGAGCAGCAGGTTATACAGAGAAATCAGAAAAGAAAAAATGGCTACAAAGGTAACTATTGCTCTTTCAAAAGAAATTGCCTGCAATAATCTTAGGCAAAGAGCAGAGAAGTCTCCTTTCTTCCTTCTACTTCCTAATGCATATAATCCTGTGTTCACAGAATCCGAACTCAGAACAAATATAGTTTACATATGTTTTTTCTTTAATAAATCTTACATCTGACCCTCACTTTTTAAAAATTGAGGTATAATTTTCATACAGTAAAATTAATTCTTTTTAATTTTATAGTTTTTATGAGTCTTGACAAATGTATGTTGTTGTATCATCACTACTCCAGTTAAGATATGGAACACTGTATGAATTTACACAAGTTCCCTCATGCTCCTTGCCGTCAGCCTCCTAACCAACCCCAGTCTTGACGACCAATATTCTGATTTTTGTCTCCGTGGTTTTGCCTTTTCCAGAATGTCATGCAAATAGACATATAGTGTATAGCCTCTTAAGTCTGGCTGTAATGCCTTTGCAATTCATCCAGGTTGTTGCATGTATCAGAAGTTTGTTTCTTTTTATGGCTGAGTAATATTCTATTGAATGAATTTCCTACGATTTGTTTATTCATTCACCAGTTAATTAAAATTTGGTATTTTCCCCCAATATTGGTCAATTTTGGATAACATTATTCATAATATGAACAGTGAAACTTTCAAATACAGTGCTTGTCCATAAGTTCTCAATTCACTTGGGTAAATACCTAGAAGTGAAGTTGCTGGATCATATGGTAAGTGATGTCCTATGAGCATTGTGACAGCAAATCATAATCTTTCTCAAGACTATCTTGAAGAAACCCTCACATTTTATTAATTAAATCTGACACCTTATTATAATATATTCTACCCATTCTCCCTTTTTTATTATAAAAATCCATATCACATTATAGATAGCTATTAAGGTTTCTAATATTTTTCTTTTCTTTTTTATCAGGGAGGATGAGTCTTCAATCCTGTTTTTGTTTTTTTACCTTGCATAATCCACTTTAACCAATCAGTTGTAATCTCTTTAATGCCCCTGTATTCTTTGCTTCAAAGTCTGCAACCAGGGATAGTTAGGGAGTTTGGGATTGACATGTACACAATGCTATATTTAAAATGGATAACCAACAAGGACCTACTGTATAGCACAGGGAACTCTGCTCAATATTGTGTAACAACCTAATTGGGAAAAGAATTTGAAGAAGAATCGATACATGTATATGTATAACTGAATCACTTTGTTGTATAACTGAAACTAACACAACATTGTTAATCAACTATACTCCAATATAAAATGAAAAGTTAAAAAGAATTATCCCTCTAGTAATTACAGGGATGATATGGTGGTCCCAGATTGTCAAGGATCCAGGCTCCTTTTCTAATCACTCTCCCATCCTCGTAACTCCCATCTGAAGGCCCAAAATTGCTGTTTCAGCTCCTACCATCACATCCCCCTTCCATTAATTAGTAAGAGAAAAAGGAAGAAAAGTCCACAGGGCATATGCCTTTGTTTTGCAAGCATGACCCAATTTGCATTCATCAGATCTGTTCACGTTTCTTAGGCCAAAACCTAGTCACACAGCTATATATACAGCTTCAAAGGAAGCTGGAAAATGTAGTCTTTAGCTAGGACACAAAATGTCTATCTTATATTTTTATTACTATTGAAAAATAGAAGAACAGTAAAGGGATAACCAGTGATCTCTGCAATGTATCATCCAGATGTACAAACAAAATACTTAGAAATCGTCTTTAAAACTTCTCTTTCTCTTCCTTGGAGACTGAAGCCATCACAAAATCTTGTAGGTTTTACCACCTAAACTTTACTTGTCTTTTCAGCTTCAACACCCATTCTAGTCCAATCTTCCAATGACTCCTGCCTGGACCCATAAAATATCCTCATAATTTATTTCCCTGAACATAGCACTTTGGCCTCTCTATAATCAGTTCTCTATTTTTTTAGGGAGGATTATCTTTTAAAAATTTGGATATGATCATTATCAGTTGATACTAAGTTTTTTTTGATAGGATAAGATGTATAGGGTACATTTTCACCTTCCCCTAGGGTAAAAACTGTGTTTGTTTTGTTCATTATTACATTTCCAGTGCCTATCATGAAATAAATATAGCCCCCAAAAATTACTGAATGAATTTAATAAATAAAATTATCCAATGAATAACCTAATTTTACTTTGGGTACAGGGAAGAACAATGTATTCACACAATAATTCTGGGAAGAGTGGGTAATACAGTATGTGAAAGTGACTCAAAGTTACCAATGGAAATGAATATGAGGTTGCCTCTACGAAGTTCTCATTCCAGAAACAAATATTTGGTTAAGTGAGTCAAGTTTATAGACTAGAGTAAATTCTTAGAGAAAGCACAGTTATTAGTCATTGCCTTTCACAAACTTCAGTGGTATGGCAACTTCCTTGATAAAAGTTTACATGCTTTCTTGCACTATTTGATCAATTGAAAAGACTCTGTTTGTAAACTTCAGTATTTCTGAAATGAATTTGTGGCAAGTATACTTTTCACATTTAAGAATTGAATTACAAATTGAATCTTTTTGAGAGCCATATGTCAAGACATGATATCTTTGATTAAAGAAGAGTCAAGTTGCAAACATCTACAGTTAATCACTCTATGGTCTTATCTGATTTTCTAAAAATTTACAGTACCAACAGAACTACTATCCTTTGTTTAATGCACTGATAAACTTTTTAAACTTAATTTTTGAACAATCATAATTTTGTGTTTGTATATGAAAGAAAACTTTTATATACATTCTTTTCTATGCTAAGAATAGAAAGTAAAATACTATGAAAATGACAATGTAGAATAGGATAGTATATGATTCCTTATAAAGAATACCATAAGCCAAATATTATTTCTAAAATTCTACACTTATCCTTGAAAAATAGAAATCTGATAATAAAGATTACCCTGATATTGTATTGCAAATTCATTTGACTGTGTTATCCATATACTGACTTTAGTCTAAGTATTTGATTTTATGATTATTTTGGGTCTAACTTCAAAGTTTAAGACTGAGTGAATGTGCATGCATATTAAAACTTGGCAGAAGTAAATATTAGATCTTTCTAAATTTAATCTTATTTTCTTCCAAGTTATTTAAAAACAGGCTTAATTCCTCATGTGAAGAATAGTGGATTTTTTTTTTTTGATTATGTAGTAACTTTTTCAGGTCACTTGAGAATCATTACTATATTTGAAAAGGTAATTTATCATTTTCATACTCAAAAAGCATTTATTAAGCAACTAATTGAGCATAATTTGGCTAGGTGAGCCCAAAGGTAGTTACATAAATAAAAATTATGAAATTAATAAATACAAGAAACTAAGAGTTAGATAAAAAATTAAATATATTAATATCAGGAAAGTATTTTACCATGATTGATCAAAGATATATCCATTAAGTTTATCAGAAGTTAAGTAACAGAGCCGGAGATTCTGGAAGCATACAGAATTGGGATGGGAATTAGATAGTAATCATAGGTGGTTTTTTCTTTGATGGAACAGTATTTATAGAAGTGATGGAGTGGACCTGGCCTTCCTTTTCAGCTTTAGTTACAATGGTAATATAATTTTACCAAGTGGACAATTATCAGAAATAATTAAAATACCTTACCAAATGAGTTAAACATCTCAGTGGGCTTTTTTTTTTCTTTTGGTACTTTCCCAACTATAGTACTTTTATACTGCCTATAAAATTAGTTTATATACCTAACATTTATTTTTTACTTCTCTGAATACTGAAGCATATTTCCCATCACCGTTTCATGTAACCTTAAAATTGATGTTGGTATAAGTTTCCATGCATTATTAAAAATCTCCTTTCAATTTATTTTATATCAAAATTCCATTTTACTCATATAAAAGTTTTTAATAAAAGTGAGGAATATTACCTGCAGACTTATCTTTGATCAGGATTTCAGTTTTTGAAAGCATCAAAGGTCTGTTATATGAAATGAAAAGAATCAAAGTTCAGGACCATGACAAAGTTTTTGAGTAAAGTTAACTTCAATTTTGTGAGTAATGCTTTGACAATTATAATCACCAGATACACATGTTTTTCTCTTCAAGCTAATCTACAACCCCTCATACATGCCATTGTCAGCATCATCAGCCAGTAGTTACGGAGGCAGACATGTAGAGCATTGTGCAAAACAATAGCAAGTCACAGTGATATATAATATCTTACACAAGGTATTTACCATTTTATATATGCATTTCCCTTGCAGTTTCAGAGTTTTATAAAAATAAAGGAATGAGTCATGAAGAGAAAGCATAAAAATTGTGGCAGACACAATTGCTTGCCTACCACAAAGCATCCTTTTTTTTTCTTACCATTATAAACACAATTTTATTCAGGCAGTAATGTTCCTGTCCCCAAGGGAAGATACATTTTTGCCTAAACTAGTGCTTTCAATGAAACTTTTGAAACAGAAAGTTCTGACTGAGCATGACTATTTGCCATTAGCATGTTTAATAATCTTGGCCCCCACAATTCAAGTTCAGCTTTATGTCCCAGGCACAGTGACAATTAAAAAAAAAAAATAGTGCTCTCAAAGGTTTCCAAATACCTGCTACGGAGTAGTATCAATCCTAGTCGAGAAACAGTCGTCTAAATTAATCATAGTAATCCTGTCCTCCTTCGCCAGTTCGCCTCCTGTCTCCTCCTGTCACCTCTTCGCCTAAGAGGAGCCATACGACCGACCTAGTTCTCACTGATGTTATGTCAAGGTAATTTTAATGGATTACCTCTGGGAAATTTTTTACCGCCTGATAAAAGATGTAGCATTAGGAAAAAACCTTTGCCTTGTCCCTTCTACCCTTCCAGCTCTGGATACTATTGAGAGAGGATGGGATATCTGGAACATTAAACCAGCGGTCTTATTATTCTGAAGCAAAAAGCCTGACCATAAAGAACCTTCACACTGAGAATGGTGAAGCAGAAGGATAAAAATTCCTAAGCCCTTGAAGACGTTGTTTAACTGATGAAACATACTAGGAAGATATGTAACAGGTTTTATTACTTAAGGCTTAATTAGCCAAGTCATCCATTATTGCAGATTAACACCATGGAAAACAATTTAAAAGACCTTCCCAACACATTTTTTACATTGAATCTTTTCTTTCTTAATTCATGTTTAGATTGTTTTACAAATATAGTGACCCTAAGAAAAGTATTGTAGAAAGCCTGCAATAAAAGGGAAGTAAATTAAAACTATTTATTTTAATGTTTTACGAAAATAATATTTTTGTATACAGTGGGTACACCTTAAAGGACACCTTGGAGGACATTTCAGCATATATCCAGTCTAATTCCCATCATTTGCTTCATTTTTTATTATAACAACCTCTTCAAATGGTACACCTTCAGCCTGAACATTTCCATGATGTAGAACTTAATAACCTCCAAGGCATCCCATTCCATTTCTGGACAGCTGTCATCATTTGAAAATGTGCCTCAGTCCATTCCAAATATGGCTCCCTATTGTTTCCCCTACATTAGTTCTGTGCTCAGCGCCCTATAGAAGAAAATCTAATCTCTCCTTTCTTGCTAACAGGTTCTAATTAGGCAAGATTAACAATAAGAAGACAATGGTAACCTGTGGGGTAAAACTGAAATATGAGCTGTCAGAGAATTCCAACCTGGCATACATAGACCTTGCTAAATGGTCTTGTACATCTCCTGCTAAGCCTATTTGGCCTTCAACGCACCATCCATTCATTGCCCTTTTATTATCACTAAACCTGCTATCCTCAAGTTCTAAAAATGAACAACACACTGCATATGTTCAGAACTATTTTACTAGGGACCAAAAAAGTGGCAGAAGTCCATCCTTCTGTTCATGCCAAAGTGCAGTTTGTCGATTGAAAGATGTTAGTTGATGCAGTGGGAATGGGCTGGAAAAACTCATCTGGCATGCCAACATAGCTTTTATACAGTTATTTCAAATTTTTATACTACTGACTTTTCACATTTTTAAAACATTGACTAAATCTATAATCAAAAAAATCCCAAATCCTGAGCAATATCCATGTGATTTTCAACTAAAAGGGATTCTATTGTTTTTGTTATGCTTTCTTTTGTTTCTAACAGTAGAATATTATTAGACATTCCAGAGAGATATATTATAACTCTTGTCAATTTTGGGGAAAAAATATGTCTTAAGTTTTATCACGTTTAAATTTTTGGAAAGATGTACATTGAGGAAAATTACTAATAAAAACAAATCTATTAAAACAATTACTTCCACTCCTGAAATGACTCAGTTTTCAATGACAAATAGAGGCAACTTACTCTGATGAGATTAAAATTAAAAATAGAGTGGATCTTTAACTTGGAATAATTAAAGTAGCTCTTCTAGGCTTAGAAAATAATCATTAGAAGATTATTATATATGATAAAAGCTGTCTTTGTTTTTCCTTAAAAGAACATTAACCTGTAAGTAGTAGAAGGAAACTTTTTTTGTTCACAATGCCTGCAAGTTGGGACGTGGGGAGGTGTGGAAGATGGGAGTAAATATTAACCATTACCAATATAATGTAACTACTATCTCTTATATTGGTTTATCATTACAATTAAAAACAGATCACCACATATGAAAGAAATATTTGAGAATAAACATGACCCTCAGTATGATGAGAAGAAATCTCATAAAGAAATATACAGATCTAGAATTCTATGCTAGACTTAATCAAGACAATAATCAGGAGAAGTTCATTGGTCAGATACAGAGCAGGTCAGTTTAATTGCTCTAAATTTTCTACTACACTACAAGTTTGTGCAAATAATGTCTGTCTTATTCAGTACTTCACACGTATACCAGAATCATTAACCTAAAAAACTCTGTGTCTACTGAATGAAATGAATGAATGAATGAATAAGAAAAAATGTGCATTGATAATGTGGATTTTAAGTTAGCAGTAAGAAGTTCTGCCTCTATATAATAGCTAGGAGCAGCTTCTACTTGACCAATTGTTCTACAGATAACAACTATAAACTCTGGATAAAATATTTTAAAAAAAAAAGACTACTTGAAAGGCTCTGGAAATCTCCCAAAAGGAGCCACATATTTGGGAGGGTTGACACCTGGAGGAAGAGAACAGCACTGGACAAGTTGCCATTTTTACAATTTTTCCTTGCGATCAGTCCCCAGTGTGTGCCATAATAGGTGCCTAAATTGGGGGAGAAAATCCTGTGTTACTAGTATGGAGAACCAGAAGACAGAGTTTGGAGCAACCACAACAACTAGAAAATGAAGAGTGAGAAACGCCAGAAAGGAGAGAGCCACAGAAGAGGGGAGCCCTAAATTATATGTGTAAACTCTACCCTAATCTCTGGCTAATTCTGGAACTGTATATATGTGGGACATATTCTAACAGCCATGCTAAGGCAAAAAGAACTATTCTGTGATTTCAAATGATGCCCACCAAAAAAGAGAGATTGCAGTTCAAATTAGGTCAAGTTATCTACTTCAAAAAATAATAATAATAATCAGTACGTTCAAAGAAACAAAACAGAATACAGAGCCTTACAGTGTATTATTGACAATGCCTGGGTTGCAATCCAAAGTTACCTGACATACAAAGAAATGGGAAAATGTAGGGACTTCCCTGGTGATCCAGTGGTTAAGAATCTGCCTTCCAATGCAGGGCACGTGGGATCAATCCCTGGTCAGGGAACTAAGATCCCACACACCACAGGGAAACTAAGCCTGTGTGCTCTAGAGCCCATGTGCCACAACTAGAGAGCCCGCACTCTGTAACTACTGAGCTGTGCGCTCTAGAGCCCACGCGTCACAAATAGAGAGAAGCCTGCTCACCACAACGAAGAGCCCACGCACCGCTAAGAAAGGTCCTGCATGCTTCAACGTAGATCCCACGTGCCACAACTAAGACCCAACGCAGCCAACTAAATAAACAAATAAATATTTTAAAAAATTTCCTTTACAAAAAATGAAATAGGAAAATGTAGCTCAAACAAGAAAAAATACGACTAATGGAGACATTCTAAAATGACCCAGATTTTGAAATTAACAGATAAGCATTTTAATGCTATTATTATAACTATGTTCAAGAAAATAAAAAGAACCCAATAGAAATTATAGGACAGAAAAATAAAATATATGAATTTGGAAATTCACTGGATGGATTTAACAGAAGATTGGAAAAGACAGAAGAGTTAGTGAACTTGAAAATAGATCAATAGATATTGTTCCAATCTGAAGAACAGAAAAAATATATATAAATTTTTAAAAGGACAGGTGCCTCAGAACCCATGGGGTGATATAAAAAGTATATTTGAATCTTGGGAGAAGAGAAAGATAATAGGACAGAAATAAATTGAAAAAATAAAGTCAAAAAAATCCACCAAATTAGGCAAAAAACAAATTTACAGATTCAATATTATCAACAAACTCCTAGCAGAATAAATACAAAGAAATCCAATCCTTGACACATTATAGTCAAACTATTTCCAAAAAAGTAGAAAATCTTGGAACCACTGGAGAAAATACGTTGGGCTGTAAATCAAGTGTTAATACATTTAGGTGGATTGAAATAATGTAGCAGATATTCTCTGACTAAAGTGGAACTAAATTAAAAATCAATAACAATGAGATACTCAGAAAAAAGTAATTATATGGAAATCATACAACACTCTTCAAGTAATCCAAAGAAGAAATATCAAGGGAATTGCAAAATATTTGGAAATGAATACAGGCATACCTTGGAGATATTGCAGGTTTGGTTTCAGACGATCACAACAAAATGAATATCACAATAAAGTGAGTCACATGAATTTTTTGGTTTTCCAGAGCAAATAAAAGTTATTTATACTATACTGTAGTATATTGTGTGCAGTAGCATAATGTCTAAAAAAAATGTACATGTCTTGATTAAAAAACACTTTATTGCTAAAAAATGTTAACTATCACAAGACCCTTCATCAAGTCATAATCTTTTTGCTGGTGGAGGGTCTTGCCTTGATGTTGATGGCTGCTGAGTGATTAGGGTAAGTGGTTGCTGAAGGCTGAGGTAGCTGTGGTAATTTATTAAAATAAGACAAAGATGAATTTTGCTACATCAATTGACTTTTCATTTCATGAGCAATTTCTCTAGAATATGCAATGCTGTTTGATAGCATTTTACCCACAGTAAAACTTCTTTCAGAATTGGAGTCAATCCTCTCAAATCCTGCCATGACTTTAAGAAGTAATTTTATATAATATTCTAAAGCCTTTGTTCTCATTCAACAATCCTTACAACATCTTCACCAGGAGTAGATTCTATCTCAAGAAATCACTTTCTTTGCTCATCCATAAGAAGCAACTCCTCATCCATTGAAGTTTTACCATGAGATAACAGCAGTTTGGTCTCATCTTCAGGATCCACTTCTAATTCTAGTTCTCTTGCTATTTCCACCACATCTGCAGCTACTCCTTCCACTGAAGTCTTGGACCCCCCAATGTCATCCATGAGGGTTGAAATCAACTTCTTCCAAACTCTTATTAATGTTTGATATTTTTACCTCTTCTCATGAATCGATAATGTTCTTAATGGCATCTAGATAGTAAATTCTCTTCAGAAGGTTTTCAATTTACTTTGGCCATATCCATCAGAGTAATCACTATCTATGGAGCTATAGGCTTACGAAATATATTTCTTAAATAAAAAGACTTAAAAATTGAAATTATTCCTTGATCCATGGGCTGCAGAATAGATGTTGTGTCAGCATGAAAACAACATTAATCTTGTTGTACATCTCTATCAGAGCTCCTAGGTGAACAGATGTATTGTCAATGAGCAGTAATGTTTTGAAAGGAACCTTTTTTTTCTGGGCGGTAGGTCTCAACAGTGGGCATAAAATATTCAGTAAATCATGTTATAAACAGATGTGCTGTCATCCAGCCTTTGTTGTTCCATTTATATATCACAGGCAGAGTAGATTTAGCATAATCCTTAAGGGTGCTAGGATTTTTAGAATGGTGAATGGGTATTAGCTTCAACTTAAAAGTCACCAGCTGCATTAGCCCCTAATAAGAGAGTCAGCCTGTCCTTTGAAGTTTTGAATCCAGGCACTGACTTCTCCTGTCTAGTTATGAAAGTCCTAGATGGCATCTTCTTCCGATATAAGGCTTGTCTACATTGAAAGTACTTTGTCTGGTGTGGCTAGCTTCATTAATTATCTTAGCTTGATTTTCTGGATAACTTGCTGTAGTTTCTACAACAGCGCTTACTGCTTCACCTTGCACTTTTATGATTTAGAGATAGCTTCTTTCCTTAAACCTCATGAACCAACCTCTGCTGGCTTCAATCATTTCTTCAGCAGCTTCTTCACCTTTCTCAACCTTTATAGAATTGAAGAGAGTTAGGGCCTTGCTCTTGATTAGGCTTTGGCTTAAGAGAATGTTGTGGCTAGTTTGATCTTCTATCCAGATCACTAAAACTTTCTCCATATCAGCAATAAGTCTGTTTCGCTTATCATTCGTGTGTTCACTGGAGTGGCCGTTCTAATTCCCTTCAAGAAGTTTTTCTTCCATTCGCAACTTAGCGAACTGCTTGGGGCAAGGGGCCTAGCTTTCAGCTTATCTTTGATTTTGACTTGGCTTCCTCATTAAGCTTAGTCATTTCTAGCTTTTGATTTGAAATGAGAGATGTGACCCTTCGTTTCACTTGAACACTCAGAGGTGTTAGAGGGCATTGTAGGGTCCTTAACTGTCCTAATTCCTGTAGTGTTGTGTCTCAGAGAATAGGGAGACCTGAGGAGAGGGAGAGAGATGGGGAAACAGCCAGTCAGTGGAGCAGTCAGAACACACACAACATTTATTAAGTTTGCTGTGTTATATGGGCACAGTTTGTGACACCCCAAAACAATTACAATAGCAACATGAAAGATCACTGATTGCAGATCACCATCATAAATACAATGATAATTTAAAAGTTTGAAACATTGGGAGAATTACCAAATGTGCCACTGACACACAAAGTGAGCAAAAGATTTTTCAAAAATGGCACCAACAGACTTGCTCAACACAGGGTGGACACAGACCTTCAGTTTGTGAAAAATACAATATCTGAGAAGTGCAATAAAGTGAAGCACAATAAAACAAGGTGTGCTTGTAATTGAAACACATCAAACCAAAATTTGTGAGATACAACTAAATGGCTTAGAGGGAAATGTGGAGTTTTTAATTGGTTATAGTATAAAAGAAGAAATGTCCAAATCAATCACTTAAAGTTAAGAAGCTAGAAAAAGATGATCAAAATAAAACCAATGCAAGTACAAAGAAGGAACAATAAAGTTAAGAGCAGAAATCAATGAAATAGAAAGTAGGCACACAATACAGAATATTCACAGAGCCAAAACTAGTTCTTTGAAAAAATCAACAAAGTTGATACACCACTCACAAGACAGAGAATAAGAGAGAGAGATGAGAGAGAGAAAACACAAATTAACAACATCATGAATGAAAGAGGTATTATCACTACGGATCTAATAAAAAGATAATAACAAGGGAGTATTATGAGCAACTTTACACCAACTACCTTCAACAATTTAGCTGAAATGGAGCAATATGTGAACAATTAGGCAGTTAACAGGGGACTAGGTATGCAAATATCAAAGAATGAGGGTAAAACAGATGTTCAGATGCCCAGGTACGGAAAACACAGAAAAGAGAAAAAAAAAAAAAAAAAAAAAAAAAACCTCAGCAACTAAATTGAGACCATGAGAAAAAGCTAAAGTGTTATTAGCTATTTTCTGTATTGGAGAGAACTAATTTTTAATTCTTGCTGGTAGAATCCACAGGTATAAACAGAAGAAAGGGAGCTGCCTTGAGGAAAACTCTCTTGGAAAGTAAAGAGTTCCTGTTACCCTCAAGTATGTGACCATCCTTTAGTTAAATAGGAATTTTGATTATATGGTCAGAGCTGATTTGACTGAAACCCCATTGAGTTAAAGATGAAAAACTGTAGGAAATAAAACTTTCTCCAAAAAAAAACCAGAATAACTATTAAGAAGCTATGTAAATAGTACTTCACTACATATAAGGACCAGTTCTATAAAATTCTACATTTATTTCTGGGTATGTGATCTTTTATTTTCTGTAATTCTTTTCTTTAATCTTTATTTTTTTATTGAAGTATAGGTGATTTACAATGTTGTGTTAGTTTCAGGTGTACAGCAAAGTGACTCAGTTACACATACATATATAGCTAATCTTTTTGCAGATTATTTTCCCATATAGGTTATTACAGAATACTAAGTAGAGTTCCCTGTACTATACAGGAGGTATTTGTTGGTTATCTATTTTGTATATAGTAATGTGTATATGTTAATCCCAAACTCCTGATTTATCCTTCCCCCCTTCCCCTTTGGTAACCATAAATGTGTTTTCTATGTCTGTGGGTCTATTTCTGTTTTGTATATAAGTTCATTTGTATCATTTTATTGGATTCCAGATAGAAACAATATCATATGATATTTGTCTTTCTCTGTCTGCCTTACTTCACTTAGTATGATAATCTCTAGGTCTATCCATGTTGCTGCAAATGGCCTTACTTCATTCTTTTTTATGGCTGGGTAATATTTCACTGTGTATATATACCATATCTTCTTTATCCATTTATCTGTCGATGGATACTTAGTTTGATTCCACATTTTAGCTATTGTAAATAGTGCCACAGTGAACATTGGGGTGCATGTACCTTTTTGGTTTATGGTTTTCTCCTGATATATGCTCAGGAGGGGGATTGCAGGATCATATGGTAGCTCTCTTTTTAATTTTGTAAGGAACCTTCATACTGTTTTCCATAGTGGCTTCACCATTTTACATTCCCACCAACAGTATAGGAGGGTTCCTTTTTCTCCATACCTTCTCCAACATTTATTTGTAGACTTTTTTGATGATGGCCATTCTGACTGGTGTGAGGTGATACTTCACTGTAGTTTTGATTTGCATTTCTCTAATAATTAGCGATGGTGAGCATCTTTTCAAGTGCCTTTTGGCCAACGGTGTGTCTTCTTTGGAGAAATGTCTATTTAGATCTGCCCATTTTTTGATTGGGTGGGTTGTTTGTTTTTGCATTGAGCTGTATGAGCTGTTTGTATATTTTGGAGATTAATCCCTTGTCGGTTGCATCATTTGCAAATATTTCCTCCCTTTGTAATTCTTTTATTAGTTTTCTAGGCTACATAACAAATTACCACAAATTTAGCAGCTTAAAACAATACCTATTTATTTTGTCAGTGTTTCTGTGGGTCAGGAGTCCAGGCACGGCTTAGCTATGTCCTCTGCTTAGTGTCTCACAAGGTTGAAGTCAAGGTGTTGGCTGAGCTGTGTTCCTTTTCTAGGAAGATTATGACATCATGAATTTTGCTCTGCATTACTTAACTGAATTAGTTAACTGCATTAACTCAAACTGCACTTGAGAAAATATAATTTATTTACAAGGTAATATATGTAACTCTAAATGAGGTCGGAGGAATCAGCTACACAGGGCAAAATCTCAGATAGTATAATTTATAGTGTAAGGAGAGAAGTGATTAAGTAAGCAAAGAATAACAATTAAGTAAGCAAAGAATAACAATTTACTTGTCAATAACAATTTAACAATTTACTTGTCAATAACAATTAAGTAAGCAAAGAATAACAATTTACTTGTCAATCTTTAGTATCTCACCTTACACATGCTCTGACTACTTAGCTAGTGACCCCACTAAAACGCTTCCATGTATGCTTATGTTGGCCCTATTAGCTCAATGAAGCTCACTAAGGAAAGTGTCTCTGTAGGAGACATTACTCAGCTCCCTTCCATCAATAAGATGTGCCCTTTTGAGTTGTTTTCTCGATAGCGTAATTGTGATGCACGATGCTGAGTCTTCTGTCCAATAGGGAGCAAGGATTGCTTTGTTGTTATACATCTAGTAGGAGCCTCATTGTTTTTCTCTGTGAATAGCACAAAAATTTCATAGGTGCATCATTTTTGGCACAAACTAGGCAGCTTGCCTTATTAATGTGCACACCTAGAGTTGCTGTAACTATCAGTAAGAAACTGTGTTAAATAAATGACTTTGGTTTTTCACCTGCTAGGCTCTAATAGCATCCCCAAAGTAATCTTGGTCTAACAGCTTGAGTCTTTTGCAGAAGTGATCAAGTGATCAATTCTTTTGAACACTAAGGGGTAAACTTCAGCTCTGTGCAGAATGCCAGGTGCAAGAGCAGTTGCCGTGAATAGCAGCAGAAATTTAATATGAGTCATGCAATTTAGCATGGGTACCTACTAACAAAATTTTTTAAGTCATTGTACCAGGTCTGAAAGAAATGAGGAAGTGAGCCTAACAGAAATTAGGCAGTTGATCTAAAAATATGTTTTTATTCATTCAGAAAATATTTCTTAAACATCTAACATTTGCCAGGCTGTGCTAGGTACTGAAGATAAAGCAATAAATAAGGTTGATGTGGTCATTGCTTGCATCAAAAGTACATTTTGGTAAAGGAGTGAGATAAATACAGACAAAAATCGTCATTTAATTACAGTTTGATGGGAACTTTGATACAATAGAATATTTCAATGTGCATGAGAGCAAATAAGTTGGAGATTTAGATGTGTCTCATTTTCACAGAAATTAATGCTTCTGAATAACTTAAACCATTGAGTTTGATAAAGATTTATGTATATAATGTTATTATTCAGTATTGTCAATCAGTATATTTTTGAGCACACCCACATGTATTTTTAAAAGAATTCCTTTAGGGCTTCCCTGGTGGCGCAGTGGTTGAGAGTCTGCCTGCCGATGCAGTGGACACGGGTTCGTGCCCCAATCCGGGAAGATCCCCCATGCCGCGGAGCGGCTGGGCCCGTGAGCCATGGCCCCTAGGCCTGCGCGTCCGGAGCCTGTGCTCCACAATGGGAGAAGCCACAACAGTGAGAGGCCCGTGTGCCACAAAAAAATAAATAAATAAATAAAAGAATTCCTTTAAACCATATATCTATGATAAAATCACAATATGTTATACCTCAAAATTCTTTGTTATTACAAATAAAACCCTTCACATTTAATGTTTATAACTCAGAAAATGAGAAAGCTAAATTTTTATAGCACTTAATTATCATTTTACATTTATTATTTATTTAAATATTTTTAAGCCAAATAGTAATTTAGGAATGTGATTTGTATATCATGTTTATGGGCTAATAAGCCAATATTTCATTTTTACCATTTCTGATTTTTTAAAAAATTTTGTAACCTTATTATATTGTGTTCATTTTATTTAAAGGAGTTTTATCTGGGCATTTGAAAAATATGGGTATACCTTGTTTCATGATATTTTATGAAAAATACAGCAACAAGAACCCTATGGGTTAATTGAATCCACAGTCAAGCATTCACACGTTAATTAACTTGAAAAAAAAGTCTATTGAAGTATGCAAACCACCAAGTCAAGGTGTCAATTTCATTTTAATTTTAATCAGATCATCCAATCTGTGAAGGTACTTATGGTCCTAGTTCCTAAAGTAGAAGGATGTGTGGAAGTTCATTAAGATTGCTGTAAAGCTTCCAGAAAAAGAACAAAACCTGTGTTTGAAATGGAAGTAATTTAATTACTTACTTACAGAATTCAAGAAGAATTCACTGTGGTTATACTTTGTAGATTTTTTGTGTGTGAGTATAATTTATTTAGTCTAGGAAGTAATTTGGAGATGTTGAGTCTAAGGTTAACAGTTCTCTACAGACAATAGCAGTTCTTAAACTGGTTCTGGGTACTTTAGTAGAAGATATCAAAAGCCATAAGTACCCCATATTGCCCCTGAAATATATATCAGAAAAGTCTCAGGTACAACAAAGACAAAAATAAATTATTTCTGTAGGTTATTCAAGCTTATATTTTTTTCTAAAATTATAACAAACTTTTAAGCACCAAATTGAAATGTGAGTTTGTGGAACAATCATTGGCCTGGGAATCAGGATACCAGGGTTTGTATTTCATTATAAAATAATGGAGTAGGTTAAAAATTAACCTCAAGACTCTTCTAGCGTGATGTTCTTCAGTCCACAGTGGGCATACAAACTTGTTTTTTTCTTTTTTGATCCTTATTCATTTTACTCATTTTTAAAAGCCCTGAATTAGCAATGGAAAACAGTATGACAGTTTTCGAAAATTAAAAATAGAATTACCATGTGATCCAGCAATTCCACTTCTAGATATATACCCAAAAGAATTGAAAGCGGGGACACTAGCATGTTTGTATACCCATGTTCTCAGCAGCATTATTCACAGAAGCCAAAAGGTAGAAACAACAGAAGTGTTCATCAGCGAATGAAGAGATAAACAAAATGTGGTCTATATATACAATAGAATAGTATTCAGCCTTACAACAGAAAGAAATTCTGATACATGCCACATCATGGATGAATCTTGAAGACATTATGCTAAATGAAATAAGCTATGACAAGAAAGCAAAATAATTGGAATCTAGTCTTCTTCCTCTCACAGTTGGCCTAAACAGTAGTTTTCTCCCACTCTGTTTTAAGTATTTCAGGAGGCATCAAGAAGACATCCACATTTGAGATGTAGGAAAGAATAAGATGCGGGACTATTTTTCACGTGATAGAGTTCCTTAGATTTATGCCACAACCAGCAAAATTTCAAAGAAAGAAGCCAATCTTCATGATTAGGATCATGTTTTAAAGAAAATGCAAAACAGTTACAAATAAAAAAAATTTATTTCTGTGCAACTCTGGAGCCTTGAATATATAAGAATATTGATTTACACCAGCAACTGATAATTATTTGCCCTTAGCAGAATCAAGAGGCACTAATTCCTTTTTAAAAATGCCTTTTTAAATAATATATAATTTATTTTGGAATTTGCTGTTTAATTTTGAAAGTAAGTGGGCCTGACTTTCTGGAAAATCACTTCAAAAAATTAATGAAGCACAAATTGAAGACTTGAGTTTGGGATGTCCATCTTAAACAATCATGAGCAACCTTCCCACTCCAAGAAAGTACCTTCTCTCAGGTCAGGTTGATATTGGCTGGTATAGAAGGAGAAGTTAACATGTTTAGATTTCAAAGAATTCTACTGAATACAAAGAAAAAGAGAAAGGTTATATGTTAACAAAACAAGATCTTATCAATATCTCAAAAACTAGAGCTACTTTACCAAGACCTTAATGTGTAGAATGTATTCATGGAAAATATATTTAAAATGTAGATATATTCATTTTATAGCAATTTGAAAGACAAATGATTATTTCTTACATTTTGTGTTAAAAATCATAAAATAAGATGTCAGTATTTTATGTCATCAGATATTTATTGAGCACATTATTTACCAAGAAATTAGCTTATTCTAGGCATGCAAATCTGCATAAGCTAGACACTGTCTTAGACACCATCAAAGGACATAAGCTGTTAAGAAGTGTGATATCTTCAGGACACCACAAGATTCTGTAGGAACAGACAGAAGGGAAAACTAATCCAGTCTAGTGATGTCCACAAATTTTTCCAGAAGAGTTAAATCTAAGCATAAACCTTACAAAAATGATTAAGGTTTGACTGTAAAAACTAATAAGAGGTAGGGAGATGGGTGGTTAAAGGTATTAAGGAATAGAAAAGCGGTATCTGCCTTAAAATCCATAATCTAATTTGTATATGTATAACCAAAGCTTGTTTAATATTTATTTAGAACTGCTAAAATATGATATTGAGTTTACTTAGAGACATTTTAAAGAATTTTAAAGATATTCCTTTATTTGGACTAAAGAAATATTCCAAAGCAGTTGACAGCTCAGCAGTAGGTGAGCCTCAGGTTCTATAATGTTCTATTTTATTCTAAACACTACCCTGTCACATTTTGAATATTATGATAGAAAAGAATTATAGAGACATTTTAATAGATTATATTTTTCACTCCTCTATTTCCAATAGTGGACAGTAGCTCCCTCCTATATTCCTGTGGTTTTCCTATAAAGAATCCATGGCTGAATTTAAATAGAAGGTTGTTTGGGGGTGGTTTGGTTTGGTTGTGGTTGTGGTTTTTTGTTTTTCCCCTGTAAGCTCTGTTCTGTTTTAATCATCCTCAGATAAGGGGGTTTATTTTGTTTTGCTCTTCTACAACTACGTTCTGTAAAATAAAAAAGAATCCCACTCTGTGGGGAGTAAGATTCATTCACTCAATGGCATAAAACTCTCAATTGCTACAATCTGGATTCAAAACCCACTGTCAGCATTTCTCTCTCACAATATTACGAAAGATACTGAAACTTCAGCAGGCTCTCTCTAAATCAGCCTGAGAAAATTCAGTATGGGATTGTTGTTTTGGCTTATCTTGAAAGGCCACATTGATCTAAGGCCTTCCTAACTATAGAAACTCCACATTGTGATGTATTGATCCCTTGTATTTCCATCTAAATCTAGATATTTCCGTTTTCCTGGTCTTTCTATATTCTAGGCAGTTTATTCTCTTGTATATTAATAAGAACAATATACTAGGTATAGCACTTTTATTAATTCGTTAATTAATTCAACAAATATTTATTCAACACCTACTGTGTACCAGGCAGCATTTGCTGGTCTGTCATCAGTGCACTAAATAAATCCAGTAGGCAACAGTTTAAAATTTTCCAGTGATGGGATATTTAAAGTGGTAGAGCCCTCCTTTAAAATTAAGCATTGGATTGAATCATTTAGATAACTAATGGAGAAGGTCCTATGTTCATATGTACATGTGTGGAAATGCTGTTTCTGAACAAGTTTATTGTTAATAGAACAATCTAAGGCTGAAATTAATAACACACCAGCATAGAATATGCCACTACTTTTTTCTTACTACCCTGTAAAAACAAAGAGTGGGGATAAGTAATAACTAGACATGAGAGTAAGCAAATCCAACAAAAAGTATATGTTTGGAAAAAGTAAACAAATTAATAAACTGTGATTATATAATTATATAGAATATAAAAACTATTTTATTGTAAGTCAGAAAACTTGGGTCATGTACTACCTCCATCATTGTTTAAAAACTATGGCCTTGGATTCCATGAGTTCATTGAACTTCACTTCTGTCACTGTAAAATAAAAATAATAATAGCTGGCATTTACTAAGCACTTCACTGAGTCCTCACAACACCCTAGGAGGAGATATCATTACTATTCCCTTTCTGAAGATGAAGAATGATGGTATGTAAATTAGAAACTTGGCCAAGGTAACACAGTCAATGAATGGAGACTGAGATTTGAACCCAGGAAGTCTTGCTCTAGAACCCATGGCTGTGAACCTGTGAGTGCTTTAATAAGGCCACACATGAAGTAATAAAAATGAAAGAGCTTTATAATCTATTGTGCTAAAAACACTAACCTATGATAATATTATTATTAAAGTGTGAATGATTAACACATTGCCTGTTTTGTGTGTGTGTGTGTGAACTCATCTTTAAAGTAAACAGAGAGTAAGTTAACCTCTCAGATCAGCTAAAAGAGGTCACATGCTCAGACTTGATCTTCTAAGACACTGTATGGGACAGCAGTGAGGAAAGTAAGGTCCCAACATTTACTTCCCTGGCTCCCTTCCTGCAATGTTATTTCTGGCCTGCTGTGTCCCTGAAGAGTGGGTCACTGCTCCTTTCCAGGCAACTTCTCTTTCTGACTTTCCTTTGGTTTTCTGCTTAACTGCCTAATCCATCCCATTAGACCCAAAGACAGTAACAGTTGCTTTTTGGTTTGGGCCTTTCGTTTGCTTCTAGCTCCCCATTATCCCTGTAGTTCCCCTACACTCTTCTCACACCTTTGTAAGCAGTCCCTTTTATCAAAACTTCCAAAATTATCCCAGTTTGAGTGTACCATCTGGTTCCTGTTGATAACATAATTGGTATTGTATAGTGGCTATTAGGAGGCATTTGGGGGACCTTTCAGATAACACTGGCAGGTTAATACAACTACTAAGTAAAACATCTATGTTAAATAAGAATAGCAATAAAAATATTCAAGTGAAAAATCTATCTCCACTTTAGATATAGTCTTAAAATAATTAGTACATTTAAAATGCACAAGACCAAAAACAAAAAGCAATGTAGCATGCCTGTGCATAACCAGAGCCTGACTGTGATTTTTTTTTCTAATGTACTTTCTTATGTAACATAGCATTACTTTCACACTTCTTAAATAATTCATATATACCTTTGCAAGTTCAACATGCTGACTTCAAAGCTCAAAATTTACATATTCTTTGTTTGACAACATTGCCATATGTTGGTAAACACTGAACTCATCTGGAACATTTTAAGCCTTTTCCTAATAATAGTGGAATAATGTTGGAAAGAATCAAATCAGAAACTGCCTATTTTTCTGAGACAAATGTCAGTTAATCACAGCCTGAAGGCACATTTTAATTTCTGTCTATTGTCCTCGTATATTTTATTAGTAGTAAAAGGAAAACATACTAGTATACATTGATAGATTAAAATGAGAGACTATATCATATCTGCTTCTATTAAAATACAGTGTATGGATAGTTTTGAAACATTTACACATATATATGTATACATACACATACATAAATCAAAATAAGTCAACAATACTTCAACATGTATAAATTTACTTAATTTGAAAATATAAATGCCTATGTAAAGATAAGTAGCATTTTTATTTTCATGAACGATATTTCATAACTAATAGATTTTCTTTTTTACCTTATATACTAGTCAAAGGTAATAATTATTGAATTTATATTTGCTACATTTTTATTTGTTGAAGAATTCAGCCTGTTTCAGTGGTAGTATGTTTTCAGAATGAATGAAATGAATGATAAAAGAAAAACTTTTTTAAGTTTTCCAAATTCCAACTTCATTTGTCTGTTAACGTCTTTAAAAATCTCTAGAGAGGCATACAAGTAAGCATGCATTCACTCATTCTTTGAACATAGAGGTATTAGGTGCTTATTATTTGCCAGGCACAACCCAGGCACTTGGGATAATTATCATTATATTTGGGTGGGGAAAACATACAATAAATGAGTAAATAAATGAATAAACATTTACTCATTGTGATTACTACTGTAAGGGAAAAACATGTAAGGTTTTTCTGTAAGGTTGCTATGAAAGATAAGTTGACCTATTTTGGATACAGAGGTCAAAGAAAGTCTCTTTAAAGAATTGACACTTAAACTGTTATCTGAAGAATCAGAATAAGCCAGCATGTGAACAGTGTTCTAGAAACAAGAAAAAAGCAGATGGCTCTGAGCTGAGAAAAGAATTGTCCATGTTTTGACAGAGGACGTTTGTAGCTGGACTATAGTGAATGAGAGAGCAAAGCCTCATGATAGAATGATGGAATTTTGGCTTCCTAGGAGTCAGAGCATGCAGGTGAGAAGTTTGGATTATATTTTAAGTTATTTTTGTAAGACATTGAAAGTTTTCAAACCGGAGGTGGCATTACCTGAATTACCTCTTCAAAAGAGTGTCTGGCTGCAGTGTGGGGAAGGGATTGATGAGGTCAAGAGTGAAAGGAAAGAAATAAAAACTTTTTCATTAGATCAGCCAAGAAATAAAGGTGGTTTGGACTGGTTTGGTGCCAATGGAAATGGAGGAAAGTGAATAGAGTCAAGGTATATTTTTAAAGTAAAGCTGGCAGGATTTGCTGATGATTGTTTGGTGGATATAGGGGATCAAGGAAAAGGAGGAATCATGGTTGACTTTCAAGTTTCTGTCTTTAGCACCTGGGTAAATGGTGGTTCCAATTACTGATATGGGCAAGACTAGGGACCATCAGATAATGACCAACCTGGCTTAAGTGGCTGGCGTCAGCTTTTTGCCTTAAATTCAATATGATCTTCATTTTTTTTTAGAAGATGTTGAAGGTAGGAGTTTATTAATTTATTTATTTTTGCTGTGTTGGGTCTTCATTTCTGTGCGAGGGCTTTCTCTAGTTGTGGCAAGCGGGGGCCACTCTTCATCGCGGTGCGCGGACCTCTCACTATCGCGCTCTCAGTAGAGCCTCTCAGGCTCTACTTTTACAGGCTCTACTTTTACAGGCTCCAGACGCCCAGGCTCAACAGCTGTGGCTCACGGGCCCAGTTGCTCTGCGGCATGTGGGATTCTCCCAGACCAGGGCTCGAACCTGCGTTCCCTGCATTAGCAAGTAGATTCCCAACCACTGTGCCACCAGTGAAGCCCCTATGATTTTCATTTTGATTTCCATTCCTTGCTCCTTAGACCTCCTTGTTTTATGTGACCTATGAGTCCTACTGATTGACACGGTAATACATTTCATAGCCAGAATTTAATTTCTGTCTTTAAAACGTTTATATACTAATAATCAATATATGCCTTTCCTATGTTTTGCTGGTTGTAAATAATATCTAGAGTGACAGCCCTAGTTATTTACCATATTTTGCAGTATGCTACTTTTATTTTCAGACTGCTAATATACAACAACAAGCTACCAGGTGAAAAAAAATCAAATTTATCAATCTTCTATTCTCTCCATAAGGACAGTAGCTTTATGAAAGCAGGGACCATATATACCATTTTAGTCCCTACAGTGCCTAACAATAAAAAACAAATAACTGTTGATTTGAAATTGACAGCAAAGCATTAGAGTGTTCCCTTCACACTCCACCACCCCCTATTTTCAGTCGTATGGCATTTGCCACTGCTGTGGTAGCAAACTCAGCCAGATTGAGACTTGGCACCTATAATATACTACTTGTGATGACAGATGCACGAATAGAGACTTGGTGCTTCCATTTATGAAGAAGATGATCTGATTCTGCCAAGGAATACTTTCCAACTCAAAACTCTCAATGTTTCTAAAAATTAGCACAGGAAGAAATATTAATAATAGTCTTCATTCATTAATTCATTTATTCATTCATCTAGCATATGAGAATGCTGACTGGGCTTCCCTGGTGGTGCAGTGATTGGGAGTCCGCCTGCCGATGCAGGGGACACGGGTTCGTGCCCCGGTCCGGGAAGATCCCACATGCCGCGGAGCGGCTGGGCCCGTGAGCCATGGCCACTGAGCCTGCACATCTGGAGCCTGTGCTCCGCAACGGGAGAGGCCATAACAGTGAGAGGCCCGCGTACCGCAAAAGAAAAAAAAAAAAAAAAGACACACACACACAAAAAAGAATGCTGACTATGTGCCAGTCTTAGGAATATAAATGTGAATAAGAGAAGATTCCTGACCCCAAACAGTTCATAGTATAACAAGGAAAATGTATAGTCCCGACATACTTGTCTGCTACTATTTTTTCTGCCACTCTATAGTGCTGCTATATTATGCCTGTATTCAGCAAGTTAGATGTACTTAGTCATTTGCATACCATGTAAAGCCAAAGTATATAACAAATGAACTTCAGGGTTTTGGGAGACAATATTTGTTAAAAACTAACAGATATCACGGTAATAGTTTAAATGCTATGTAATCTAAAGGAAAGGAGGAAATGTATGTGGCTATTACATATTAAAGGGTCTTTTATTTTATGATATTTAACACGACAGTTTGCACAACTCTATACAGTATGACGAATGAACATTTTCTAATTTACTCTGTGCTAAGCATTGTGCTTTGTGTATTAAAAATGTTATCTGATTTACGTTTTTGAAGCAATACTGTAAGGATGAAGTTATAATCACCATTTTTCGGAGAGAATCTGAAGTTCAGAGAGTTTGAATAAGTTGTGCAAGATCATGTAGCTAATGAGAGATGGAACTGAGATGTAAGGCAGTCATGCCTGGAAGTGGAATGTAAGGCAATCATCTGATTTATTTCCATTGTTGGATGCTAGAGAATTATAATTCCTTCTATTTCTGGGATCATGAATAAGGGTGGGAGATGAAAAGTCTGGTCCCATCCATAGCTGAATTTTACTGTAGCTAAATATGTTTAATCCATGCAGGAAGATCCAAAATTATCTGAAGGATTCATGGGTCCTAAAGCCTTTTCATTATAAATATCAAATTCAGCATAGCATTTTAGCTAATTTGTTTTATGTGAAAGGTACATTAAGTTCAAACTTTATGTCAATTTTAAATTTGATTCTCAAAAATAAACATATAGACAAAGATGCAGGGAAAGTGAAACTTTCATGCATTGTTAAGGAGCCAGTCAATTGGTATAATCTCTTTGGAGAGTAGGATGGTATGAAGATGTGTATATACTTCATACAAATGCAATTCTACTTTTATATTCACACTTTAAAGAGATTTTCACATGTGCTCAAGGAGATGTGGGCAGAGATGTTCAGTGCCGCATTGGTTTCAATAGCAATAATTTAAAAAGGACCTATAATTTTATCAATATAAGAATAAGTAAAAACTTTCCGTATAGTAATACAATGAAAAATTATACAGCAGTAAAAGTGAATGAACCAGATGTACATGTGTTGGCATAAATTTAGAAATTTAGAAAATGAAACATTGAATTAAAGACATAATACACGTAAAATAATTCATTTTAAGTAAACTTTAAAAGCACTCCAAGCAAGATTATATCACCTTATACTACATTTCATACTATACTATATTATATATTGTACAATATATAGTATTATTACATATGACAATAGTATATTATATTATGCATTTTAAGTTTATATATATATGCTTATAGTAGAAATAGAAGGACGTTGCAGAAAAAGATACATACCAGTAACCAGGCTAATGGTTACTTTTGGGGTAAAACACAAGAGAATTTGCTTAAGGAGATTATAAAAGAGACTCTTATTTATCTGGAAAGTTGTTTTGTTTTGTTTTTAATTACACAAAAACATATGGAAACCAAATCGTTCAAATTTCCTGTTTTTTAAAACTAGGTGGTGACTGTTTATTCATTGTACTGTTGTCCTTTTCTCTTTGCATGTATGAAATTTCATGATAAACAGTAGGCTTGCACTTGAAATTATCTTCTTAAGAGCATTTTTGTGATTTACATTATTAAAGAGGTTTTTTTTAAAGTAATTTGTACTTATGAAATGTAATTTTGGAATGAATAATATATTTCCAATCCCTCTTTGAAATGTACATTTTTATTTTAAATGGCTATAACAAAATTAAGAACAAACATTTTGGATGAGATATAGTTTTTCATCCTTTTTGCAATTTAAAAAATGCACCATGTCTCTGATCTCACATTTCAGCCTTGTGATGACAGCTTGGTCATAAAATATCAATCACAACAATAGGCTGTGGGAATAAGCTGATAATATTCCTCTTTTCCAATGAGTCAAGTAGTTGAAAAATTTGTAAGTTCCCAGCTACTGTGGTCACATCCATTTCTTTGTTAATAAGGAAAATAAGTCATTTTAAAAGATAAGGTAAAATTAGAATATTATTTCACAAGTCATTTACTCTTGAAGTCAGAAAATTGATCCAAGAATGGCTTGTTATTTGAATTCATCAGCCACAAAGTCAGTAACTACTCAGCCTTTTAGGAAGTAGTATCTGTAAAAAGAAATAGTGCTTTTGAATTATTATAATGCGATTTGAAAGTTAGAGATGATCATTTTTAAAAGAAAATGCCGTTTGATTCTGAACTTATCTTTTATTACCATCTTGCTTTATATCACTAAGACTTCATATATTGTAGTCAATTTAAAAAGCCATTACAACTATCTCACTTTATACCCTCATGTAACGCAAACTTTTTCTTCTCTACAAGAATGTCTTTTGCCTGTTTTTATAAAAATAAATCAGCTGGTTTTGCTGTGTAATATTATTGAAAAATGATTTATATGAAGCATTTGTTGGATATACGGTTCTTCGAAAAATTGTTTGTTTTTTTTGAAGGTGTTATTTCACTGTTAGATCCATGGCTTTTGTTTTACGCTAGAGGTAAAACTTTTCAAGGCTTTCTCAGAGACTGAAATATGTTCTCTGATTTTATTTTCCTTTACTTAGAGAAGTAATAGCTATTTGAACTCCTGTTTCTGTCAATACTTTCTATATTCTAGGTGCATTATATATCTTAAAGAACTAAAGTAAAGGTTAAGACAAGTTCCAAACCTCATATACTTCTTCACTCCTGTTTCCAAATTAATCCCTCCTTCCAGCTTCCCACTTTCACAAGTGCTTTCACAATTCTCCCAGTTACCCAGACTCAAAACCTTTCCTCTCCTGCCCTTTTGCATCTTTCACCTTTAACATCCTCATTCTTACCTACCAATCAGGAATCAGTTTCCACAGGAACCATCCTGTTTTGGTACCTCTCATTACCACTCTTTCCCAGGCCCCCATTGCCTCAAGCCTGGGTTATCGCAACAGTCTTCTGAATGTTCTCCTTGATGCCATCTCTCTTCATCTTGACAGTCCACCCACATCACTACTTTTTTTTTCTCCAATTTACACTATTGAATTTAAATATTTACTCTCTTCTCTAATGGTATTTATGACTTCTTATTTTTTGGCTTTGGAGGCTTTGCATAGTCTTGGCTAATATTTCTTATTAGACCTAATGTTTTTATAAAACAAATATTTATTGAGCACCTACGATGTGTTAAGCTCATGCAGGCACTGGGCACACAACAGCAAACAAGGCAAAAATGGTTCTTACTGTACCTCTTTAGTCTCTCCACAAAGTAATGGGTATCTCTCATTTCCCAACAAAACCTTATACTTTCTACATACTCTGGTCATCCTGTTACATAGGCCTTTATTTTTCTCCTTGCATAATAAAAGGGAGGGTATTTTTTAAATAAGTTGTCTTAATCATTAAGCTACCCCCTCCCACTTCTGTTGTTTCTGATTTAAGATTGGTCTCTTTAGCATCACTGAGAAAATACTAGGGAGAATTCAGTGAATTCCATAATTATTAGCGTATTAAACTTTGTAGCTAAATGGTAACTTCAGCACATTTTATTCCCATAAAATTCTGGATCAGGGTGAGAAGGAGGGAGGGGCTAAGGTGGAAAAAGCTATTGAGTAAAAGTTACTGAATATACATTTTCTTCTGTCTCTTATTTATTTAAGCCACAAAGCAAATTAATCAGTTTTTCATAACTATAACTATGAAGAATTAAGGGCATAGCTTATGAAAAAAGGATGATCAGTGCATATCCTAGATAATACATCTCTGCTTAATTTCCTGAGAAAATATAAGTATCATGTTAATAAATATTGTTTTTAAGTATTTTAACCCTTACTACAGATATAAAATTAATGCTTGAAAAAAATCAGTAATGCAATATTACTCAGCAGCTGAAAGGAACAAACTACTAATATTGGGTTGGCCAAAAAGTTCATTCAGGTTTTCCATAAGAGGTTATGGAAAAACCCAAACAAACTTTTTGGCCAACCCAATACATGCACCAACATGGATTAATCCCAATTTCTTTTTCTAAAAGAAAAAAAAAACATACAAAAAAGATTGCATACTGTATGATTCATTCATATAAAAACATAGAAAATGCAACCTAACCTAACCTTGAGAGAAGGTGGATCAGTAGTTGTCTGGGACAGTTGTGGGAAAGCAAGGGATTGCAAATGGTGCAAAAGGAATCTTTTGCTGTTAATAAAAATATCTGGTATCTTGCTGGTTTATGGGTGTATACATATGTCAAAACTTGTCAAATTGTACAATGTAAATGTATACAATTAATTATGTATAAGGCATACAATAGTGAGGGGAAAACTTTGGATTTTAATGTTTCACTGTTATAATAATAGAGATACCAAGACAAATACAATCCATATTTTTCCCCCAAAGGTACTAATTTTAGTAAAACTTAGGCATGGAATTACTTTAGAAAGGTAAACTGACCTACATGTGGAAGTGTTCAGAATGAAATAAGCAGGCTCCTAGTTGGATCATCTGGCTAGTAGAACTGCTTGATCACGTGTTGCAATTTCTCTTTAAAATGTCTATAAAACAGATATAAAAACATAGTGAAAAAAGAATATTTCCAGGTGTGAAGTCAATTAGGACTAACAGCATGTTTTCAGAATCTGAAAGGATTCTCTAAATTTCTAAGGCAGAAAGAACTAGGCTGAATATGCTTACCATTGGTTTACTTTTCTGAAAGTGAAGAGAGTTTTCAGCCTTTCTTTGGTTCATTTTGACAATCTGTCTTTTAATTGGAGCATTTAGGTCATTGACATTCAAAGCGATTATTGATATATTTGGATTATTATCTACCATATTTGTCACTGTTTTCTATTTTTTGCTTTTGTTCTTATTTTTTCTTCCATTCTTTTTCTGCCTTTCATCATTTTTAATTAAGGATTTTATGATTCTATTTTCTTTTCTTGCTTATCATATTGCTTATACTTTTTTTTAATGTTTTTTTAGTGGCTACCCTAGAGTTTGCAATAGGCATTTATAGCTAATCCAAATCTACCTTCAGATAACACTGTTGGACTCCACAAGTAGTCTGAGTACTTTATAATAACAAAATAATCCTAATTCCTCCCTCCCATCCCTTGTATCATTGTTGTCATTCATTTCACTTATATATAAGCATATTTAAGCACATATATGATACATATAAGCATATATATACATAAGATGTATACATGAGCATATATATATATGTAAGCATACATAATTGAATACATTGTTACTATTGTTATTTTGAAGAAACTTTTGTGTTAGATAATTAAGAATAAAAAAAGTTTTAATTTTACCATTTATTCCTTCTTCAGTATTCTTCCTTTTTTATGTAGATCTGAGTTTCTGACCTATATTATTTTCTTCTCTCTAAAGAACTTCTTTTAACATCCTGCAAGGCAGGTCAACTGGCAAGAAATTTCCTCAATTTTTCTTTGTCTGAAAAAGTCATTTTTTCTCCTTCACTTTTTTTTTTTTTTCTTTTGCGGTATGCGGGCCTTTCACTGTTGTGGCCTTTCCTGTTGCAGAGCACAGGCTCCGGACGCACAGGCCCAGTGGCCATGGCTCACGGGCCTAGCTGCTCCGCGGCATGTGGGATCCTCCCAGACCGGGGCACGAACCTGCGTCCCTGCATCGGCAGGCGGCTCTCAACCACTGCGCCACCAGGGAAGCCCTCTCCTTCACTTTTGAAGGACAATTTTGCAAGGTAGAGAATTCTAGGTTGGTGGGTTTTTTTCTCTAAACACTTTAAATATTTTACTCTACTCTCTTTTTTCTTGCATGACTTCTGAGGAGAAATCAGATGTAATTTTTGTCTTTGTTCTTCTATAGGTGAGGTGTTTTACTTTCCTCTGGCTTCCTTCAGGACGTTTTCTTTACCTTTATCTTCTGTAGTTTGAAAGTGGTATGTCTAAGTGTAGTTTTTTTGACATTTACCTTCATTTCTTCCTAGATCTGTGGTTTGGTGTCTGACATTAGTTTGGACGAATTCTCAGTCATTATTGTTTCAGATATTTCTTCTGCTTCTTCTATTTCTTCTCCTTTTGGTATTCTTCTTATTCATATGCTGCACTTTTTGTAGTTTTCACACTGTCCTTGAGTATTGTTTTATCCAGCCTTTGCTGTCTTTGCTTTTCGGTTTTTAAGGTTTCTATTGGTATATCCTCTAGCTCAGAGATTTTTTCCTCAGCTGTGTCCAGTCTACCACTGAGCTCAATAAAGGCATTCTTTATTTCTGTTAGCAGTGTTTTCTCTTTCTAGCATTACTATTTATTTTATTATTTTATTTTATTTATTTTTTGGCTGCATTGGGTCTTTGTTGCTGTGTGTGACTTTCTCTTGTTGTGGTCAGCAGGGGTTATTCTTCATTGAGGTACACAGGTTTGTCATTGCAGTGGCTTCTCCTGTTGTGGAGCATAGGCTCTAGGGTGTGCGGGCTTCAGTAGCTGTGGCACGTGGGCTTCAGTAGTTGTGGCTCGCAAGTTCTAGAGCTCAGGCTCAGTAGTTGTGGAGCACAGGCTTGGTTGCTCCGCAGAATGTGGGATCTTCCCAGACCAGGAATCGAACCCATGTCCCCTGCATTGGCAGGTGGATTCTTAACCAGTGTGCCACCAGGGAAGCCCTCTAGCATTACTTTTGATTCTTTCCATCTCTCTGCTTATTTTGCCCATCTGTTCTTGCATGCTGTCTACTTTATCCTTTAAAGCCCTTATCATATTATTCATAGTTGTTTAAAATTCCTGGTCTGATAATTTTAACATCTCTCTACTGTCTAGTTCTGATGCTTGTTCTGTCTGTTCAAATTGTGGTTTTTGCCTTTTGCCATGCCATGTAATTTTTCTTAATAGATGTACATGAAGTATTAGGTAAAAGGAACTGCTATTAATAGGCCTTTAGTAATGTACTGATGAGGTGAGGAAGAGGGGAAGCATGCCATAGTCCTATGATTAGGTCTCAGTCTTTTCGTGAGGCTGTGCCTCTGGATTGTGAACTTCAGCATTTTTTTTCTCCCTACTTAGGTGGAACAGGATGACTAGAGTGGGCTGGGTTGAGTATTTCTTTTCCCTAAGTCAGTTAGGCTCTGAATATATCAGCAGGTTAGGCTCTGGTTAACTAGTTGCCCTTGAGGGCAGATCTTATTAAGAACAGAGTGTTGTAGCATATTTCAAAATGGTTCCTTTTCTCCTACTGCTGCCTGAAGCATGAGGGAGCTTTTCTCCAAGTTTTAGAGTAAGAACCTGCAGGTAAAATTCACAAAGTATGGGAGTTCTTCTATTACTGGAAGCCCTGGAGTTTTTAACTCTCCAGAGTTGTCCATATTGAGCCTCCAGCAATTTTTCAATTATAGTTCAGGTTTTCCTACCACAACACTGGTTTCCACAGCAGTTTCTGTTCTTGAGTCTCTGCTCCAGTAAGCCAGGACTCCCTGTATTTGCCTGTCTGTCCTTTTAATTTGGGAGCAGTGGTTTGCCCTCTGACTTCATCTCTTTTACTAATCCAAGAAGCGTTGTTGATTTTTCAGTCTGTTCAGATTATTACTTCTTTTGGGGATGAGTGGTGACTTCCATGCTCCTTACAGGTGGAACCAGGCCCACTGTCAATTTTGCTTCAGAAATGCAAGATCTGAACTGGAACATTGGCAAATCATTTCTGCCCGGTGGGTGCTCCTGTTTTTGAGTCAATGAGCTTCTTGCAAGCACTATTACTTTCTACAGTCATTCAGGGATTTATACTCATCAGAAAAACAGGAAGTAAGGAAAATGATGCCAAGAAAGGATGAATTATGCTGGTAGCAGTTTGGGGAAGATAAGAAGAGTATAAGTAAAAATTTATGAGCAGATTTCATATTATCAGGGTGCCAGAGACTCAGGTAATGAGGACAGGAGAATATTTAGTAGAATTACATTTGATAAAAATCATCTAGAATCTGAAAATCCAGGCACATCCACCTGTTGTCCAGCTCTGAGTCTAAGCAGATGACACAGGGACCCACATGGATAAAAGTGTGACAAAGACAGTTTTCCTGTCCTGTGTATTGCCAAAGTTCACTGGAGAGATTTTTCATTTGAAAAACAATTAACAACAAAACCCAAAGCCGTCATGTGACCAATTAAAAATATTTCAGAACCAAGGAAAAAAACATAATATAGATGATTAGGAGGAAGTTTAGACCTCTGAAAATCTTTTTACTTTAGAAACGAGAAACAGAAAAATGTTTATGATTTTCAAAAGTATGGGCTTTGATCTCATGGGGGAAAAAAGCATAAGGTTAAAAAAAAAGTTGGATGTGAAATGAGAATGTAGATGTACTAATTAGAGACATCAGAAAAACAATTACGTGATGAAGAATAATAAAACTTTATGTGATAGGAAATGGAGAAATGACAAACTAAATGAATAATGTTGCATACACATCTTAAAAGCTGATTCAGCATTTTTAGGAATAGAAAAATTATTAAAGCAGTGAGACAGAAGTCCATGGGAGGATAGAGAGCAACTCTACCACACAGGGGCACCTTAGGAAGTATCCAGAAGTCACTGAAGACAGACCTATAATAGTCGTCACAAAATTTAAAACCTAATCTACAGAATGAAAAGATCTCATTTATATTGCCTAGAAACAACCTGGAGACATGTTTTGGTTATCTATACCTTCTTTTTCTTTAACACAAGGATTTTTAAATATATATCTTGCAGGTTTTGTGATAGTAAAAATAATTATTGACAAAAAGTTTATCAGACCTATCATCAGAATAAATGCTAGAAGGTGCTTCCTATGAATGGAGTTCTTTACCCTCTATAGTCATTGACCACTTTGAGAAATACATATACACATATTCTCACATGCCTAAAATTGTGCTCACAAGCGAAGGAGATTCACAGTCTGCCGGCAGCACACCCAGGGAACTTCTCAGCCTTCAAAATGCGCTAAGTGTTCAGGGGGAAATATTGTGACACAAACTTTTATACCCAGACAAGTTGCATTTCGTATGTGAAAGAAATGAAAAGTCTGAGCTATTCAACAGTTATCCTTATACTCTTATAGGAAAAAAGTATTTACTGACATATTTCAACTATGAAGTGAATCAGATATAAAAACTCACATGGACTAGTCACAGAGTATTTAAAAAGGGGAATCTGTCTATGAATTTATAATAAAAATATAATTCCAATTTATTTACATAGAAAATATCTATCTCAGTAATATTATAATAGTGAACATTTTTAAGTTTCCTTTCTAAATGTACAGTCTGAAATCTTGCATCTCCTGATGTTAAAGCAACAGCTGCATCAATAACAGAAAAACTGAGGCAGAAGAACGAATAAGTGACCTGTAAGACAAAATGGTGGAAATAACTGCCAAGGAGCAAAATAAAAAAAAAAAAAAAGAAAAGAATTGAAGACAATCTCAGAGACCTCTGGAACAACAATAAATGCACCAACATTCTAATTATAGGGTTCCCAGAAGAAGAAGAAAAAAAGAAAGGGTCTGAGAAAATATTTGAAGAGGTTATAGTGGAAAACTTCCCTAACATGGGAAAGGAAATAGTCACCCAACTCCAGGAAGCACAGAGAGTCCCATACAGGATAAAACCTAGGAAAACACATCAAGACACATACTAATCAAACTAAAACAAAAATAAAATTCAAAGAAAAAATATTAAAAGCAGCAAGGGAAAAACAAAAAATAACACACAAAGGAATCCCCATAAGGTTATTAGCTGGTTTTTCAGTGGACACTCTGGAGGCCAGAAGAGAGTGTCAGGATATACTTAAAGGGATGAAAGAGAAAAACCTACAACGAAGATTACTCTACCCAGCAGGGATCTCATTCAGATTTGATGGAGAAGTCAAAAGCTTTTCAGACAAGCAAAAGCTAAGAGAATTCAGCATCACCAAACCAGCTTTACAACAAATGTTAAAGAAATTTCTTTAAGTGGGAAACATAAGAGAAGAAAAATACCCACAAAAACAAACCCAAAACAATTAAGAAAATGGTAATAGGAACATACATATTGATAATAACCATGAATGTAAATGGATTACATGCCCCAACCAAAAGACACTGGCTGAATGGATACAAAAACAACACCTATATATATGCTGTCTATAAGAGGCCCACTTCAGACCCAGGGACACATACATACTGAAAGTGAAGGGATGGAAAAAAAGATATCCCGTGCAAATGGAAATCAAAAGAAAGCTGGCGTACCAATACTCGTACCAGATAAAATAGACTTTAAAATAAAGACTGTTACAAAAGATAAGGAGGGATACTACATAATGATCAAAGGATCAATCCAAGAAGAAGATATAACAATTATAAATGTTTATGTACCCAACATAGGAGTACCTCAATACATAAGGCAAATGCAAACAACCATGAAAGGAGAAATCAACAGTAACACGATAATCATAGGAGACTTTAAGACCCCACTTACAGCAATGGACAGATCATCCAAAATGAAAATAAAGAAAGAAACACAAGCTTTAAATGACACAATAGACCAGATAGATCTAATTGATATTTATAGAACATTCCACCCAAAAGTGGCAGAATACACTTTCTTCTCAACTGCACGTGGAACAGTCTCCAGGATAGATCACATCTTGGGTGACACATCAAGCTTCAGAAAATTTAAGAAAACTGAAATCGTATCAAGTATCTTTTCTGACCATGATGCTATGAGACTGGAAATCAGTTACAGGAAAAAAAAACTGTAAAAAACAGAAATAAATGGAGGCTAAACAGTGCACTACTAAATAACCAAGAGATCACTGAAGAAATCAAAGAAGAAATTAAAAATACATAGAGGACTTCCCTGGTGGCACAGTGGTTGGGAGTCTGCCTGCTGATGCAGGGGACCCGGGTTCATGCCCCGGTCCGGGAGGATCCCACGTGCCGCGGAGCGGCTGGGCCCGTGAGCCATGGCCGCTGAGGCTGCGCGTCCGGAGCCTGTGCTCCACGACAGGAGAGGCCACAACAGTGAGAGAGGCCCGCGTACAGCAAAAAAAACAAAAAAAAAACAAAAAAAAACAAAAAAAAACATAGAAACAAATGACAATGGAAACACAATGACCCAAAACCTATCGGACACAGCAAAAGCAGTTCTAAGATGGAAGTTTATAGCAATACAATCTCATCTCAAGAAACAAGAAAAATCTCAAATAAACAATCTAACCCTACACTTAAAAACAGCTAGAGAAAGAAGAACAAAGAAAACCCAAAGTCAGTAGAAGGAAAGAAATCATAAAGATCAGAGCAGAAATAAATAGAAATGAAGAAACAATAGCAAAGATCGATAAAACTAAAAGCTGGTTATTTGAAAAGATAAACAAAATTGATAAACCCTCAGCCAGACTGATCAAGAAAAAAAGGAGAGAACACAAATCAATAAAATTACAAATGAAAAAGGAGAAATCACAACTGAAACTGCAGAAGTACAAAGGATTATAAGAGACTACTACAAACAACTATATGCCAATGAAATGGACAACCATGAAGAAATGGACAAATTCTTGGAAAGATACCATTTTCCAAGACTGAACCAGGAATAATTAGAAAATATAAACAGACCTATCACAAGTAATGAAATTGAAACCATATTTAAAAATCTTCCAACAAACAACAGTCCAGGACCAAATGGCTTCAGAGGCGAATTCTATCAAACATTTGGAAAAGAGCTAACACCTATCCTTTTCAAACTCTCCCCAAAAATTTTAGAGGGAGAAACACTCCCAAATTCATTCTACAAAGCCACCGTCACCCTGATAACAAACCCAGGCAAAGATGTCACAATGAAAGAAAACTACAGGCCAATATCACTGATGAACATAGATGCAAAAATCCTGAACAAAATACTAGCAAACAGAATCCAACAGCACATTAAAAGGACCATAAACCATGATCAAGTGGGATTTATGCCAGGGATGCAAGGATTCTTCAGTATATGCAAATAAATCAATGTGATACACCATATTAACAAATTAAGGAATAAAAACCACATGATCATCTCAGTAGGTGCAGAAAAAGCTTTTGGCATTTATGATAAATTTATGATTTATGATTTTATTTATGATATTTATGATAAAAACTCTCCAGAAAATGGGCATAGACAAAACCTACCTCAACATAAGAAAGGCCATATATGACAAACCCACAGCAAGCATCATACTCAATGTTGAAAAACTGAAAGCATTTCCACTAAGATCAGGAACAAGACAAGGATGTCCACTTTCGCCACTCTTATTAAACATAGTTTTGGAAGTCCTAGCCACAGCAATTAAAAAAGAAAAAGAAATAAAAGGAATACAAATTGGAAAATAAGTAAAACTGTCACTGTTTGCTGATGACATGATACTATACATAGAAAATCCTAAAGATGCCACCAGAAAACTACTAGAACTAATCAATGAATCTGTTAAGGTTGCAGGATACAAAATTAATGCACAGAAATCTCTGGCATTTCTATACACCAACCACAAAAATTCAGAAAGAGAAATTAAGGAAACACTTCCATTTACCATTGCAACAAAAAGAATAAAATACCTAGGAACAAACCTGCCTAAAGAGGCGAAAACCCTTTACTTAGAAAACTATAAAACACTGATGAAAGAAATCAAAGATGGCATAAACAGATGGAGAAATATACCATGTTCTTGGATTGGAAGAATCAGTATTGTGAATATGACTATACGACCCAAAGCAATCTTCAGAATCAGTGCAATCCCTATCAAACTACCAATGGCATTCTTCACAGAATTAGAACAAAAAAAATTTACAATTCATATAGAAACACAAAAGACCTTGAATAGCCAAAGCAATCTTGAGAAAACAAAATGGAGTTGGAGGAATCAGGCTCCCTGACTTCAAACTATACAACAGAGCTGGAGTAATCAAGACAGTATGGTACTGGCACAAAAACAGAAATATAGATCATTGGTACAAGATAGAATGCCCAGAGATAAACCCACAAACACATGGGCACCTAATTTATGGCAAAGGAGGCAAGAACATATAATGGAGAAAAGACAGCCTCTTCAATAAGTGGTGCTGGGAAAACTGGACAGCTACATGTAAAAGAATGAAATTAGAACACTCCCTAACACCATACACAAGAATAAACTCAAAATGGATTAAAGACCTAAATGTAAGGCCAGACACTATCAAACTCTTAGAGGAAAACATAGGCAGAACACTCTATGACATAAATCACAGCAAGATCCTTTTTGACCCACCTCCTAGAGTAATGGAAATAAAAACAAAAATAAACACATGTGACCTAATGAAACTTCAAAGCTTTTGCACAGCAAAGGAAACCATAAACAAGACCAAAAGACACCCCTCAGAATGGGAGAAAATATTTACAAATGAAGCAACTGACAAAGGATTAATCTCCAAAATTTACAAGCAGCTCATGCAGCTCAATATCCAAAGAACAAGCAACACAATCCAATAATGGGCAGAAGACCTAAATAGATATTTCTCCAAAGCAGATGTACAGATTGCCGACAAACACATGAAAGGATGCTCAACATCATTAATCATTAGAGTAACGCAAATCAAAACTACACTGAGGTATCACCTCACACCAGTCAGAGTGGCCATCATCAAAAAATCTACAAACAATAAATGCTGGAGAGAGTGTGGAGAAAAGGGAACCCTCCTCCACTGTTGGTAGGAACGTAAATTGGTACAGCCTCTATGGAGAACAGTATGGAGGGTCCTTAAAAAACTAAAAATAGAACTACCATACGACCCAGCAATCTCACTACTGCACATATACCCTGAGAAAACCATAATTCAAAAGGAGACATGTACCACAATGTTCACTGCAGCACTATTTACAATAGCCAGGACATGGAACCAACCTAAATCTCCATCAACAGATGAATGAATAAAGAAGATGTGGCACATATATGCAATGGAATATTACTCAGCCATAATAAGAAATGAAATTGAGTTATTTGTAGTGGGGTGGATGGACCTAGAGTCTGTCATACAGAGTAAAGTAAGTCAGAAAGGAAAAAACAAATACCATATGCTAACACATGTATATGGAATCTAAAAATATAAAAAAATGGTACTGGTGAACCTAGCTGCAGTGCAGGAATAAAGAGATACACATAGAAAATTGACTTGAGGACATGGTGCGGGAGGATGAAGCGGGGGCAAAGTGAGAGTAGCATCAACATACATACACTACCGAATGTAACATAATTGGCTGGTGGGAAGCAGCAGCATAGCACAGGGAGTTCGGCCCGGTGCTTTGCAATGACCTATATGGGTGGGATGGGGAGGATGGGAGGGAGGTTCAAGAGGGAGGGGATATCGGGACATGTGTATGCACATGGCTGGTTCGCTTTGTTGTACAACAGAAACTAACACAGTATTGTGAAGTAATTATACTCCAATAAAGATCTATTTAAAAAGAAAAAATAAAAGATTTAATACAGGGATTTTTTTTTTTTTTTTTTTTTTTTTTTTTGGCTGTGTTGGGTCTTCGTTGCTGCGCGCGGGCTTTCCCTAGTTGTGGCAAGCAGGAGCTACTCTCCTTTGCGGTTCACAGCCTTCTTATTGTGGTGGCTTCTCTTGTTGCAGAGCGTGGGCTCTAGGCATGAGGGCTTCAGTAGTTGTGGCACACAGACTCAGTAGTTGTGGCTCGTGAACTCTAGAGTGCAGGCTCAGTAGTTGTGGCTCACGGGCTTAGTTGCTCCACAGCATGTGGGATCTTCCCAGACTAGGGCTCAAACCCATGTCCCCTGAATTGCCTGGTGGATTCCTAACCGCTGCACCACCAGGGAAGTCCCAGTATGGGGAATTAGAAACATAGTTATATCCTAAAAGAGAATAAAGGTGAAAAAGGAAGGATGCTGAGGCATCCCAGAGAGTAAAAACTGCAGAAAGAAGTTACAACCTCTCAATTAGGAGGACAAAAGGCAAAAGGTGGTGTTTCTAGAACATTGGAGTTCAGAGGAGGAATGACCACATATCTGATGCTCATATCTCCGAGGAGAGCTGTCAGATAATCAGCACTGGTCTTCACCTGGTGAGATTAAGAAAATTTTTGATTTGTCCAGAATGTTGCTCATTTATTTTCTGAAATGTCAATTCTGCCTCAAATGCCAGTTAAAATCATGTACTGCTCCTTATTTACTTCTGCCTGCTCTTACTATGTCAATTTCATTTTCATCTAAATTTATTTCTTTTTGATACTCTCTTATTTTAAAGGTCTTGAAAATATTTTAAAATTTAAAAATTTTTTTCTGTTCCCTTCTTTAAATAACTTTCAAATACAATTTTTCATCTGCTTCATAACTTACTGCTATCTCAAAAATTACTATCTACCATGTGTTAGTTTTATTTTAGCATAGTTTTATTTCATTCATGATTATAAAGGTAACTTCCTCTTCATATATATGCTTTTTCTCTTCAATCTAGTCATTTGTCCTTTCAAGACTGTGGCATTTTCTTCCAGACTTTATTATTAATTTTAGACAACGTTGACTTCAATATGACATAGTGAAACAGAACAGGACCCTATAGTCCTTCCACCAATCCCCCCATTTGCCCCATGTCCTCAGCCTGCCTTTTGTCTGTGGAAGAACTTTAACCAAACAGTAAATTTAATCAGAGAAGTGAGAAAACAGTCAGATGAGACCAAATAATAATAGTTCAGTCATTAAGTTCAGTCATTAAGCAAAGTCAAGGACCTTGCCCAAGTTCCTCCTCAAGGGCTGTAGATAATATTCTGAGCCATATCCTGTGAGCTGTTTTATAGATACTAAAACCCCCACCAGGTGGAAGAAGTTAACTACACGATGACCAGCCTGTAGCCATGACATATGCCGCCACAATTCCCAGAACTGGCCTCAAAGAAGTGGGAACAAACTGACCCTGGAACTAAAGACTAACTGTATTTAAAACAATCAAGATAATGCTGATCTCAGCACTGCATGACTAATTTCAAGATGACTGTCAGAGCCTACTGTGCTGTTTCTTTATGTACTCCCTCCCTGTGTCTATAAAAGCTCTTGCCCACTGATTGTCAGTGGGGGGAGTCAGCCTTTGGACAGGAGTCTGCCCTCTCCCTCCCCCCTGTTGCTGGCCACCAAAATAAACCATGCTTTCCTTTCCACCAACCTTGCCTCTTTATTGGCTTTTGAGTGGCGAGCAGTGGGACCCTCACTTCCGGTAACAGTTTATTTCGTGTCCAACATGGGGCTGCGCTCTCCCGACATCTGGCTCCCCAGAACAGCCACAGCAATGCGCCAAGATGGTTGCAATGAGCCAGCTGCTCATGGCTAGCTGGCCTCAAGAGGGGGATTTAGGGGGACGTTCCTTGCAGCTGACAAAACCATTTGTTTTGGGGATCCTCCCTGTTTCTCCCCTGCTTGGCACTGACTGCCAACTTAAGCTTTTCCTTGGTGGAACAGAAACATGCATCTGGACAAGCTGACGAGCTCCAAGACCGAGTAAGTCCACCCGTGCGCATCCGGGCAAACTTCTCTTTTGAGCACAAAGTGCTATTTGGACATTTTGCCGTTGGTTCTGATGTGTGTCTGACATCAAGTGCCGTTTGTGAGCACGAAGTGCTATTGGGCATTTTTGCCAATTGTTTCTGACATGTGTCTGATGTCAAGGACCCTTTGTGTTGGGGAAATGTTTGTTTGGGACTTGTATAGGTCTTCCTCTTGGCAGATTTGTGACAGTTCTGTCTTCTGGTGTATGAATGTATATTCCATTTGTGTGATTGGTATCTTTGTTGTCTTTTGTAAAAATGAAAATTCAGGTTCAATTCATTATAAATATTATAGCTATAAAAAAAAGAAAAAGAAAGATTTTTTTAAGCAATGTATGGCAACAGTATTCTTCAGACTCCAGAGGAGATTAGTTAAGATGAAACTCTTTTAAAACTCCCAAACTGGTTCTTTTTGCATATGCAGTTAGAGAAAGCTAGCTTGATAAAATACTGTTTTCAGAATTCTGACCCTGAGAGAACAAAAATATGCCTAGGAGAAAGCTTGAAGTTAAGTCTTATCAGGTCCTTAAAATACAAACACAGCCCACTTTGCCTGAGACTTCAGCTTTGGGTTAATTAGTAGAACTTCAAAAGATGTTTGGGTTCATTAAACATACGTCTTCTACCACATTAAACAGAAATTGTGCTATGAAAAAAAATGTATGTTTTTAGAGGTTATGGAATATGTTCTTAAGTTTGCCAATCAGAAAATGCTGGTATAACAGTTCAATTACTTGTTTCTTGGTTTTGTTAGGCTCGTTTTTTGTGTTTTTTTTGTGGTACGCAGGCCTCTCACTGTTGTGGCCTCTCCTGTTGCAGAGCACAGGCTCTGGACGCGCAGGCTCAGTGGCCATGGCTCACGGGCCCAGCTGCTCCACGGCATGTGGGATCTTCCCGGACTGGGTCACGAACCCGTGTCCCCTACATTGGCAGGTGGACTCTCAACCACTGCGCCACCAGGGAAGCCCTAGGATCTTTTGAAGGTTAAAATTGTAATATGTAATTAAAGCTACTAAAATGTTAGGGAAAACATTTCAGTGTATAAAGCAAGTATGATATGTGTTGCCACTGAAGAAGGTGTAAAGACCAGAAATATATTTGCTGAGGAAAAAAGGAAAAATAATTTTGTCCTAGAACTGTTTGCTTATGTTAGGGAAAATAAGGGATGAATTAATGTGGATCCAGAAAGTGATAAAAGGTTTATGAAAAAGGAACTTTGAGAAAAAAAATAAATTTGTACGTTGTCAGGATTATGATTAGATTGATTTAATTAGGTAAATGATCTTTGTTATTAATAATAACCTCATACAAGACTAGAATTTGCTTTTCTTTCTCCCCATTAAGAGAACAGAATTTTCCTGGAGTATTGAGCTGCTTTAGATAATGGACTTTTAAGTTTCTTTCTCTAACTAACTTTGAGTATTCCTACGGGCCCCTAGGCATCTTAGAAAAAATATTAGAGTAACTAGAATTATTTTGTATGTTAAATTATATGAAAAATGTTTGATGACTTTCGGATCATACTGCTAAACAGGGTAAGAAATTTTAAAAATTCTAATGGAAAGCTGTTGTTTTGCTTCAAACCATATTTTTGACCTCATTGTTCAGGATGGAAAAAATTGTCTAATAAAGTTATCACAGAGTATAAATATTTATTATGTGTATCACTGCTGGCTTTAAGTGTACTGCTAAAAGCACATGTACAATGCTTATGTGACAATTGGGTGTGAGTGATAAAATATATAGCCCATAAAATGTTTCCCCGTCAGCATAGCTCTGTACTTGTTTTTTATGTCTGATTAGTTTTCACCCAACGTGGATAACTAGGCCAATATATAAACAAAAATTAGGCCTAGCACCGAGAGACATGAATGGACCCAGAGCAAGCAACTGAGCCACTCTGGCAATGCTGGAAAAATGTTGATTATAAGTGCTTTCTATGAAAAGATTTACAATTAAAAGGGGAAAATGATGGAAGGAATTTTCACATATTGAGGTATGGGGAAGTCATTCTGGCTTATACATGATTTAATTTGAACATTAACCAAAACAGCAGGTTTGTGGCCTATTAAACATACACTGTACATCTGCTTTAACCATTAAGGAAAAAAAAAACCACATTCAGAGAATAATACAGAGATAAATTTTGATTATAATCCTCATAATATGTCTACTAATTTTCAAATGTTTGTCCAGGTACTAAGACAAAGTAATCAAAGAGAGAGGTAATGTTTTCATAATGTAAAATACTGATGCTAAGCTTGGGATTTAAGATTATTTCCAACTCTGTGTCCATTCACAAAATTAGGCGGGACTCCACCCCACTTTATCAGGAAGTAACCAGAGTGGCTGTCACCCCATTCCCTCAAAGAGTTGGGGAAAATTGGAACAGAAGTAGAACTAAAACCGAGTTCCTTTGCCACGTTTATGATTAACCCCTCAATCTAAAACTTTATTCCCTTTCTTGTTTTGTACCTGTCCCTCCTCAAGGTTGAGGAGTATCAAAGAAAAGGGGGAATTGAAACAAAGCAGGACTCTATGGTCCTCCCCACTGCCTCCATGTCCTCAGCCTGCCTTTTGTCTGTGGAAGAACTTTAGCCAAACAATAAGTTTAAATAGAGAAGTGAGAAAATGCAGAAACAAAAGGAAAACAGTCGAATGAGACCAAATAATAATAGTTCAGTCATTAAGCAAAATTAAGGACATTTAGTTCTTCCTCAAGGGCTATAGGTAATATTCTGAGCCATATCTTTTGAGCTGTCTTATAGATACTAAAACCCCCACCAGGTGGAAGAAGTTAACTACATGATGACCAGCCTGTAATCATGACATAAGCTGCCACAATTCTGAGAACTGGCCTCAAAGAAATGGGAACAAACCTGACCCTGGAACTAAAGACTAACTGTATTTAAAACAATCAAGATGATGCTGATCGGAGCACTGCGTGACTAATTTCAAGATGACTGTCAGAGCCTACTGTGCTGTTTCTACATGTAGCCCCCTCCCTCTGTCTATAAAAGCTCTTGTCCACTGATTGTCAGTGGGGGGAGTCGACCTTTGGACAGGAGTTCCCCACCCGCCCCAGGTTGCTGGCCTGTAAAATAAAGCAAGCCTTCCTTTCCATCAACCTTGCCTCTTTATCAGATTTTGAGCAGAGAGCGGCCAGACTCCACTTTCAGTAACAATAGGAGTTCTATTGATTTTCAGCACTTTCCAGTCCTTCTGTAATACAAATATTTTAGTTAGCTTATACTTGCCAAATCAAAGTAAATGAATAAACCAAAACAAATTTTTCTAATGAAAATATACCTGAAAGCAAATGAGGTAATTGAAATACATAAGATTAAAAAACTCAAAATACATTTATTATACAAAGCTTTGGAAAAGATTAGTTAGCATAATAATGAGAATAATAGCCTATTTATTTTTTATTGATGCCTATTATATCCAAAATACTGAGCTAGTCACTTTTTACAGATTACCTCCTTAAACTTCCCATAGCAACCCTATTAGGTAAATGCTACTTCCTAGTTTATAGATGAGAAAATGAGGTGCAGAGAAAATAAGTGAATTGCCAAGAGTTAAGCTACTTAGCCAGAATTCAAAGTCAAGGACATCTAGCTCCAGATTTGACTTTTTAAAATCCTACATTACTCATAGAGAATGGACTTGAGGACACGGGGTGGGAGGGGAAAGCTGGGGCGAAGTGAGAGTAACATCAATGTATGTACACTACCGAATGTAAAATAGTTAGCTAGCGGGAAACAGCAGCAAAGCACAGAGAGATCAGCTCGGTGCTTTAAGATGACCTAGAGGGGTGGGATAGAGAGGATGGGAGGGAGGCAAAAGAGGGAGAGGATATGGGGACATATGTATGCATATGGCTGATTCACTTTGGTGTACAACAGAAACTAACACAGTACTGTGAAGCAATTATACTCCAATAAAGATTTATTAAAAAAAATCCTACAGTATACATGCTTATTTAGTAGGCCACAGCATATTTATGGAAAAATCAAGTTAAAGAGACAAACATTCTACTTTCACTCAATTCCTGTGTCTTCTTCATGAGAGCAAATGAGAATACTATCAGGTTTAGAGGTTTGGCCGATGTGTGTATTATATGCAAATACAACATTTTGTGAAGACTTAAAAATGTTGGAAGTACTCTGGAACATCAAATAACCATGGCTAACTAAATTAAAGAAATTTTAGTAGGTTGTGAGCTGTGGTTATTTTTTGATTGATCCCTTCACCATTTGGGGCCCAAAAGACTGCTTAGCACTTAGCCTAAACTTTGGAAGCATTTATAGAGATATTCTGTTCTCATTCAGATAAGGAGAATTAAGTCACTTGATGTTTTGTTGTGATTGTTTCCAGTAGACTCTCAGCTTTATATTAGAACAAAAATAATATGCATTTACAAATAAAAGAAAGCAGAATTTTATTTTATGTGATGTAGATGTCTATAATGTTAACTATTTAGAATTATTTGTTTTAGATGGATTAGGGTATGGATGATGAGCATGTTTTAAATGAAAGTCTGATAAGCATATTAGCAAAAGTTTTAAATTACAGTAACTGATTTTGTCATCCTCAGTAAATGCCAGGAAACATAGCTTTTACAGCAAGTTCATGGAAATGTTCAGATAAAATATTTATGAATTCTCCACTAAAAGAAAAGTCTCTTATGGTTTTGTTTGACAGAGGATGACCTTTGCTTCAATAAGTTCCCATCTTTGCTATAACTTAGTGTTTAGATGCCCTGCTTAGATGAATAAAACATAATATTTTGTTCTTTGTGTTTTCTAGTATATGTGATAATTAATAGAAAGGAAGACTTTTGAAGCTTTAAAATGAAGTAAATGGGTAAAAAAAAAGGCATTAAGAAATCTTTGAAGATCAATTTCTCAGCAGGAAATTTGTCAAAGCAATTAGGATCTACCCTGACTTGGTCAAACACAGTAGAGCTCAGTTGATGTGCTCTTTCACATAACTAAAGCATTTTTAACTTTAGTGATATGTGCTAGTCATACAGTCAGTCACCTGATGGTTCATACAGAGATGAGTCAACGACTCAGTTATGTAAAAAAGAACTTTATGAGAATAAAACCAAACGTACTACAGTTTTTAATATGAAAACTAAACAAACAGGAAAACATGAATTGGATAACTTTCAACTGGATGTACTATAGATTCAATGTAGATTCAATTTTAATATTTGTGCTTCTCTTCTTGCTTTAATTCTTATATTTCTTTAGAAGGAAGACAGTATTACTTTCTACTGAGGTATAATCAGAAAACAGTTGAGGTAAACAAGAAGTCCCCTACTCATGTCCTGAAGATCTGAAAGTTTGCTAAAACAACCATCTATTCCACCACCCCCTTTTAGCAAATAAGGTGTCATCTGGTCCAAAGGAAAGTAGCACATTAATTTTTGTGGTCATAGGACACCATTGATGCATTTAATCAATGATTTATTTAATGGCCTGACCCACAGGTAGGAATTTATCCTATGGTATTGAAAGATTACTTAGGACTTCAATATATAGATAGGTAGGGAATAAAGTATGGACTCATTAATATTTTTATAATGATCTCTCTTTGTAAAGACATGTGAAAATTTGATTTTAATAGAGACACTGACATCACATGTCCCCAGACAAGGAGTAATTGTGCCCCTGTTGTGGGAATTATATCTATTTTCTTCCAAAACTCTCTGACATATACTGGACACATCCAGAGACACTGGAAGAAGGGCACTACTCATATTTGGTTAAAATATACTTGCAAAATTAAAACAAGTAAAGTGCCAAGTTCATATTATTGAAATTGTTCATTGAAAACGCATGCCCTGAAAATTAGATTCTAGCATATTGGCATGTTTTAAACTAATCAAGTGCCAGTGGGTTACATGAGATTTATATATGTTCACTGGCGAGCAAATAACAGGACCTGGAGAATTCCAAGAAAGTATATACATTTGAATAAATGTTTGAATTTCCTGGACTTATCTTCTAGATCAGCAGTCCCCAAAATATTTCTGCAGAGGATTAATCCTGTGACATGCTTTTCAAAAAGTGTTTCCTTGGTCAGTTGAGTTAGGAAATGTGCATGCTATATGACCTTCTTCACTGCTTACAGCAGAATAACACATTAAAAGCTTTGATAATTCCTTCAATAAGAAAACTTATTTGGCTTTTTTTCCCCCAGCTAGTGTCCCAAAAATGTACTTAAGTACAAAATTCTTTTCCTGTGCAACATTTATTAAAATCCTAAACATATAATCTTCTGGAAAATTATTCCCAACCTAGCATTTACCAAAGATATTCAAATTTAATAAATATCCTCTGGGAAATATTTGCCAAAATTCTTTCATACATGAAGAAACAAATTGTTTTCTGCACGGCTTTTTAGCATGTGGGATATGAAAGGTTTTCCTGGATTTGTGATATTGACTATTGCAAAATCTTCTATAACATTTTTATTAGTGAAACGCCTTTTTTATGACAATAACAATGTTTGTTCAGTGTTGTCTTTTGTTCATGACAATAACAGTAGCCGATAATTTTGAGTGCTTGCAATGTGTCAGGAATTAATTTTAAGTGCTTTAAATGAAACAATATACTTAATCTTCACAATAACCCTCAGTGGTGGATATTATTATTTCCATTTTTTGGAAGAAAAACTGAGGAAACAGAGAGGTTAAGTAAATTGATTACAGTCACATGACCAGTGAGTAGCAGAGCTGGTATTCAAAACCAAGTACCCTGGCACCAAAGCCCAAGTGCTTAATCATAGCACTATACCGCCACTTATCGTGAGAGCCTGTTCTGGGACTCTCATGATCCTCCCTCCATCTCCACTCATTTGTAGCTTTAGGCTCCCAGTGGCTACTAGGATATCTCAGTGAAGAGGAAACCTAGTCTTGCTTCAAAAGCTTAAGATACTTGACAGTCTTTCTGACACTTATATGCCAGGAACATGGCCATAGTCAGTACAAACTCTTGAGCCGGAGTCAACAGAATAAAGTTTCCAAAGTTTAGGCTAACATTGTTTCCAAAAGTAGTGTTCTAGCATTCTGATATTTTATGAACATAGTGCCAGTAAAAGTTTTTCATTTTACATAGTATGAAATAAGAGAAATATAATACCATTGCCTCTTTTTTGGATATTTACAGTAACTTTGTTTAATCTAGCATTTTCCAAACTTATTTGAAGATATATCTCCTTCATGGTACACACCTATCAACATCTCGAAGACCAAAGTTAGAACCACCCTAAGTTTGATAAATAGTGAGTAATGACCAGTGATGTGCTGATGTTTAAAAACTGGATCTCCAAGGCAAAAAGGAAAGAAAGTTTTTTTAAAAGACTGATTTACAGAGTTTGAATGTTGTAGTGAAAAGATAGGCACAATAGGTTCTGAAAAGCTGACAAAGGCTGGCTGCAGCACACCATATATTTCTCAATCTCCTCAAAATCTAGCATTACCTCTTATATCATCATTAAGAATTGGCATCTCTTTATGTGGAGGCCATTATACAAGCGATCAAGAGGGATTTTCAAGGATTGTATTCAAGGCTCTTACATGATTATCTTTACTTTGTGTGGACACTTGACATAAGTGCTTAAAAAGTCACATCTGGACTAAGTCACTACCAATATGGTTATGATGCCATAGACTTTCTTCCAAAAATCCTACATTAGATGCATATCAAGATTGCCTATATCCTAATAATTCTAGCTCTAGCTGTTTAAATGTATTCCTATCACAAAAAGCCATTATACAAGGGTCTATAATAAAAGACAGTACACACCAAAGTGGAAAAAAACCCAAAAGAACTAACCATAAGGAAAGAAAAGAGGAAACAAATTTAGACCAGGTTTGTTTCAAAGATCCACTATCTACAAATATTTGCTCCCTAAACTGTTGTGCCCTAATGGAGTTCCCTCTAATTCCTTACAAATATCACTTTATCTAAACTTCTCTTATACATTATCATAAAATGGCACATTGATATGTATAAGCAGTTCGGTCAGGCTCTCTCATGAAGACGTCTAAGACGACAGTACCATCCACAGTTATTCTACTAGCATTGAAGCCATTCCCATTGCATTGAAACTGCCAGGGTAGAAAACAATTTTCTCTACCCTCTTTTGTTATTGTTTGGGAACCTACAAATTAAATTGACAAAAGACAGATTATCAACAGAAAAGACAGATTTTTATTTATGTGCATACATAGGAGTTCACAGGAAAACATGACTCAAGGAGATGGTTAGAACTGGGGACTTATAACACATCTTGACAGGGGAAGGGGAGGGGAATAAGAGTACTTATGGGAAAACAAATGTCTTTTAGAAAAGATAAATGGGCCCTTAGAAAAATAGATGGCAGATACAATAGTTTTGTGACAACGTCTGTTTAGGTGATTTCTTGTCCTGGTGCTAACTTCTCCCTTCTGGTGATAGGAGTCAGTCCTCCCCGGTTGCAAAACTCCTGAGGAGGGGATTTATGACCGTTGAATTCTTTTGGGAGGCTCAGCTTTTAAACAGATAAGTAGAGTTTAGAAGTTTTAAAAGAAAAACTTTATAGTGTACATTATGGATCCCTTCAAAACTCAAATGGAGGACTTCCCTGGTGGCACAGTGGTTGAGTCCGCCTGCTGATGCAGGGGACACGGGTTCGATCCCTGGTCTGGGAAGATCCCACATGCCGCGGAGCAACTGGGCCCATTCACCACAACTACTGACCCTGCGCTCTAGAGCCCACGAGCCACAACTACTGAAGCCTGCGTGCCTAGAGCCCATGCTTCGCAACAAGAGAAGCCACTGCAATGAGAAGCCCAGGCACTGCAACGAAGCCCGCTAGCCACAACTAGAGAAAGCCTGCTTACAGCAACAAAGACACGACACAGCCAAAAAAAACAAAACAACGCAGAAAAACTCAAATGGACAATGATATATATACAGTGTAGAAGGCAGTAGAACAACCCAAATGTGGGAAGATAGTGACTGAGGTTAGGGAAGTCATCTGAGCAAATTATTGTCAGGTTTTTCTGAAGCACAGCTGCAGGCAAGGAAACATCATTGTGGGTATCTGGGAAAAAAAACGTCCTGCAAGCAGAGGTCATTTCTTAGTGAATTTATGATGTGGCTAATTTTTAGCCTGATAGGCCACTTCTCTTTGAACAGAGATTTGGCTTCCTTAAGAACCAGGCAGAATTATGCAACTAAAGGCTGCAGATTCAAATCAAAGACAAATTAATATGTATGTAGTAAAAAAAAGAAAACTCTGCCCATTAATTCAAATTGATCTCTTAAGTCAAAGTCAGAAAACCATGATAAGAATTACAATAAATGACATAATTCTAAAATTATTAAGGACAGAAGTACATATATTCAGGGTGACACTCAAAATACTTACAGCATAGGCATTATCCAGATTAAAGAGTGCTGGCTGTAAACCATTGTTATGGCCATGATAGCATGTACCCACTAAAATGCCATCATTACATTGTCAGATAGATTTCCTTGTTTACCTATCACTTTGCTGACACTAACCTAATGTAATTTGAATATTCAGAAATGGTGTTGCTAAATTCCAATTTTAGTTTTTAAAATTAATATTAAATTTTATGTATTTTTCGTGTATACTGTACAATTAATTATAAGTTAATGTTAAGAAAACAAATACTACTTGGTTGCATAAACTCACCTTACAAATGTATAGGCTAAAAAAATTGTTTTATCCACATACTTTTTCCCCTAGAAACAGAATTTAGAAAAAAACCCCACAATTATTTAGCACATCGTGTTGCATTTTAAATGAAATACAAAAATGTGGCTAAGATTCACATTATTCATAGTGAATAATAATACTTAGATCATTTTTAGTTTGGAAAATCTTTGTAATCCTATTAACTTTTGCAATAAATATGGAGCAATGCCATTTGGCTTGTTAACAAAGTAGTCACAAAAATCGCTGGGGAAAAGTGTAACATATGCACTAAATACCTTTGAAGCTATTTAGAGAACATGAAATAGAAATTATGAGCTAGCAGCCAATGTGAGAAAACACTAGGTTTTTTTTTTGCGTGCAGTCATGATTTGTAAACAACAATTACTAACTAGAGAAAATGAGAGCAAAACACAGGGCTCAGCCAGGTGTTATTTTATGTAAGTTATTTATTCTACTATTTGATCAGTGATAAGAACAAAATCACCCATATCCTCAGGAATACATGAATGTTTCAAGGCAGCTGTGGGAGCACCTGGCTACTTGTCCTATGCAAAGACTACCTCTATCAAGGAAGAATCAAGACTTATTCCTCTTGGCTTGAACCAGAAACCATCCCAATAAATTTGTTGCATTGCATTATTTCTTTAATGAGAGAACAAAAGCAGTTTTACGTCCTATTTCTGGTGAATTGGCAGGAATACACTTGCATCCTCTTGAATCTGTGTGACAAAATCCTTCAACATTCCCTCGAGTGGCCAACAGCATGAGTGCTTTCTCCCTTTGTATATTTTCTATAAATGCACATACACACATACTATTGGTAAGGAAGAAACTTTCTTCTCCCTCCTAGGTTCTTCTGGCTGATCTAAGAATTAAATTGACCTGAGACAAATTGACAAGAGAAAATCAAACAAAAGTTTAATAACATGTATATATGAGAGAAACCCAGGAAAACTGAGTAACTCACCAAAAAATCGTTGAAACCTTTGCTTTAAATACCACTGTCAGCTAAATACAAAAGAGTATGCTGGGGTAGTGATTTGGGACTTCGAAAGGGAGAAAGGCAATTCACATGGAAATGGAAAAGCATATGTTTGCTGGGCCGTGCAGAGACAATGGGACACAAAGTGAATTCTGACAGGGCTGACAAGGTTGTCCTGCCACATCTAGCCCATATTCTTTACAGACATCTCTGGTGATATCTCTTATTCAGGGAATAGGCCCTTTACCTAAATTCTTTAGATAGCTAAGGGAGACATAAAAAGGAAGGCTTCCTGAGTCTTCTGTTTCTTAAAAATAATCAGGCTATTTCACTAAGCATGATACCGTCTAGGTCTATCCATGTTGCTGCAAATAACAGAATTTCATTCTTTTTTATGGCTAAGTAACAATTGTGTGTGTGTGTGTGTGTGTGTGTGTGTGTGTGTACACATGTGTATCACATGTTCTTTATCCATTCATCTGTTGATGGACACTTGGGTTACTTTCATATCTTGGGGTTACTTCCTTTATTGTAAATAATGCTACTATAAACATTGGGGCACATGTATCTTTTCGACTTAGTGTTTTAGATTTTTTTGGTTATATACCCAGGAGTGGAATTGCTGGATCATATGGTAGTTCTATTTTCAGTTTTTTGAGGAACCTCCACACTGTTTTCCACAGGGGCTGCACCAATTTACCTTCCCCCCAACAGAGTATAGGAGTTCCCTTTTTTCCACATCCTCGCCAACATTTGTTATTTGTGTTCTTTTTAATGTTAGCCATTCTGACAGGTGTGAGGTGATATCTCATTGTGGTTTTGATTTGCATTTCTCTAATAATTAGCGATGTTGAGCATATTTTCATGTGCCTCTTACCTATCCGTATGTCTTCTTTGGAAAAATGTCTATTCTGGTCTACTGCCCATTCTTTAATCAGATTGTTTGTTTTTTTGATATTGAGCTGTATGAGCTGTTTATATATTTTAGATATTAACCCTTTATCAATGGTATCATTTGCAAATATTTTCTCCCATTTAGTAGGTTGTCTTTTCATTTTGTCAATGATTTCCTTTGCTTTGTAAAAGATTTTAAGTTGAATTAGGTCCTGTTTAGTTTTGCTTTTATTTCTTTTGCCTTAAGACACAGATCCAAAAAAACCATTGCTATGATTTATGTAAAAGAGTGTTCTGCCTATGTTCTTTTCTGGGATTTTTATGGTTTCAGGTCTTACATTTAGGACCTCAGTCTATTATGAGTTTATTTTTGTATATGCTGTGAGGAAATGTTCTCATCTCATTCTTTTACTTGTAGCTGTCCAGCTTTCCCAGCACCACTCTTTTTTCTTCATTGTATATTCTTGCCTCCTTTGTCATAGATTAATTGACCATAGACACATGGGTTTATTTCTGAGCTCTCTAGTGAGATAAATCAGACAAAGACAAATACTCTTTGTTATCACTTATATGTGGAATCTAAAAAAATTAAAAACACAAATGAATGAATGCATATAACTGTTGACTGAAAAAAAAAAGTACATCCTAAAAGTTGAGAGCTATGTTTTATTCGGCAGATACTCTTAAGACTTCAAGCCCAGGAGACAGCATCTCAAATAGCACTGAGAGACTGCTTGGAAGAGGAAGGGGAGAAACCAGGATATGTAGGAGTTTTTGCAACTAAATCAGGTAGTCAGAACATCAAAAGACTACTGTTAATAAAAAGAAAACCAGATTTCTCAAGTTAAGGAATTGCTTTTCTATGTATAGGAAGATGTAAGAGTCTGAGCTCACTGAAATTATTCCTTTGATATGCACCTCAGCTATCTGGAGCTAGTATTCTGAGCTTCCTCAGCCTCTCTGTCAGGGTGGCTGCAAGGGGCTGACAGCTAGAAGGGCTTGGCAGTGGGCAGCCCATTTGTCTCCATCCTGAGTTCCCTCAGGGCTCGCCTTCCAGGCAACTGTAATGTAATGGCTTGATGGCTGCAACATAGTTTGTTTACTGATATGGCAGGCAATATTTTAGTCCTGATAACAAAACAGAAACTGACTCACAGATATAGAGAACAAACTAATGGTTACCAGTGGGGAGAAAGAGTGGGATGAACGACAACATAAGCATATGGGGTTAAGAGATAAAAAGTACTGTGTATAAAATAAATAGGCAGCAAGGATATATGGTACAGCAGAGGGAAATACAGACATTATTTTGTAATAACATTAAATAGAGTATAATCTGTAAAAATATCGAAACTAATATATTAGTGTATCCAGGTCTTCTGCCCATTCTTTAATCAGGTTGCTTGTTTTTAAATCAACTATACTTCAGTTAAAAAATTAATAACCAACCTAAATTAATGGTCATGCCAAAGAGACACATTACGTGGTGGCAAATTTTGCTTCCCTACAACAAATATATACTTATATAAAATTGTGAAGATAACTTTCACTTCCAAAAAGTAAGAGAAAAAAACCCAAAGCACAGCTTTTTAAACATTGTACAGCTAGATTACATAAAAAACATATAGAATCTTAGTGTTACAACCTATAAAATTATGGAATCCAGCAGACTTTTACTGATCAAGAGATGTTAAATTGTGGCAAGGGAAAGTGAGAGTTCAGCTTACGGGTGGAACAGGTATCAGGATGATGAAAATGGGTTTGGAATTAGTGAAAGGACAGTTGATATTGGAAGCACTCAAAATCGATAATCAAATAACTCAGAATATTTTGGGTTTTGCTTTTATTTCTCAGTCCAAATACATTTTCAATTGAGACAGTTCAATAATGGAAAACATTGAAAAGAAACTAACCCAAGATGGATTTTAATATTATACAATCAAATTATGGCGTAATGTCCATTTTCATCATCACCATATGTTCAAACTCTTATCACTTTGCAATAATCTTTCCTTATTTTCTGGTAATATTATTATTATATTTTATTATTTTCTTACATTAATTCTACTCTCATAAAATGATGATTATATACATGGAATATGTAAATTAATTAGATAGTGTTCACATGGTACCTTAAAGGATTTATAGAACAGAACCTCAGAGGGCAGGACAGTTGTCTGAAGCCTTGAAACAAGATTTAAACAAGTTCTGAATAAAAGAGATACTCACATGCAAGGTACCTAATGTGTTTGTGTGGCACTGTACTAGGTCCTATGGGAGCTTCAGATCTTGAAATGTGACACAGTTCCTAAAGTACAGTCGGTAAATGCTGGACTCAGTCTGGAGTCTGCTCCTTATCTTTTATGTAATTGTGAGTAAGTTATTTCCAGTCTGATCCTATTTCCTCAACTAAAATGAGAATAGTGTACTTAACAGAGTTACAGTGTATTTCAGGTGATTTAATATATGTGAAAGAGCATAAGAAGTTGAAAAGTGAACTACAGTATATTATTATTTATTCTGTAAAGAGGAATAGAATAGCAAGAGCTTAAGATAAAGGCAGTCAATGCTAGATGTCATGTGGAATAGACAATAAATGTTTTAGGAGTTCAGACATCAAAATCAATTCCATTTGAAGTGATCAAAGAAGTCTTAAGCTAATCTGTGTTTCTATCTTAAGGGAAAAAAGGTAATTGCTCTATTTTACCTTATAATATGAATAGAAGTCCTTATATGTGAATCTGTCTTCTAAAATTCCCAAGGTTATCCATGGGCTGTTTCACAGCCCTAAAATGTGAGTGAAATTTTCTGGTCTGTTTATGTACCTTAGGGGTCCAACAGCATAGAAAAAGGTCTTTATTTTTCCTTCTTGAGACATCTCATAAACAAATCCATAACAGTTATGAGACTAATTTTCATAAAACTTCTTCATTTAAAAAACTTTTGAAGCCAGTCATCTTTCAGCTAGCTTTCTCTGCAATTTTGTATCCTCCTTTAAATTCAAGGATGACGGAAATACAGGGTAACTAAAATTTGATGACACCTCCATAAGTCACATGTATCACTTCATAGTCATAGCTTATAAATATATTAATATTTAGATTCAACTCTTTGAAATTTATTAAAATTTTTAATTATATTTTTGAAAACAATCTTTAGAATAATGAACTAAGGCTAAGATTAGTTAGGCTCTTTGAAATAAAATCATATTCCTTTTAAATCAGTTTTAAAAATTATGAATAAAGTAATAATTTGTTAATATAATTAAAAAATCAGTAACTATCAGACAATTATTAGATTTATGTCTGTTTTGCTCTTCCGCGGCATGTGGGATCTTCGCGGACCGGGGCGCGAACCCGTGTCCCCTGCATCGGCAGGCGGACTCTCAACCACTGCGCCACCAGGGAAGCCCTGTTTTGCTCTTTTAACATCTAGTTTTCCTAGGCCAGCATGGTAATGGTAAACAGCTATTAGTAGTTTAATGCTATTATAGTTTTTATATATACATATATATGTGTATATATATACACACACACACATATATATATATATATATATATTTGTTTTGTTTTTTTAGAGAACCCACAGTTCAGTTTTTTTCAGAGCAAAGAAAAGAGAAACTTTTGATCACACTAGAAGAAACTCAGCCAGAAGTTTGGAATCTGTACTGAAACAACAGGTTCAATGAGGACAATATCCTGCAAATACAGTTGATTCGCTGTTGCATCTATCTACTGTTTGTCTAATATTAACAACTGTAAACAGAGTAGTGCAAATAGTATTTGGAAAAAGCCTTTCACTGTTACAGTGTCAGGCACAACATTCCACTTCTTTTCTTACCATTGGTTTTCTTTGCCTACCTGGGCTTCCTCTTCTTCAGTAAGGTCACTTTTGATATTGAAGGTCTTGAAAATCTCCTTATGAGTTTTCCCCCTTGATCATATTGGCAACAGTCTTGCATGTGATATCAAGCAAACCTTTGAGAGTTTGCAGCCAGAGTAAGTTCAAAAAGTGTTCCTTGGAAAACTTTCAGGAATCCTTCTTCCCAGACAGGGATATTATCCCTTTCTTTTTCTTTGTTCTCATCATCCTCAGGAGAAGGGTCATCCTCGTGGTGGATGTACCACTGAATGACCTTTTTTGTGTGTGTGGGGGGGTACGTGGGCCTCTCACTGTTGTGGCCTCTCCCGTTGCAGAGCACAGGCTCCGGACGCGCAGGCTCAGCGGCCATGGCTCACGGGCCCAGCCGCTCTGCGGCATGTGGGATCTGCCCAGACCGGGGCATGAACCCGTGTCCCCTGCATCGGCAGGCGGACTCTCAACCACTGCGCCACCAGGGAAGCCCTGAATGACCTTTTTTAATGCTGCTGAATTAAGATTTGGAGAGGAACTGGTCATTATCTCCTTCATGATCCATTCCAAATCTTCCAAAATGGTCTTGATAGATACACAATTTAGTTATAAAATAGATACACAATTTAGTTATACAGTTTGGGGGCATTTGCTATTTTTAAAATGTTTTGAATCATGGCATGCATGCCATTTTGCATATTGTTTTGTCACTTTAAATATTATACTTATTTCCCCATGCCTGTATGTCTACATCATGTTTTAAACAGCTTGATTGAAATCTACTGTATGGATTTCTTTTAAGAGTCTGAATTTTTTTTAAGTACAGCAATAAAATTTGTATGTAAAACTTTATTCATTACATTATTTTAGAATTTATATTTTTGCAGGCTTTATCACTTAGCTGCTTCCTTTCCACAATATGTGTTAAAATGATTTTAGTCATTTACTTATAGATGACTTTCCTGGTCATTTTAATATAATTTTTTCTCTTTTTTGATAATATTTAGTTGGTTCATTTTTTCCTATACCTGGAACATGATTCAGAATTTTTGATGAAGCAACTGAGGCCCAGAAGTTACAAACCATTTTCAAATATAACTAAGATATTATATTTTAAATCTATTTATATAATTTTTATATATAATTTATATAATTTTACAGTTCAAATAATAGTACTTTTACCTAGAAGAATTACTAAAAACCAGTATTTTTTATTTTAATATAATATTATGAATAGGGAGATTGTGTGAAGTTAAGATGAAAAGGGACAAATTATTGATTTTTCTCTAGGGCCATGCCAACTTTCTGAGATTTTGGTGGATAGTATATGTTAAATTCCTAGAAAATACTGGCACAACATATATCACCGTTTTACTGAAACTTGACAGGTAATAATAAGGTCAACAGAATCTCAGACTGGTCTAATCTGAGGACATTTTTCCCCCTTACATGTCAAAGAAACTGCATTTTATAGCATGGATCCAGGAAGGATCCATTCCTTCCCTCTTCCAGCTTCTGCATTCCTTGGTTCACAGCCTTCTCTTATGTAGATGTCTCCTCCTACCTCCCTTTTATGAGTATACTTGTGATTATATTGGGCCTACCTGGATAATCCAGGATAATCTCATCTCAAAACCCTTAATTTAATCAAAACTGCAAAGTCCCTTTACCAGAGAAGAACATTCACATGTTCTGGGGATTACAATGTGGAAATAATTTGGAGGCCATAATTCGTCCTATCACAGGTGTCATATGGTTGAACATATCACAGTGTTATACTCAGGTCTAGAAAAGAGACAGAAACTAGAAAGAAAGCACCAATTCTGCTGTATGTAAGTATCACATGTATATCTCAAACACATAATCAGGTTTTAACCACACAGGGAAAGTAGATAACAGTATATATTACCATTAAACTCTGATTACAGGAAAAAACACATCATGAGCAGATATCATTGGAATATATTATGCTATCTAAAGCACAGTATATTTAATAAACATTTCCAAAACAAGATATAGATCAGAAATATTTGGAAGCATGTTATCAGGTTTCAAAAAATGTCAATTCACATGATAAATATCACATTTACAACATTGCACAAGTAAAATTACTGTATTGAGTATAGTGTGTTTCTCTTCTGCGCATACACAGAAGAAACACTATTACATGTTCTTGCTCTGCAGTTATACCCATTGGTTCATTAGCAAAGAAAAGGGGAAAATCATATAGTCTTAAAAGTCTGCTCTGAGTTGTACTTTCTGGTCTATATTATTTATTTATTATATAATTGTTCTTAATTCACATTTCATCATGTTGATTATAATTCCTTTAAATCACACATACACATCTTTCTAGAAAGAAGCACAGGGAAGAAAAGAAAGGAGAGGATAAAGCAAAGAGACACAGAAAAGCACTAAGGAATGACATGAAGAAAGAATAAAGGAAGGAAGAGGGATAGGAAGAAGAGAAAGAAGAAAAAAAGAAGAAAGGTTGATAGATAAGCAAAGTGGAAGAGTTAATTCTATTTATACTAAAGGTCAGCAGTAGGACTAGGTGGAAGTTATTGGAAGAAAACAATGACTCCATATGAGAACTTTTTATCAGTTAAAGATTTTCAAAAGAGAATGGGCAAGCAACCTCCCCAAGTAGGGGAAGGAAGATACAGGGCCTTCAGCCATGTGAGGAGGATACAGCAGGTGCCAGAGAGACAGACATTCAAGATGGCGGAGGAGTAAGACATAGATATCACCTTCCTCCCCACAAATACGTCAGAAATACAACTACATGTGGAACAACTCCTACAGAACACCTACTGAACATTGCCAGCAGACCTTAGACTTCCCAAAGATTTTCATTTTTTCCTTTTTCTCTTTTTGTGAGTGTGTATGTTATGTTTCTTTGTGTGATTTTGTCTGTGTAGCTTTGTTTTTGCCATTTGTCCCAGGGTTCTGTCTGGCCGTTTCTTTTTCTTGTCTTTTTTTGTAGTATAGTTTTTAGCATTTGTCATCATTGGTGGATTTGTTTTTTGCTTTGGCTGCTCTCTTCTTTATTTTTCTTTCCTTTTCTTATTACTTTTTAATTTTTAATATTTTTTTATTTTAATAACTTTTATTTTATTTTATTTATTTCTTTTTTTTCTCCTTTTCTTTTGAGCCATGTGGCTAACAGGGTCTTCATGCTCCAGCTGGGTGTCACGCCTGTGACTCTAAGGTGGTAGAGCCAAGTTCAGGACATTGGTCCACCAGAGACCTCCCAGCTCCACATAATATCAAATGGCAAAAGCTCTCCCAGAGATCTCGATCTCAATGCTAAGACCCAGCTCCACTCAAATGATCAGCAAGCTACAGTGCAGGACACCCTATGCCAAACAACTAGCAAGACAGGTGCACAACCCCACCCATGAGCAGAGAGGCAACACCATTGGACATGGTCCTGCCCAACAGAAAGACAAGATCCAGCCTCATCCACCAGAACACAGGCACCAGTCCCCTCCACCAGGAAGCCTATACAACCCACTGAACCAACCTTAGCCACTGGGGGCAGACACCAAAAACAACGGAAACTGTGAACCTGTGAAAAGGAGACACCAAACACAGTAAGTGAAGCAAAATGAGAAGACAGAGAAACACAGAGCAGGTGAAGGAGCAAGGTAAAAACCCACCAGACCAAACAAATGAAGAGGAAATAGGCAGACTACCTGAAAAAGAATTCAGAGAAATGATAGTAAAGATGATCCAAAATCTTGGAAATAGAATGGAGAAAATACAAGAAAGGTTTAACAAGGACCTAGAAGACCTAAAGAGCAAACAAACAATGATTAACAACACAATAAATGAAATTTAAAATTCTCTAGAAGGAATCAATAGCAGAATAACTGAGCCAGAAGAAAGTATAAGTGACCTGGAAGATAAAATAGTGGAAATAACTACCACAGAGCAGAATAAATAAAAAAGAATGAAAAGGCTTGAGGACAGTCTCAGAGACCTCTGGGGCAATATTAAACGCACCAATGTTCAAATTATAGGGGTCCCAGAAGAAGAAGAGAAAAAGAAAGGGACTGAGAAAATATTTGAAGAGATTATAGTTGAAAACTTCCCTAATATAGGAAAGGAAATAGTCATTCAAGTCCAGGAAGCACAGAGGAGCCACATACAGGATAAATCCAAGGAGAAACACACCAAGACACATATTAATCAAACTATCAAAAATTAAATACAAAGAAAATATATTAAAAGCAGCAAAGGAAAAACAAAAAAATTACACAAAAAGGAATCCCCATAAGGTTATCAGCTGATTTTTAAGTGGACACTGCAGGCCAGAAGGGAGTGGCCTGTGATGAAAGGGAAAAACCTACAACCTACAACCAAGATTACCCTACCCAGCAAGGATCTCATTAAGGTTTGATGGAGAATTTAAACCTTTAAAGACAAGCAAAGGAAGAGAATTCAGCACCGCCAAACCAGCTTTACAACAAATGCTAAAGGAACTTCTCTAGGCAGTAAACACAAGAGGAGCAAAAGACTTACAGTAACAAACCCAGAATAATTAAGAAAATGGTAATAGGAACATACATATCAATAGGTACCTTAAATGTAAATGGATTTAATGCTCCAAACAAAAGACATAGACTGACTGAATAGATAGAAAAAACAAGGCCCATATATATGCTGTCTACAAGAGACCCACTTCAGACCTAGGGACACATACAGACTGAAAGTGAGGGGATGCAAAAAGATATTCCATGCAAATGGAAATCAAAAGAAAGCTGGAGTAGCAATTCTTATATCAGACAAAATAGACTTTAAAATAAAGACTATTACAAGAGACAAAGAAGGACACTACATAATGATACAGGGATCAAGAAGATATAACAATTGTAAATATTTATGCACCCAACAAAGGAGCACCTCAATACATAAGACAAATACTAACAGCCATAAAAGGGGAAATCGACAGTAACACAATCATAGTAGAGGATTTCAACACCCCACTTTCACCAATGGACAGATCATCCAAAATGAAAATAAATAACGGAACACAAGCTTTAAATGATACATTAAACAAGATGGACTTAATATTTATAGGACATTCCATCCAAAAACAACAGAATACACTTTCTTCTCAAGTGCTCATGGAACATTCTCCACGATAGATCATATGTTGGGTCACAAGCCAAGCCTTGGTAAATTTAAGAAAATTGAAATTGTTTCAAGTATCTTTTCTGACCACTATGAGTCTAGATATCAATTACAGGAAAAAAGCTGTAAAAAATACAACCACATGGAGTATAAACACTACACTACTAAATAACCAAGAGATCACTGAAGAAATCAAAGAGGAAATTAAAAAACACCTAGAAACAAATGCCAATAGAAACACGATGACGCAAAACCTATGGGATACAGCAAAAGCAGTTCTAAGAGGGAAGGTTACACCAATAGAATCCTACATCAAGAAACAATGAAGAACTCAAATAAAAAACCTAATCTTACACCTAAAGCAATTAGAAAAAGAAGAACAAAAATCCCCAAAGTTAGCAGAAGGAAAGATATCATAAGTATCAAATCACAAATAAATGAAAAGGAAATGAAGGAAACAATAGCAAAGATCAATAAAACTAAAAGCTCGTTCTCTGAGAAGATAAACAAATTGATAAACCATTAGCCAGACTCATCAAGAAAAAAAGGGAGAAGATTCAGATCAATAGAATTAGAAATGAAAAAGGAGAAGTGACAACTGACACTGCAGAAATACAAAGGATCATGAGAGATTACTACAAGCAGCTATATGCCAATAAAATGGACAACCTGGAAGAAATGGACAAATTCTTAGAAATGCACAAGCTTCTGAGACTGAACCAGGAAGAAATAGAAAATATAAACAGAACAATAACAAGCACTGAAATTGAGACTGTGATTAAAAATCTTCCAGCAAACAAAATCCCAGGACCAGATGGCTTCACAGGCGAATTCTATCAAACATTTAGAGAAGAGCTAACTCCTATCCTTCTCAAACTCTTCCAAAATATAGCAGAGGGAGGAACACTCCCAAACTCGTTCTACGAGGCCACCATCACTCTGATACCAAAACCAGGCAAAGATGTCACAAAGAAAGAAAATGACAGGCCAATATCACTGATGAACATAGATGCAAAAATCCTCAGCAAAATACTAGCAAACAGAATCCAACAGCACATTAAAAGGACCATAGACCATGATCAAGTGGGGTTTTTTCCAGGAATGCAAGGATTCCTCAATATATGCAAATCAATCAATGTGATACACCATATTAACAAATTGAAGGAGAAAAACCATACGATCATCTCAATAGATGCAGAAAAAGCTTTCAACAAAATTCAGCACCCATTTATGATAAAAACCCTGCAGAAAGTAGGCATAGAGGGAACTTACCTCAACATAATGAAGGCCATACATGACAAATCCACAGCCAACGTCATTCTCAATGGTGAAAAACTGAAACCATTTCCTCTAAGATCAGGAACAAGACAAGGCTGTCCACTCTCACCACTATTATTCAACATAATTTTGGAAGTTTTAGCCACAGCAATCACAGAAGAAAAAGTAATAAAAGGAATCCAAATCAGAAAAGAAGAAGTAAAGCTGTCACTGTTTGCAGATGACATGATAGTATACATAGAGAATCCTAAATATGCTACCGGAAAACTACTAGAGCTAATCAATGAATTTGGTAAAGTAGCAGGATACAAAATTAATGCACAGAAATCTATGGCATTCCTATACAGTAATGGTGAAAAATCTGAAAGAGAAATTAAGGAAACACTTCCATTTACCACTGCAACAAAAAGAATAAAATAACTAGGAATAAACCTACCTGAGGAGGCAAAAGACCTGTATGCAGAAAACTATAAGACACTGATGAAAGAAATTAAAGATGATAAAACAGATGGAGAGATATACCATGTTCTTGGATTGGAAGTGTCAACACTGTGAACATGACTATATTACCCAAAGCAATCTACAGATTCAATGCAATCACTATCTAACTACCACTGGCATTTTTCACAGAACTAGAACAAAAAATTTCACAATTAGTATGAAAACACAAAAGACCCCAAATAGCCAAAGCAATCTTGAGAAAGAAAAATGGAGTTGGAGGGATCAGGCTCCCTGATTTCAGACTATACTACAGAGCTACAGTAATCAAGACAGTATGGTACTGTCACAAAAACAGAAATATAGATCATTTGAACAGGATAGAAAGTCCAGAGATAAACCCACACACACATGGTCACCTTATTTTTGATAAAGGAGGCAAGAATATACAGTGGAGAAAAGACAGCCTCTTCAATAAGTGGTGCTGGGAAAACTGGACAGCTACATGTAAAAGAATGAAATTAGAACACTCCCAAACACCATACACAAAAATAAACTCAAAATGTATTAAAGACCTAAATGTAAGGCCAGACACTATCAAACTCTTAGAGGAAAACATAGGCAGAACACTCTATGACATAAATCACAGCAAGATCCTTTTTGACCCACCTCCTAGAGAAATGGAAATAAAAACAAAAATAAACAAATGGGATCTAATGAAACTTCAAAGCTTTTGCACAGCAAAGGATACCATAAACAAGACGAAAAGACAACCCTCAGAATGGGAGAAAATATTTGCAAATGAAGCAACTGACAAAGGATTAATCTCCAAAATTTACAACGAGCTCATGCAGCTCAATATCAAAGAAACAAGCAACCCAATCTAAAAATGGGCAGAAGACCTAAATAGACATTTCTCCAAAGAAGATATACAGATTGCCAACAAACACATGAAAGGATGCTCAACATCACTGATCATTAGAGTAATGCAAATCAAAACTACAGTGAGGTATCACCTCACACCAGTCACAATGGCCTTTATTAAAAATCTACAAACAATAAATGCTGGACGGGGTGTGGAGAAAAGGGAACCCACCTGCACTGTTGGTGGGAATGTAAATTGATACAGCCACTATGGAGAACAGTATGGAGGTTCCTTAAAAAACTAAAAATAGAACTGCCATATGACCGAGCAATCCCACTGCTGGGCATATACCCTGAGAAAACCATAATTCAAAAAGAGTCATGTACCCCAATGTTCATTGCAGCTCTGTTTACAATAGCCAGGACGTGGAAGCAGCCTCAGTGTCCATCAACAAATGAATGGATAAAGAAGATGTGGCACACATACACAGTGGAATATTACTCAGCAATAGAAAGAAACGAAATTGAGTTATTTGTAGAGCAGTGGATGGACCTAGAGTCTGGCATACAGAGTGAAGTAAGCCAGAAAGAGAAATACTATATGCTAACACATATATATGGAATCTAAAAAAAAGAAAAAAAAGTCGTTCTGAAGAACCTAGGGGCAGGATAGGAATAAAGATGAAAGATGCAGACGTAGAGAATGGACTTGAGGACACAGGGAGGGGGAAGGATAAGTTGGGACGAAGTGAGAGAGTGGCATGGACATATATACACTACCAAATGTAAAATAGATAGCTGTTGGAAGCAGCCGCATAGAACAGGGAGATCAGCTTTGTGCTCTGTGACCATCTAGAGGGTTGGGTTAGGGAGGGTGGAAGGGAGTTGCAAGAGGGAGGATATATGGGGATATATGTATAGCTGATTCACTTTGTTATAAAGCAGAAACTAACACACCATTGTAAAGCAATTATACTCCAATAAAGATGTTAACAAAAAAATAGAATGGATAGCTTTGTGAAGAACTATACACTTTAGTGCAACTGCTGAATTAAGAAGTGGATACTCAGCTATCAGCGGTGCATTGAAGGGTTTTCTGCACTGCTGAAAAGAAATGTATTAAATGGCTTGTAAGGTCTGTTCTAATATTACGATTCTGTTACTTAAGATTTTCATTGTCACAAACACATGTGCATAAGAGAGTGCACTCGCTCGCTCTCTCTCTCCCCTTCCCCCAATTTCTCTGTTTCTCATCTAAACACACACACACTCATGCACACAGGCTATCCCGATTTATAAACCTTCATATGCCCACTATGCTTAGTAGATGACTGAGAATTAGCAACATTTGATAGATCTTTAGGAAAACACATCATCTCATGACCCATGGCATAAGTCTTGATTACGTGCTCAAAATAAGACATATTTGTGATAATCCACAGTGTGATTTTGAACTGTAGTTTTAGTGTTTGATATTTTAAATTTTCAAGAAATAACCTTGACATTTTTTTGAGTTAATGTCAAAATTGGCCTTCACATCTTGTCATTAAACAATTGCTCACTTCTCTGAACCTCAGTGTCCTCATCTTTAAAGTGGAGACAGTCTCCTTCCCATAGATTTATGAGAATGAAATAAGATAACATACATGGTATAAAGTAAACGTTTAATAAAAATTGATTAACTCTTAATTAGGAGCAAAATAATTAACTAACTAGAACAATTCACTGTTTCTTCAGATATCTCCACGTAAGCATAAGAAAACAAAGCTTTTCTGAGTGTGAATAAGATCTCTTTTGCTAAGTAAGTCCACTTCGTACTTTTATTTTCAATTTTTGTTACACAGTTTTTGGTAGACTATTTGAGATTCAGAAAATGTAGTAATCAAAAAGGTTTGTGTTAAAAGCATTTTCAAGAATGTGGTAATCTGTTCAACAATCATTTATGCTGAAGGTCAAAGCTAAGATTTTTGAAAGTTTAAGAAAAGATGTATATCAGGAATACAGTTCTGCTGAAGGCTATACTGAACACATAATTCTTACTCAGGAAACATTGCTTGAGTCTTCAGGTCTTTCAGTTAGCCTCTGATCTGACAAACTCCAGAAGATATTATTTCCCTGACTATTTCTCTCCTTCTCTGACTTTTTAGAATCAGAAGTAAAGATCAATTAGTTGCCCTTTTGTGTCCTAAAATCAGTTTTTCTCATGTGGAGGAATAAACGTATTTTCTGCTTTATATCAGTTGGCACTACAGTGTTTTCACAATATGCCAAATTCAGATGCTATGTAAACTTGAATTATTAAGACAAATTCATTAAATATATTCAAAACAAATGCTTTAGGTTTCATGCATTGAAACCTTATTTTAAAATGAAATTCTGTATAGTGTTTTTCTTCTGTGAAAATATAAAATGCAGCATTTGGGTTTTATTGACCTATTAATTGTTTCCCACATCCTCTGCTTTCAAACTCATTAAGAGTTTAAAATGCGTGCTTAGTGTATATTGATACAGCTTTTTTCAAAAGCAATATGGTAATAATAGTATGACACAAAATGCAAATTATATAAAGCAATTTTCTCTATAAAATAATTTAACAAAATCAAAATTTATGCACAAAAATTTGTGCATAAAACGTCAGAACTCTAACAGGACAATATTGGAAACTTCAACACCCAACATTAGAGGAGTGACTTGATAAAGTATCAGTATAATTGAATATTTTAGCCATTGAAGTAAAAATTATAGAAACTATATTAAAGTATGGAATAGGGATAAGAATATATGGTTTAAAATAGAATTATCTAGAATTAAGTATATTTAACAACTATGTAAAACGTGGATGTTTACATATGAAAGGAATGTGCAAAAGTGAAGAAATTTTAGGATTTTCATAGATCTTAGACCCTGAAGTCCATGTGTAAGTGAAGAATCTATGTAGTTAGGGAATAGATTCTTTATTTCTCTTTTATAAAAGTATAGAAGAGGATTCATATAATTTAGGTGATGTGTCTGTACAATTAATTTACCATTGGAGAAATGGAAATAGAAAAGATAGTACCTAGATTTTAACCATTTTAACCTAACTGAATTTCTTATAAGTTTTGCAAGGATTATATCATTTGACCTTGAGTGCTAAATAATTATGAGGCAAAAAGTAATACACTGGTAATATTGCTTTGTGATATTGTACATTAAACTGAAAAATAAGCTATAAGATTGTATACATGAAAAGGACATTTTCAAAAATTGTAAGAAACTGATATACTTTAATCAAATTCTAATTTGTTTTATTCACTTTAAAGTTACAATTTTTCCATAAAGCACCATTTAATACATTATTATACTATAATTCAAGAACATTAATGCATTTTTCGACAGGGATAAATTTATTAATGGTAATTTATTAGCAGTGAATATGACTCAATTTAAATAGTGAATTATCAGAACACTTTCTTATTTATCATATTACCCATTTCTATTTTAGCTCATGGCACAAACTTCTGTTTCTTATAAATTTCTATAATTATCACTCATTTTAAGAATATATCTTAATCCAGCAATAGTGCTGTCACTGAACAGCTGGAAAGAGTTTTAAATATGCTTTCTAAAGTACTTAATTCCTTAGGAGAACCAAACTTGTCATTCTCACAAATTTAAGAAAATACTGAATAGTTTATCCTTAAGATACAAAGGCAACATTGGGAAGTAAATTACCACATTTAATACTTGAGTCTTTCTTATAAATTTAAAGAATTTTCATCTTGATCATAGAGAATCAATTTTTTCAAATCCTATTTTCAACTGCAATTGGTACATTTGAATGGATTTCTGAAAATGAACTGGAAAGATATCATGAGTTCATAATGAAACTTCTAATTCGAGTTTACTGGTATAGGGTTTTTACTTACCTTCATTGGTCTGGCATCTGTATCTCCTTTTTTCCCATAGGAAAAAAATCCTAGTTCTCAATAACACCAACAAAATTACTCATTTGATTTATCCCTCAATACACACACACACACACACACACACACACACACACACACACACACACACATATTCAGAATTACAATACCAGTAGTACCACTAACAATATCATTACTAAAAACAGTTCAATATTTTTTGCAGTTTTTTTAGTACTTAAAATATGTTCTATTGGTATGTAAGTTAAGTTACTGTGTTTTAATGTCATTTTAAGTAGTTCCTCTTGAAGGCTATACTTTCAACTCAATACACAGGTTTCTTTCTACTGATTTTTTGAGATTGCTCTTTTAAACGTTAATTTGTTTTTTAATTATTTAAAATATTTACAGGGTTCCAAAGTAACTCTTCAGGGGAAGATATATTCAGAGATGTTTTGCTTCTCACCCTGTAGTGTCCATCCTTTTGCCTCCCACCCTCTAAGGGTAACCATTATTATTCGTTTTTATTCTAGGTTTATCCTTACATTGTTTTTTATACATTTTTCTCCATCTCACTTTCTTCACTTAAAAATATATCCTGAAATAACTCCATTCTAGTATTTATATATGGTCTCAATTCCTTTTTACAATTTCATAATTCTATGGTGGATGTAGTGTAGTTTTTTCAATCAGTCCCTTATTGATGGGCATTTAAATTGTTTCCAATCTTTACAAATAAATCTCAGTGAGTAGTCTTATAAATATGTCACTTTGTATTTCTGCAGTGTTTCTTTCAGATAGAGTCCCAAAAACCAAAGCATAAATGAATATATAATTTGCCTTAAATTTCCCTTTATAAGGATTGTGCCATTTTGCCTTTACACCAACAATGTATTAAAGTGCTTTTCCCCATAGCCTAGCCCAGAGCCTGGTGTCAAATTTTTGGATTTTTTACCAATCTAATAGATGAGAAATCGTATCTCAGTATATTTAATTTGTATTTTTAAGAGTGAGTTTTAACTTCTATGTAAAAAACTCCTTTTATAAGTAATTAGAATATTTAAAAATGAGAAGTATTTTGTTAGATAAAAGAACCTGCAGTATATACATTCTAGGTAAATTTTGAAGTTTAACACAAGATTACTTTAGGTTAGGATTAGATTGTTAAAACAATGTTATATAGAAAAAGAAGATAGACATGATTGTGAAAATGAACTTCACAAATTAAATATTTCGGTTTTATTCAAATGTCATAGAAACCATGCAAAAGAAATAATCCTCACATTGATAAGCAAAAATTCACTGTAGTTACGAAGTTTGTGATATAAACTTCTATAAAGTACTAAGACTTTATAAAGTACCAAGTCTTGAAGGAAAGTCTATAAATGATCTTGTAATTGCAGAGAATTTTCTATAGCAGACTTAGATTTGATTAAATATAGAAGTCAAGTCTATTGTACTTCAAGTTGTAGCCCCAAACCAAAGCCAGTTTAAGAAAAATTGTTGTCCTCTAACAAAACCAGAGATGATGAGTTCTGGTCCTTATTCGTGGACTATCTGAGTCTTTCCTATGTTCCTTAATAATGTTTCTAAATATATTTTAATATTTTATTTGGATTGAATAAAGGAGATCCTATCATATTACTCTGACATCAATAACTAATGTCCTCTTCAACAGGAATTGTGTTTTCCTTAGAAGACAAAATATTAAAGAAAGGATTATGGAGAATGATTCCTGCCAATTAATTCTCAGTTATTTTCTTTCCTTTCAGCACCTTCCCTGATAGGTATGGTAAGGAAGGACTGGGCATCCCAAAATAGCATTGCCATATCATGGCAAGCACCTGCTTTTTCCAATGGACCCATACTGGACTACGAGATCAAGTACTATGAGAAAGTAGGTCTTATTTGGAGCTTCCTAAAAATCTACATATACATATATATACATATATGTATATACTAAACATGTTGTTATACAATATTATTTTACTTTAAAAGCTATTCTTTTTCGGCCTAACTTCATACCTACTATGTCTTTGAATACTCTCCAATATACTATTGTGCTTATAATTTCTTAATTAATTTGTCTTGTTTTATGTCAGATTAAAGTAGAAGACACAAGATGTTCATCTCTACCTTCACTTACTCTAGGGAGTTTTACAATAGAAAGTTGTAACTCCTTCAACTTACAGTTTAATTGACATAACATTGTTTCTAAAACTCACTTGGGAAGAAATAGTAAAATGGAATTACCATAATCTAAAGCAATTTCATGTAGGCCATATCCTTTGCTAATGAGTTTAAAGTTACAGTCTGCTAAAATTTGGAAAGTATGATTTAAGGTTTAAATGGAAATAGCTGATGAATTAAAATTTTTCTTTACATTCAGGTCAGCTGATTTATTTTATAAGTTAGCAAGATAAATATGGTTAACAAATCAACTTTTAATGTTAATTTCCATTTCTGTCATTTAAAATTGTTCTCAGTTACTATATTTTCCCAAATTATATACTTACTCAGTTTTATGGTATTCATATACATTCTTTCTTTATGCTTTTCCCTCCATCCCTCACTATTATGATATTGTCCTATAGATATTATAGCAGAACATATTGTCAATTCTGATAATATGTCCCATTGGACTGATACTACCCTGGAATATTGATAAAGTGAGCATTACATTTAAAAAATTATAATGTAAAAACTATATGTAATTCCCAGTGGTATATTAAAATAAGAAAGAACTTATGTTTCTGTAACTTACAAGAAGCAAAGGAACATCACAAATAAATTTAGGTTTCCTATGGAGAAACATAGGGCAAGAAGAGAAATAGAAGTCTTTATTTTTCTATTCTGCTAATTCTGAGCAAATGTAATTTTGAAAAGGGGAGAAGTAACTCAGTTGCATGACTGTATCTAGTAATTTCAGAATTATGTAGTCAATGAAAACTGTCATTATTATTAACTGACATGGATAAATCCGTAGTCTAAGAAAGGAGGAATTGACTCAGTTTAATTGGCTTATAGATTCTGCACATTGGTCTAGCCAGCATGTGCTCAGAAATCCTGTTGGGCTGTTCTTTCAAATGTTACAACCCGTAGCATCCTGTCACAAAAATATACGTATTTTCCATTCACTCGTTTAAATATATCTTCATGAACTCAAAAATTCAGAGTATTTAAAAAGCAATGCACACATATTTTTAAGCAACTTTTCAGAATAAAAAATATTTCTCTGTGTTTTATAAAGGTTATATTTCATATGCAGAAAATCACTCTTATTCTATTGTCATTTTTACTTCATATGTTTGAAGATGAAAATAACTTGCAATATTTCCAATTAAAGAAAAACTACACCGATTCCATAAAAAGAGAACCACATTAATCCAGTCAAAACTTTATAAATTAATCATATTCTGAAAGATGGTCATTGACATAATATCCATGTTTGAATGATAGAATAAATAATGTTACGAAGGAGTTTATTTTGTAAGAAAATGGCAGTGATCCAGTGCTAATGGATTAAACATGGAGTTGGAAGCAAAGGATTCCTAATTCATGTACTGACTCTGACTCTCATTATGCTTGTGGTCAGGAAAAAGTCTATTAATCTCCCTATGTCTCAGACTTCACATTTGTAAAATGGAAATAAAGATATCAACTCTTCTAGTGGGTTGTAAAGATTAATTCTGAACAGACCTGAAGATGAAGAGTGTATGAAGTCAGTATTAAATATCATTTAAGAAAGCATTAGGGAAATATTTGGCATATTATATAGTTCAATATAGAATCAGAGCACAATAGCATGGGAATTATGTACAAACTAAATAAAAATTATGATATCTTCATACATAAATACATAATGTGTAGGCAATCAATCAAGATGTTAGAATATCAAACCTCTGAGAGAAAGCATAAAATGACTGACAACATTAAAACTTTTCCCAACTATGACTTCAGATTCTTGCTGTACCTTTTATATATCTATCTATATCTATAATACAGTTTCTCCTCCCAAGAATTATTTTTATAAAGCTTATAACTAGGGAAACCTACAATAGAACTCTTAGTTAAAAGTGCTAATTTCTTTATTAGGAATCTAAATATAGTTCAGTAGGAAAAGCAAAATACAAAGCAGTACATGTACAAATGCTCCTATTTTGGGAACACAAATATTCCCCCATCTATGTATATTTTTGTGTGGTTATATTAACATACAGAATATGGAATGGAAATATGCTGTTTTAGGTGTTACCTGTTGGGTTAGAATGGGATGAGGGGTGGAAGTACATAGATGGAGGTAAGAGAGAGAGCGAGGTAGCAAATATAGATAAAGATGGATGGATGGATGGATGGATGGATGGATAGATCCTAAATAGCTTTGGTAGCTGTCCTAGATCAAGTTGCCCAAAGGCAGACCCTGAGATGGGAATTCGTGTGTAAGTGATTAATGAAGAACCCTCCCAGGAGAACTGGTAAGACAATGGGGAGGCAGGACTATGAAGGAAGATGCAAATCAAACTCAGAGTGAGCAGGGGAGCTCTGGAGTCTAAAATACGTCTCAGAGTTCATCGTATGGAGACAAAGAAGCTGAGCTTCCATACTCAGGCTCCAGTCAGTCATTGACCACAGGCCTGAATGGACATATACATGTGGTATTCAGGAAAAAGTCATAGGCACATCTGGTTCTCCACTGTGGCTCCAGTTGCCCAAGTTTAGGTGTCTAAAGTAGATGGTAGGTACAAGCCTTTAAATGCAAAACACATAGAAGCTAGGGGGTGGGAGCAGGAACAGGTAAAGGTGATCCAAGTAGATCTCATGGCACACCAACTAATAACTAAGGCACCTCAATGCTCAGAGAGCTAGGAGAGAATTTTACTCCTTGGCTCATTATGATATCCACAGTCTCCATAGTCTTTAATATTGGCGCCTCAGTCTTTAATTTATGGCATTTAAACTTTACATTTCCTTTCAATCAAAGATATAGTATATTGCTAAACTTAATTAATACACAAATGATCAATATTCCTCCATTCTCTGAGGAATCCATGCTGTTTTATTAAGTTATTGTGTTAGGATCATTATTCTGTAAATCAGGAGAGAAGTTAAGCTGCTTAGAATGTGAAGTGTCTACAAATATCTGAGGTCAAACACATATTGTTGTTACCAGTGACCTTTGCTTAGAAAAAGGCATTGGCGTACATGTTCAAAAATTTGAGTTTGGCTCAGACCTTAACTTTCTTAGGCGTGTTTTCTCATCTGTAAAATAAGGGTCTGGAAAGATAATCTCTTCCATTTTTAGCTGTTTGCAAATGCTGCTATGTTTGTGTTTGTACAGTTATATAGATATGTTATACTATCTTTCAAAGAATTTATGTATACTAAAATTAAATACATACACACATTTTAAAAAATACATCACAGGGAATAATCTTCACATCATAATTATATATAAAAATTAAAACCCTGCTATGATTGTCTTTTGTTTCTATGTGTGTGTGTGTGTGTGTGTGTGTGTGTGTGTGTGTGTGTGTGTGTGTGTGATGAGAGGACTATGAAGAAGAAAATATATTGCTTGTGGGTTATAATTAATTAGATGCTCTCTATTCAGTTAATTATACTCCCCCAATTCTTGGTTTTCTCTTTTCATACTCAAAAAGTATTTTATTTTTTTAAACTCACATGAATATAGTTTGAATATGAAAAGTCACTTAAAATAATGAAGAAAGTCACGTATGTTACCAAAAAAGTTTATATTTTGTATTTACTTACTAACAATGCTTTTCTTCAAAGTAGAGCCTCCTCATAATGAGGGAACTGTTAAAAACCATGAAGACAATTTAGGTGATACGCACTTTATATAACACTTCATGAAGTGGATGGTCTCCTTTCAGGAAGTGCCAAGTGGGCCGGAAGGCAGGGAGCTTTTATAGCACAAGGAATAAAGAACAAGGGAGAGAAAAAGAGAAAATATCTGATTGGCTGGAGCCACACAGTTAACCTTGTTTAGGGTGAGAATGAACAAGGAAAGAAGTATAGAGCCCAGAGCTGGCTTGGCCATTTGGGGACTGGGTAACTGGATATACTGCATGTTTTTTTTTTTAATTGAAGTATAGTTGATTTACAATGTTGTGTTAATTCTGCTATACAGCAAAGTGACTCAGTTATACATATATATACAATCTTTTTTGTATTGTTTTCTGTTATGGTTTATCCCAGGACATTTAATGTAGTTCCCTGTGCTTTACAGTAGGACCTTGTTGTCCATCCGTTCTATGTGTAGTAGTTTGCATCTACTAACCCCAAACTCCCAGTCCATCCCTCCCCCACCAGCCCCCCTTGGCAACCACAAATCTGTTCTCTATGTCTGTAAGTCTGTTTCTGCTTCATAGATAGCAGAAATATGACATTTGTGTCATATTTTAGATTCCATATGTAAGTGACATCTTATGGTATTTGTCTTTCTCTTTCTGACTTACTTCACTTAGTATGATAATCTCTAGTTACATCCATGTTGCTACAAATGGCATTATTTCATTCTTTTTATGGCTAAGTAATATTCCATTGTATATATGTACCACATCTTCTTTATCCATTCATCTGTCAATGGACATTTAGGTTGTTTCCATGTTTTGGCTATTGTGAATAGTGCTGCTATGAACATAGGGGTGCATGTATCTTTTTGGATTATAGTTTTCTCTGGATATATGCCCAGGAGTGGGATTGCTGGATCACATGGTAATTTTTAGTTTTCTGAGGAGCCTCCATACTGATTTCCATAGTGGCTGCACCAACTTCCATTCCCACCAACAGTGTAGGAGGGTTCCGGTTTTCCACACCCTTTCCAGCATTTGTTATTTGTAGACTTTTTAATGATGGCCATTCTGACTGGTGTGAGGTGGTGCCTCATTGTAGTTTTGATTTGCATTTCTCTAATAATTAGTGATGTTGAGCAGCTTTTCATGTGCTTCTTGGCCATCTGTGGATATACTGAGTTTTTGATCCCAGAGCTTTTACAGAGACAAAAAATTATCAAAGTTTTGGTTTGCTGACTTGGCACTCTGGATGGGAGCAGTTCCATCTTGGGCTTAGAAAGTTATTTCAATAAGTCAATAAGACATCATCTGTCCCCAACCCCTCAGTCTCCACCTTCGACATGTTGCAGACCCTCTTGCAGTCACTAAATATCAAAACTCTCATTGAACATCAAATACAGCATTCCCTTAGCTCTGCTCCTACCTCCTTTCTTTACCCTTTGTTTTCACATTTTTAATTTTTCTTCTCCTTTATTTCTCTGCCCGTAGCACTTTTCTTTCTCTTGCTTCTTTGTTCTTTTATTATATTTATCAAAGACTGTCTTGATTAGAGTCATTTATGTGTGTATCTGACTCCCTCACTAGTTTGGAAGGCCCTGAATAAAGGAGATCTTTTCTTGTTTGTCTTTGTCACCCAACCTTGAGTCAGTGCCTAACACCACTGTTTGCTTTCAGTCAGATTCTAAAGAAAGTAATAAAATCCTTTCTTTGTTCAGAACTCATTCAGAGGAAATTGAAACAACTTACCAGCCACTGTGAAATTACCCCTAACAATTAAGAAAAAAAGAAAGAAAGCTCCGAGAACTTCCTGTTTCTACCTGTTCATGAGATGGACACACACTGATATCCATCAGCTGAGACAATGCTCTGTTAATAAATAGAATGTAAGCACACAAGGGCAGGGATTTCTTTTGTCCACGTTCATATCCTTAGCACTCAGAAAGGCACATAGCTCATAATTCATAGGCAACGATAGTTGGCCAATTATATGCCAGATACTTTTAAAAGTGTTTTTTATGTATTAAGCAATTCAGTTCCAATAACAATGCTTTGTAATAAGTACTATTACCCTTCCCACTTTACAGATGAAGAAACTAAGGTACAAGAAACCTAAGTAACTTCACCAAAATAACCCAGGCAATAAGTGGTTGTTAACACCTACTTGCATCACAATTGGATGTCTCAGAAAAGTCAGTGCTTTCTGCTGATGCTGATTTTCTAGGTTCTCTTCATTACTCTCTGCTGCCCATTTTGCATCTATAAAATGGCAGCAATAAAATATACCTTCCTCACCAGGGTGTTGTACAGCTCCATTGATTACCAACTGGTAGCTCATTTTGCAAACATGAATCCTCCATAATAGTTCATTATTCTTACATCCAATATTTAAAGACCTATGAATGGTAAAGTCTTTTCTTTACAATTCTCTCATTAATTTTTTTTTTTTTACCAGTCAGTAGTTTTTAGATTTTGCTTAAGAAATTTCATCATAAGAAAGGAAACATTTCTTATATACAGATGGTCAATAATTATAAAATTCTGAATTTGTTTAACTTGCCATTGTTTCACTTACTCTACCAATTATAGAATTGAGTATCTATGAGGTTTATATAAAAGATGTAATTTCATGTCATGAAAACACTGTATTGTTTTAAAGAAAAAAGGTGAAGAGATTTGTGGGAAGCTTTTCATTATGGGAAATAATTTCATTGCTCAGGGATGATTTAAAGTAGTCTCTTTCGATAGAAGGTTGAATCGTTGGTATCTTTTGTAAAAGTCTCATACTTCTCAACAACAAACTTTGCACAATAAGTCTCTTTCTTCCTTCTCTCCCCTCTTATTCTACTTTCTCAGGGTAGTTTTTCCCCCAAGATAACAATTCAATAAATACTATTTTTTTCCTAAAATATATAAGCAGTAAATCTGCATCTTTATTTGATTAAAAATATATGAAGCAACTATTGTAGAAATAATCAACTGGAAAAGAAAAGAATCCTTCTCTCCTTCCGTATAAAATTGTCAAGATACATTTCTTACTTTCTTCTGTTGTATTTCCTTCACTTAGGTGTTTGCCCAAAAGTGGAAGAGAATTTTCTGTTTGCTTCCACGAATGCTACTCTTACCTCTATCCACTGTTTAGGTACAGAAACATATCTCATTTATTCTCTGCATCCTCCTTCCACAATGACCATCTAAGGTGTACATTTTGTAACGTAAATGTAAACTTGCATGTAAATTGAAACATGGTTTTCATATAGGAACTAAGAAAAGTGTGGTTGAGGAAAGGGCCTATGGATTTCCTGGATCACAGGAGGAACTTGTTGAAATGCAGGTTCTGATTCAGTTGACCAGAGGTGGCTTAAAGGAGGTGGGATGAGGGTTTACATTTGAAACAGCTCACAGGGAAGGCTAGCACTGCCTCTCCCAGGACCACGCTTGAAGCTCTAAGTCTCTAGAGGCACCACTTCTCCATTACCTCACTTTAAAGGTATGGATAGAGGGAGAATAACCACAACCATCTAAACATACATGTGAACTTAAATATTGAACCATCTTTATAACTGGCTAGAATCTCTGTAGATGTTACATGTCTTGTGTGATATTTGGACCTAAAATATTAATCCAAAGCAAAATGCAGTAAATAAGGGACCAAGTCAGTTTCAGATACAATTGAGTTGTTTCTAATGGAATCAGCAAATTCCTGAGCTGCTAAATAAAAGTTTTGTGTTCTCTTTTTTCCTTTCTTTTCATAATTCTTATTTGTTGCCATGTCCACCACAGAGAAATTGGATATGAGCATTTGGTACTAATTAAAACAACATTACCTGATAAAAAATGGATGGCAAGGGAATTTACTGATACAAACACTCATTACAGAGATTTCATTGCCAATTTCCGTGTTGTGTAGCAAACACCACCCTATGTAGAAGCCTGTCTGGTTTAGTGAGCCCAGGGAGTCCCCAAAGGCCTGGAGCAGAGATTTTCGTGGTCGCAAACCTGGGACTGGTGCCAGCACTGCATCAACAGCAGCATCTGTATGATTTGGACGTATCTGAATAGAAAGAAATTGAAAGACATTTGCACTACACATCTAGTATAAGGTTTGCACGCATATGAAAATTACAAATGTCTACTGACTCCTCTAGCTTTAAATTGTCTTCTGTTTCATAAGAGTCATACTACCTTTTGTTTGATTTGAAAAATGGATTTGTTTAAAATTACAGAAGCTAGATTTAGTATGTCAAAGATTTGATACATCCAAAAGAGGAAAAAGCAAAATTGGTAGAACTAAGTAAATATACTTCATTTAAAACTTTAGAATATATCTAAATTTATAGACTGAAATGGAGGTTATAAACATAATGAGTATCAAAGTTTATGTTTTGGTTTTCAAGAATAAAACAATACCCACTTCACTGTGCTCAAAGGGCCTGGATTCTTTTGGTGGTATGTAGTCACCAGAAGTGCAATCTTAGCGCTGATGTTGTAATACTAGCTAAGGCTGCTCATTAATCACATTTCTGCCGACTTGCTATATTTCAGTCAGCTCTAAATTTCATAACATTTTAATTCAATTTCACATCCTGAAATCATAATCAGTTGCTTTGATATTCCTGGTCAGACTTTTCTTAAATTGCTTCATCATCACTTTAATGAATTCCATGTCTTCATCTCTTTTTTGATGAGGTTAGGGTAAACTAGATTATTTTCCGATTCTGAAATTCCATGACTGCATAAGCTTATTATTATTTTATTGTGTCTGGCTTTGCTATGCAAGCTGATAAGAAACCATCAAGTAAGAGTAATGAAGGAATGAGAGATTTGATATTTCCAATGAAAATATGAGATATTAAAAAATTACAGGAAAGTATATAAAAATCTTAAGGGTGAAAGAGTAATTCAGTTTCTTCAACAATCTAGAAATCTATATATTTACAACCAAGTTTTGCATTTCTAAGAAAAGATAAAAATATAAGTCTATTTTAAAAAAGATTAATTACTACTCCTATAAATTTCTACCTCCTCTTAAAAATTATTGTTTGGAGGGAAGAAATAATACAATGGAACATACAGCTTGGAGTAGAGGTTATAGAACCCACAATACCAAATTCTAAGAGGATCACAAATGTCCCTTTAAGTAGGGACTGATGGTGGGACAGAATACTAGAAACTACTCTAGGAAGGTGTCTAGGTTAGTGCCCACCAGAATCAGGATAGCCTTGGAGTATGCAAAATTAGCATTTTTCCATTATAGTTTCATTCCTTCAGAAAAAAATTTTCTGGGAAGTAACAAGGACACAAATTCAAACTTCCTCTAAATTTCTGATCTAGTTTGGTGAAAATCAGACAAACAAAAATCCCATAGACAGGCACCAATTATTTGAGTGTGATATTGCCGTGAATTCAGACTGCATTCAGCCTTCAAAGAACTGCTCTTCCATTAATGTAAAATGTAAATATAATGTTATTACTTCAGAAAGCCAAATGTACAAGTCAGATATCTAACTTTCTATCCTAAAATGATGAAAGGGTAAATAATACTGTATAATGCCTGTAGGCAAATCTTTAAGCTAAGAATTGCAACTCTGGTAGATTATGTTATCTAACCCTTAGCAAGTTTCCCCTGATCACTGGCCTGTTAAAGTGTTGACTGAGTCATACTCCCTTGGGAGAAATGTAAGTTTTGCTCTTTCAAGTGCAGTTAAAAATACAACCATATTTTTGCCTATTCCTTAAACAATTACAATTTGGGGCTACAAGTACAAACATAATTACCAATTCATAAATTTACTTTTTTCTCTTCTGATACTGTACTACTACTTGTTTCATCTTGCACTTAATGAGGAAATCTATAAACTGAACAAAGATGCATTCATTTCTTCTGAGGATTTTAAAGCCTGTAATTGTATGATAAATCATGTGAAATTATCTTGCGAGATTTCCTATAGAATACGAGGTGGCTGTTTACAGAGTGCATTGTTTAGCCCCATTTTCCTTCAGGGATTTATTAGCAAATGCTAATAGAGGAAATAAATATGGACCATACAGAGGGGTAAGGTAGAGCTAGCAACTTTTCTTAGTAGTCAGTCAGGAATTTGGTGGGGTTTCTTCCTTGAATAGTTCACTCCAATAAATACTTCTGTGAAAGGTGTGTATGTGTTTTTAAACTGCATTTTTAAGCATGGTTTTTATTAGACCCCATAGATTTCAAAATATTGCAGTATTATAAAGAAAATCCTACTTTTTATTTAAGAAATATGTAAGCTTCTGTGTGCCTCTGCTGCCTGACTTGATTTGCAGATTTTTTTTTTTTATTGCTGGAGGGAATGTCTAACATCCAAGATTATAGTGTGTCCAGTATTGGGAAACCTGTTCTTCTGGAGCTAGCGAACCCTTATTTATTGCAAGGCCAAGATTTGATTTTGTTGGATGAATTAGGAAAACAAAAATGAGTTAGAAGCTAAAATATTTGCACATTTCTAGTCCTTAAAACTACTTTCCCAATCTTGAATGAAGGTAGAGAAAAACATTTTGGTGTTAATACTTAACTTGGATTATGAAAAAACAAAAATAATGTTAACAAATAGTAGTTTACTGAGTGCACTCTACTTATATTAATTCATTTTAAGACAAGTTAATTAGCTGCTAGCTAATTGAGAGACACCTACCTACTTCATGATTACCACTTAGATTTCAACCTCCAGCTGGCAACTTAATAAGAAACTATGATAAAAATATATTTAGATATTGATGGAACGTTAAAAGTGACTGGACTGTTGATTATTTCATTTTTCTTCTGTCGCTTTAACTTTTGGTGGCTTTTTGGTCAATTCACATTGATATTTGTGAAACAAAATATTTTATACAATAATAAATATTCTATCTAGTCATAGTGGATTTGAACAGCCCTGGGTTAGAATTCAGGCTTTGAAACCAGTTAGCTTTGTGACCATAGGCAACAAGTTTTATTTCCTTAAGACTTAACTTCTTCATCTCTTAGGAGAGAAATGATAACAACCACATAAGCTATTATGAGGAATAGATTAAATGAGACTTTTAAATGTAAATCATTCATTTGCTCCTGGGAAAGAGTAAGCATTCAATACATAGACCCTACTAAAACTGGTATTAGTTTCAGTGTCATTACCAGTTTTAATTTTAACATGGTTCTAGTAGGCACAGTAGGTCCTTTAAATTTTTGTCACCCAAACAGAATGCCATCTTACCCAAAGTGCAAGCATGACCATCAAAAGGATTATTCTATTTTATAGATCATATGGTAATAAGTAAAACAGAGGTAAAGACATTAACGAATGTGTGAACTAGGGCGCAGAACCAGTTCCTAACATTTAAAAATTACCATCCACATCAATATTAATCAATTGATACCATCCCATAATATTATTTTATTGTCACTTAAGAAGTTTTAGTATAAGCATGTGATAACACTCTAATTTGGAAATTACAAAAATTGATATCTTAAATTATGAATTTACATAGTTTATGAACTATAAAACATTTGACATTAAATAAGATACAGAAAATTTTTTTCTTCGAAATTAGACATAACTCTAGAGTAGTATGGCCATAAACATGGAAAATAGTTTCATTCCTATTGTACTTTCCAAGTACACGTTAGATATATTGATGACAATACAGGCCATATTTTGCTTTGATACAAGATTCTCACTCTTCTAAGTTTTTTATATATGAGAATAATTCATGAAGCATGGTGTTCTATTTATTTTGGCAGATTTTATTATTTCATTACTCTCTAGGTAGGGTAAATTACTCTAATGGGTCCACCTTTTCATGTCTTACCTCATGGTTTCATTTCTTCTGTGTCTTTCTGTATACTCTTTAAAGGCCAAAGTAGGTTATGCAGAGGATACACAGCAGCCAAACATTCTCTTTCTCTCATGTACCATCTTTGCAATAGCAACCTTTTCTCTCTAATTATTTTATTTATTTATTTATTTTTATTTATTTTTCCTGCACTGGGTCCTCGTTGCCGTGCGCAGGCCGTCTCTAGTTGCGGCGAGTGGGGGCCCCTCTTCGCCGTGGTGCGTGGGCCTCTCACTGCGGTGGCCTCTCCCGCTGCGGAGCACAGGCTTCAGGCGCACGGGCTCAGCAGTTGTGGCACGCGGGCTCAGCAGCTGTGACTCGCGGGCTCCAGAGTGCAGGCTCAGCAGCTGTGGCGCACGGGCCCAGCTGCTCCACGGCATGTGGGATCCTCCAGGACCAGGCCTCGAACCCGTGCCCCCTGCATTGACAGGTGGACTCTCAACCACCGCACCACCAGGAAAACCTTTCTCTCTAATTATCAATCATTCATGAAAATAGAGATATACCGAAAAGTTGGCAATGTTGTGGTAAATAAGTAAAGATTTCACAAACAAAGAGATTTCCAAACTGAGAGCGTCAGAACCCTCTTAGAAGTATAGAAGTTAAAAATATGAATGATTATTAGGGCAAATTTAATCTAACTCTCTGATATTTATTAAGAAGCTAGACCCAGAAGAATTGTGGCTTGTGTGATATTGAACATACAGGTGTCCTGAATGCAAGGCTAGTCCTCTTCTAATATTCTGTATTGTCTCAGAAAGCACCACCATTTGAAAGCTACTTCCCTTATAGGAAAAGATACTGAACATTAACCTCATGTACAGATCAAATGTATTAGTTTTCTATTGCTACGTAACAAATTACCCCCAAACTGAGCAGTTTTAAGCAATGAGTATGTATTATCTCACAAAATGTCTGAGAATCAGGAATCTAGGAGTGACTTAGCTGGGTAGTTCTGGCTCTGGGTCTCCCATGGGGTTGCAGACAAGCTGTCATGGGCTGCAGTCAGCTGAAAGCTTAAAGAGGCAGGGCAACTTTTTTTCCAGCTCATTCATGTGACTTGGGCAGAAAGCTTCAGCTACTGTTCACGGGGACCTGATCACATCTAAAAGAGAGTGCACATTTAACACCAAAGAGGCAGTGTCTTTTATAATCTAATCTTAGCAATTACTATCACTTCTGTCATATTTTATTGGACACACAGTTCAACCCTAGGAGGGGATTGCATAATGGTATAAATATTGGGTTGGCCGAAAAGTTCCTTCAGGTTTTCCTGTAACATCTTATGGAAAAACCTGAACGAACTTTTCGGCCAACCCAATTCTAGGTGTGGGGATCATCAGGGTCAGTTTTGGAAGCTGGCCACCATATCAGGCTTCTTGGAAGAATCTATGATATTTCAACTTGCCTTCAACAAAATAATTATCTCTGAGAAAATGCAATGTACCTATTCTGAAACGCCAATAATTTTTAAAACATACTCTAGATAGTTCAGTGATATGGCCATTCCATTTTTTAGAATTTCCCCAGAAGATTAGCCTATTCTGTCCAAAATTCAACATATAAAGCTTAACTTCATACACATATGAAGTTAACACATACACATATGATCTCTTTTTTTCCAAATAACTCAGTCATGTCATTTAAAAGCCCTTGTAGTTGTTTTTCTGTCTCTAAAATTAAAGTAACATAAACAACCTAACTACATTTCCAAGTAAGCAGTCCCATGCATACTCCTCTTGATGAAGATTAAACAGAAAAATTTATACAGAACTTTGGCCTTGTATTCAGCTATAACTAAGAATTCATGTTGTTTTGACTCTTGCATGACCTTAACAATTTTTGATAGTTAAAGTAGACCAGGTCTCACCAGAACACAATTCCCTGGTTTACAAAAGGATTAAGCCACCCTTGGAAACAACAGAAGTCTCCTCTCCCTTTATAACCACTCTAATACAGTAAAGATACATAGGAAAGTAGTTAATATTGTGTAAATAATTAAAATTTTAATTTATGAAAGAGATTTCTAAACTTGATTAGATGAACGAACGTAGTGCTTCCCAGGTCATTAAAAAATTAAATATTTGAACTTTTTCCCAAATCAATATTAGTTAAAGTATAAAAAACAAGTTAAGTGCATATTTATATAAGGAGCCATGGGAATATTTAATAAGTTAACTCTTAAGTATAGAAAAAAACCAAAAGAGTTGCATGAATCTGTTTGTGTGTGTGTGTGTGTGTGTGTGTGTGTGTGTAAATGGAAAATTAAATCAAGAAAGATCATTTCCCAAGAAGTTTGTATCTGGATTTGTGTTATCTAATATACTCAAATAAATATCTCAATAAAGGCATGCCTAAAAATAGAGGCTTTCACTGCTTCAACCAGTCCTCTAAACTCTACTCATCTTTTCTAATTGTTACTCAGTACATCTCTTTTTTTTTTTTTTTTTTGCGGTACGCGGGCCTCTCACTGTTGTGGCCTCTCCCGTTGCGGAGCACAGGCTCCAGACGCGCAGGCCCAGCTGCCATGGCTCACGGGCGCAGGCGCACCACGGCATGTGGGATCCTCCCGGACCCCACGAAACCATGTCCCCTGCATCGGCAAGCAGACTCTCAACCACTGCGCCACCAGGGAAGCCCAGTACATCTCTTTAAAAACAAATTTCTTTGAAAACAATGCCACACTTCCTTTTTTTGTTTTTTAAACACCTTTATTGGAGTATAATTGCTTTACAATGGTGTGTTAATTTCTGCTTTATAACAAAGTGAATCAGTTATACATATACATATGTTCGCATATCTCTTCCCTCTCTTGTCTCCCTCCCTCTCACCCTCCCTATCCCATCCCTCTAGGTGGTCACAAAGCACCGGGCTGATCTCCCTGTGCTATGCGGCTGCTTTCCACTAGCTATCTATTTTACGTTTGGTATGTCCATGCCACTCTCTCACCTTGTCACAGCTTACCCTTCCCCCTCCCCATATCCTCAAGTCCATTCTCTAGTAGGTCTCTGTCTTTATTCTCTTCTTAACCCTAGGTTCTTCATGACCTTTTTTTTTTTTTCTTACATTGCATATATATGTGTTAGCATACGGTATTTGTTTTTCTCTTTCTGACTTACTTCACTCTGTAAAATGAAGTAAGATGGACGCTAGGTCCATCCACCTCACTACAAATAACTCAATTTCGTTTCTTTTTATGGCTGAGTAATATTACATTGTATATATGTGCCACTTCTTCTTTATCCATTCATCCAATGATGGACATTTAGGTTGATTCCATCTCCTGGCTATTGTAAATAGAGCTGCAATGAATATTTTGGTACATGACTCTTTTTGAATTATGGTTTTCTCACGGTATACGCCCAGTAGTGGGATTGCTGGGTCGTATGGTAGTTCTATTTGTAGTTTTTTAAGGAACTTCCATACTGTTCTCCATAGTGGCTGTATCAATTTACATTCCCACCAGCAGTGCAAAAGTGCTCCCTTTTCTCCATGCCCTCTCCAGCATTAATTGTTTCTAGATTTTTTGATGATGGCCATTCTGACCAGTGTGAAATGATATCTCATTGTAGTTTTGACTTGCATTTCTCTAATGATTAATTATGTAGAGAATTCTTTCATGTGTTTGTTGGCAGTCCGTATATCTTCTTTGGAGAACTGTCTGTTTAGGTCTTCTGCCCATTTTTGGATTGGGTTCTTTGTTTTTTTGTTATTGAGCTGCATGAGCTGTTTGTAAATTTTGGAGATTAATCCTTTGTCAGTTGCTTCATTTGCAAATATTTTCTCCCATTCTGAGGGTTCTCTTTTCGCCTTGCTTCCTTTGCTGTGCAAAAGCTTTGAAGTATCATTAGGTCCCATTTGTTTATTTTTGGTTTTATTTCCATTTCTATAGGAGGTGGGTCAAAAAGAATCTTGCTGTGATTTATGTCATAGAGTGTTCTGCCTGTTTTCCTCTAAGAGTTTTATAGTTTCTGGCCTTACATTTAGGTCTTTAATCCATTTTGAGCTTATTGATGTGTATGATGTTAGGGAGTGTTCTAATCTCATACTTTTACATATACCTGTCCAGTTTTCCCAGCACCACTTATTGAAGAGGCTGTCTTTTCTCCACTGTATATTCTTGCCTCCTTTATCAAAGATAAGGTGACCATATGTGCATGGGTTTATCTCTGGGCTTTCTATCCTGTTCCATTGATCTATATTTCTGTTTTTGTGCCAGTACCATACTGTCTTGATTACTGTAGCTTTGTAGTATAGTCTGAAGTCAGGGAGGCTGATTCCTCCAACTCCATTTTTCGTTCTCAAGATTGCTTTAGCTATTCGGGGTCTTCTGTTTTTCCATACAAATTGTGAAATTTTTTTATTCTAGTTCTGTGAAAAATACCAGTGGTACTTAGACAGGGATTCCATTGAATCTGTAGATTGCTTTGGGTAGTAGAGTCATTTTCACAATGTTGATTCTTCCAATCCAAGAACATGGTATATCTCTCCATCTGTTTGTATCATCTTTAATCTCCTTCATCAGTGTCTTATATTTTCTGCATACAGGTCTTTTGTCTCCTTAGGTATGTTTATTCCTAGATATTTTATTCTTTTTGTTGCAATGGTAAATGCGAGTGTTTTCTTAATTTCACTTTCAGTTTTTTCATCATTAGTGTGTAGGAATGCCAGAGATTTCTGTGCATTAATTTTGTATCCTGCTACTTTACCAAATTCATTGATTAGCTCTAGTAGTTTTCTGGTAGCATCTTTAGGATTCTCTATGTATAGTATCATGTCATCTGCAAACAGTGACACTTTACTTCTTCTTTTCCGATTTGGATTCCTTTTATTTCTTTTTCTTCTCTGATTGCTGTGGCTAAAACTTCCAAAACTATGTTGAATAATAGTGAGGAGAATGGGCAACCTTGTCTTGTTCCTGATCTTAGTGGAAAGGCTTTCAGTTTTTCACCATTGAGGACAATGTTGGCTGTGGGTTTGTCATATATGGCCTTTATTATGTTGAGGAAAGTTCCTTCTATGCCTACTTTCTGCAGGGTTTTTATCATAAATGGGTGTTGAATTTTGTTGAAAGCTTTCTCTGCATCTATTGAGATGATCATATGGTTTTTCTCCTTCAATTTGTTAATATGGTGTATCACGTTGATTGATTTGAGTATATTGAAGAATCCTTGCATTCCTGGAATGAACCCCACTTTATCATGGTATATGATCCTTTTAATGTGCTGTTGGGTTCTGTTTGCTAGTACTTTGTTGAGGATTTTTGCATCTATGTTCATCAGTGATATTGGCCTGTAGTTTTCTTTCTTTGTGACATCTTTGTCTGGTTTTGGTATTAGGGTGATGGTGGCCTCGTAGAGTGAGTTTGGGAGTTTTCCTCCTTCTGCTATATTTTGGAGGAGTTTGAGAAGGTTAGGTGTTAGCTCTTCTCTAAATGTTTGATAGAATTTGCCTGTGAAGCCATTTGGTCCTGGTCTTTTGTTTGTTGGAAGATTTTTAACCACAGTTTCAATTTTAGTGCTTGTGACTGGTCTGTCCATATTTTCTATTTCTTCCTGCTTCAATCTTGGCAGGTTGTCCATTTCTAACAATTTGTCCATTTCTTCCAGGTTGTCCATTTTATTGGCATAGAGTTGCTTGTAGTACTCTCTCATGATCTTTTGTATTTCTGCAGTGTCAGTTGTTACTTCTCCTTTTTCATTTCTAATTCTTTTGATTTGAATCTTCTCCCTTTTTTTCTTGATGAGTCTGGCTAATAGTTTATCAATTTTGTTTATCTTCTCAAAGAACCAGCTTTTAGTTTTATTGATCTTTGCTATCATTTCCTTCATTTCTTTTTCATTTATTTCTGATCTGATCTTTATGATTTCTTTCCTTCTGCTAACTTTGGGGTTTTTTGTTCTTCTTTCTCTAATTGCTTTAGGTGCAAGGTTAGGTTGTTTATTCGAGATGTTTCCTGTTTCTTAAGGTAGGATTGTATTGCTATAAACTTCCCTCTTAGAACTGCTTTTGCTGCATCCCATAGATTTTGAGTTGTCGTGTCTCCATTGTCATTTGTTTCTAGGTATTTTTTGATTTCCTCTTTGATTTCTTCAGTGATCACTTCGTCATTAAGTAGTGTATTGTTTAGCCTCCATGTGTTTGTATTTTTTACAGATCTTTTCCTGTAATTGATATCTAGTCTCATAGCATTTTGGTCGGAAAAGATACTTGATACAATTTCAATTTTCTTAAATTTACCAAGGCTTGATTTGTGACCCAAGATATGATCTGTGCTGGAGAATGTTCCATGAGCACTTGAGAAAAAATTGTATTCTTTTGTTTATGGATGGAATGTCCTATAAATATCAATTAAGTCCATCTTGTTTAATGTATCATTTAAAGCTTGTGTTTCCTTATTTATTTTCATTTTGGATGATCTGTCCATTGGTGAAAGTGGGGTGTTAAAGTCCCCTACTATGATTGTGTTACTGTCGATTTCCCCTTTTATGGCTGTCAGTATTTGGCTTATGTATTGAGGTGCTCCTATGTTGGGTGCATAAATATTTACAATTGTTATATCTTCTTCTTGGATCGATCCCTTGATCATTATGTAGTGTCCTTCTTTGTCCTTTGTAATAGTCTTTATTTTAAAGTCTATTTTGTCTGATATGAGAATTGCTACTCCAGCTTTCTTTTGGTTTCCATTTGCATGGAATATCTTTTTCCATCGCCTCACTTTCAGTCTGTATGTGTCCCAAGGTCTGAAGTGGGTCTCTTGTAGACAGCATATATATGGGTCATGTTTTTTTATCCTTTCAGCCAGTCTGTGTCTTTTGGTGGGAGCATTTAATCCATTTACATTTAAGGTAATTATCGATATGTATGATCCTATTCCCATTTTCTTAATTGTTTCAGGTTTCTTATTGTAGGCCTTTTCTTTCTCTTGTGTTTCTTGCCTAGAGAAGTTCCTTTTGTAAAGCTGGTTTGGTGGTGCTGAACTCTCTCAGCTTTTGCTTGTCTGTAAAGGTTTTAATTTCTCCATCAAATCTGAATGAGATCCTTGCTGGGTAGAGTAATCTTGGTTGTAGGTTTTTCTCCTTCATCACTTTAAACATGTCCTGCCACTCCCTTCTGGCTTGCAGAGCTTCTGCTAAAAGATCAGCTGTTAAACTTATGGGGATTCCCTTGTGTGTTATTCATTGTTTTTCCCTTGCTGCTTTTAATATGTTTTCTTTGTATTTAATTTATTTATTTATTTATTTATTTATTTATTTATTTTTGCGGTATGCAGGCCTCTCACTGCTGTGGCCTCTCCCATTGCAGAGCACAGGCTCCAGATGCGCAGGCTCAGCGGCCATGGCTCACGGGACCAGCCGCTCCATGGCATGTGGGATCTTCCCAGACCGGGGCACGAACCTGTGTCCCTGTATCGGCAGGCAGACTCTCAACCACTGCGCCACCAGGGAAGCCCCTGTATTTAATTTTTGACAGTTTGATTAATATGTGTCTTGGTGTGTTTCTCCTTGGATTTATCCTGTATGGGACTCCCTGTGCTTCCTGGACTTGACTAACTATTTCCTTTCTCATATAGGGAAGTTTTAAACTATAATCTCTTCAAATATTTTCTCAGTCCCTTTTCTTTTCTTCTCTTCTGGGACCCCTATAATTCGAATGTTGTTGCATTTAATGTTGTCCCAGAGGTCTGTGAGACTGTCCTCAATTCTTTTCATTCTTTTTTCTTTATTCTGCTCTGCAGTAGTTATTTCCACTATTTTATCTTCCAGGTCACTTATCCGTTCTTCTGCCTCAGTTATTCTGCTATTGATCCCTTCTAGAGTATTTTTAATTTCATTTATTGTGTTGTTCATCATTGCTTATTCATCTTTAGTTCTTCTAGGTCCTTGTTAAATGTTTCTTGCATTTTGTCTATTCTATTTCCAAGATTTTGGATCATCTTTACTATCATTATTCTGAATTCTTTTTCATGTAGACTGACTATTTTCTGTTCATTTGTTAGGTCTGATGGGTTTTTACCTTGCTCCTTCATCTGCTATGTGTTTTTCTGTCTTCTCATTTTCCTTATCTTCCTGTGTTTGGGGTCTCCTTTTTGCAGGCTGCAAGTTTGTAGTTCCCGTTGTTTTTGGTGTCTGTCCCCAGTGGCTAAAGTTGGTTCAGTGGGTTGTGTAGGCTTCCTGGTGGAGGGGACTAGTGCCTATGTTCTGGTGGATGAGGCTTCATCTTGTCTTTCTGGTGGGCAGGTCCACATCTTGTGGTGTATTTTGGGGTGTCTGTGGCCTTATGATTTTAAGCAGCCTCTCTGCTAATGGGTGGGTTGTGTTCCTGTCTTGCTAGTTGTTTGGCATAGGATGTCCAGCACTGTAGCTTGCTGGTCGTTGAGTGAAGCTGGGTCTTGGTGTTGAGATGGAGATCTCTGGGAGATTTTAGCGGTCTGCTATTACGTGGAGCTGGGAGGTCTCTTGTGTACCAGTGTCCTGAACCTGGCTCTCCCACCTCAGAGGCACAGCCCTGATGCCTGGCTGGAGCACCAAGAGCCTTTCATCCACACGGCTCAGAATAAAAGGGAGAAAAAGTAGAAAAAGAAAGAAAGAAAGAAAGGAAGGAAGGGAGAAAGAAAGAACATAAAATAAAATAAAATAAGAAAAAATAAAGTAAAGTTAAAATAAAAAATAATTATTAAGAAAAAAAATTTTTTTAAGTAAAAAACAAAACAAAATACGGACGGACAGAACCCTAGGGCAAATGGTGAAAGCAAAGCTATACAGGCAAAATCTCACACAGAAGCATACACATACACACTCAGAAAAAGAGAAAAAGGGGAAAAAGTTATATATCTTGCTCTCAAAGTTCACCTCCTCAATTTGGGATGACTCGTTGTCTATTCAGGTATTCCACAGATGCAGAGTACATCAAGTTGATTGTGGAGATTTAATCCGCTGCTCCTGAAGCTGCTCAGCTTTGGATCTGGACCCGCCTCTGCGTGTAGTTCGCCTGAGGGCGTCTGTTCTTTGCTCAGACAGGATTGGTTTAAAGGAGCAGCTGATTCGGGGGCTCTGGCTCACTTAGGCAGGGGGGAGGGAGGGGTACGGATGTGGGGCGATCCTGTGGCGGCAGAGGCCGGCGTGACGTTGCACCAGCCTGAGGTGCACCGTACATTCTCCCGGGGAAGTTGTTCCTGGATCACGGGACCCTGGCAGTGGCGTCTGCATAGGCTCCGGTGAGTGGAGGTGTGGAGAGTGACCTGTGCTCGCACACCGGCTTCTTGGTGGCGGCAGCAGCAGCCTTAGCGTCTCATACGCGTCTCTGGGGTCCGCGCTTTTAGCCGCTGCTCGCGCCCGTCTCTGGAGCTCCTTTAAGCAGCGCTCTTAATCCCCTCTCCTTGCGCGCCAGGAAACAAAGAGGGAAGAAAAAGTCTCTTGCCTCTTTGGCAGGTTCAGGCTTTTCCCCGGACTCCCTTCCGGCTAGCCGTGGCGCACTAGCCCCTTCAGGCTGTGTTCACGCCGCCAGCCCCAGTCCTCTCCCTGGGATCCGACCGAAGCCCAAGCCTCAGCTCCCAGCCCCTGCCCGTCCCGGTGGGTGAGCAGACAAGCCTCTCAGGCTGGTGAGTGCCGGTCGGAACCGATCCTCTATGTGGGAATCTCTCCGCTTTGCCCTCCACACCCTGTTGCTGCGCTCTCCTACGCGGCTCCTAAGCTTCCCCCTCCGCCACCCGCAGTCTCCGCCCGCGAAGGGGCTTCCTAGTATGTGGAAACCTTTCCTCCTTCACGGCTCCCTCCCACTGGTGCAGGTACCATCCCTATTCTTTTGTCTGTGTTTTTTCTTTTGCCCTACCCAGGTACGTGGGGAGTTTCTTGCCTCTTGAGAGTCTGAGGTCTTCTGCCAGCGTTCAGCAGGTGTTCTATAGAAGCAGTTCCACATGTAGATGTATTTCTGATGAATTTGTGGGGAGGAAGGTGATCTCCGCGTCTTACTCTTCCGCCATCTTTCTCAACTCCCACACTTTCTTAATTTAGAAACTTAACATCCTCAAGAAATGCATCAGACCTTTAAAATTTAGAAAAAAAAATATTACTACAAAAGTGCTCTGGGAGTTAAACTATTACAGCAAAACTCTTTTGGCTTATTCCCACATAGTAAGCGATGTGTAGTAAGCTGCTACATATCCTGGCTGTGCTATTATTATCCTGATTCCCCAAGGGAAATCTTAAGTGTCTTAGATTCTTAAATGAGGGGGAAAAAACCTAAGTCTGTATGCTACTTCAAATAAGTAGAAATAATTATGAGGCTTCTCTGACCAGACATAATTGTTGCCTTGGAGAATAAAGCAAGGCCCCTTGCAACGGCCATTAGTAATGACACTGATATAATTACTATTTGAAAAAAAAAAATGTATCTGCCCAGAAAAATCAATTATAAACCACCAAATGTTCCTTGTACTCTTCAGAGAGGTTCTGTGCTTACTGTCTCTCATGACCTCTCCATTAAGAGACTAGCTGGCTATACTCCTGATGGTTTTCTTCAGTTATTTAGAAGGGATTTTTTTTTTTTTTACATCTTTATTGGAGTATAATTGCTTTACAATGATGTGTTAGTTTCTGCTGTATAACAAAGTGAATCAGCTATATATATACATATGTTCCCATATCTCTTCCCTCTTGTGTCTCCCTCCCTCCCACCCTCTGAATCCCACCCCTCCAGGCGGTCACAAAGCACTGAGCTGATCTCCCTGTGCTATGCGGCTGCTTCCCACTAGCTATCTACCTTACGTTTGGTAGTGTATATATGTCCATGCCTCTCTCGTGCTTTGGGTTTCTAAGCTTTTGTATTTCATATTAAAATGGCCTGCAGAGAATTTCCTCATTGTCTTTCTTTCAGAACAGAAGGGTCACTCTGGGGAAAACAGAGTAATCCAGGTGGCTTTGCTCTAAAAACATAACTTAGAAGCCTCTCCAGTTAGCACTGTTTGGCATGCAAACGTTGAATCTCATAAAATGAAGCAAACTATGTATGATGATGTTGCTGTCACTGAAAAATTATGGGAAAAAATAGTTAAAATAGTCATTAGGAGTAGTTATCTGTAATCTAAGGCAAGGCGAAGCTGATTTGAGCATCTGCATTCATCAACTTTTTTGTTTTTAAACTTATCACATTCTGCTTCTCTTAATATTAGTGCATGTGTCCAATTATAATCATCCAATATTAATTAGTCTTCAGATGTGAGTGGTGTTTTGTAATTCTATCTTATCTTTTCCTTTGATACCTTGAAGCTCATAAAATTTTCTAGACAAAAATACACCTGAAGGCAAAATTGAAATGAAGACAAACTGTATAAAATGGTATAAAATATCCCAAACATGATACATGTTAAGGTTAGGATATGAATTTGTGAAAGGGTCAAAACAAACTTAAACTGGTCCTATGTAATGGTTACCAACTTGATCATGTGTATATCCTTAGATTAAAAAATTCTCCTGGGTTTTTAACAAAGTCTGTAGACAGGAAGTATTTTTCTTGGTTTTATTAGAGGAACTTATTAAGGAAGTAGTCTTCGAATTGAATGAAATCTAGGTCTTATAGGAAATTCATTTAAGGATTTATTTGGATCAGACCGCAAAATGGACATTACAAACACATTCATGTGCAATCTCTGATTTCTATCCCTTTATTAAATTAGATGATCAGTAAGAAGTGTCTACAATACATTATCTAAGCCCCTTGAAAAAAATTTCTCCAGTCAGTTGAAATTCAATAATATGCCTGTATTCTGCCTTCAAAAACATCAGTTGAAGGTATTATCTACTGATTTATTCGATAGCCTTTATTTTAAAAAGCACTTGTGTTCTCCTACTTGAGTATTGTTTGAGGAAAAATTTGATTTTCTAATTTTAGTATTATATAGTTTATTGTCAAAAATAAAATATATTTCTCAGTTTTACTTAATTACCAGACATTCTGAACCCAGTTTTTGGTCTAGTACTGTAATCTGTGGAAGACAGAAATCTAAAATACCTACTCCTTTTTATTCTTACAGATGGACACTTTACCTTGTACTAATATTTTGTTTTAATACAGGAAAAAGTGAAGAACAAAGACAGGAAAGGAAAGAAGGAAATAAAATATATTAAGTACGCATTATGTACCACGTCCTGAGCTACACGTTTTTGCCACCTATCTAATAGCAAATCCAGAATTCTTTACTTTACACCATGGTGTCTCCTGAAAATTAAATCCAAGACTCTTTTACAATCTAAAGTCACATTAGAATTTAGCATTAAATGAAACTCTGTAAGAAAAATCCGTTATGGATACAACTTTAAGTAATTATAGAGATAAAGCATTTCCATTTTTGGTTTAAGGATTAGCCCAGGATGGGGAGATATTTAATATTAATGGTTGTGGCAAAATAGGAAGAGAGGAGCACTCCAAGCAAGGGACACACTTGTGTGAAAACCCAGGACAGAAAGGGAGTTCAAGAAAGTTCGCAAGTTCAAGGAAGGGACAGTTTACCGTGGCTTGAATGTAGTAAGTGAGGAAGAGGAGATGAGACTGAAACAGTGTGCAGAAGAAACCCAAGGACACCCTTCCTTTCTCCTTCCTTGCCACCCTTCCTTTCTTCCATCTTTCCCTCCTTCTTTCCTTTCTTCCCTCTTCTTTCCTTGCCTGATTCAATGAATATCTATTGAATGTCAACATGTATGATGTTTAGCACTACAGATTCATGTTAAGGATGATTAAAATTTTAAGTAGTACTTTATTATATTTGTTTAAATATGCTTAAGATATAATTAACTCTCACTAAAAATTTTTTGCCTTTTGTGATTATAGAATATCTTCATGGCTTTCATTAATACCATTTTAACTTTCAGTGACTTTTACCCAGTTCAATCCTTAAGAAACAAGTCAATTTTATAACTCTCATTCACTTATTTTTCTTTTTAAATGCTCAAATCAAGACAGGTGTTTATAAATGTCTTTCTTTAAAATGTTTACAATCATAATAACAGTACATTTGATTCATAAATTTAATTTCCCAAAATACTTAGTTTGGAATGCATCCAGAATAAAATATTACATTATTTCAGGAAATGTATGCTATGATCAAATGTATATTTAAAACAAGTATATAAACAAGTATAGTTCCCATATGTCTTTCATTGCAATTTTATTTTATTTTAAACATATATGTGAATTGCTACATGAAGAAGATTTTGCAGGGACAACAGGAATTGCAAGTTACTGCAGACCTTTCTATGACCATGCTTACCTCCCCATGCTCGGTTGTGAGTCCTCTTGAGATCATACCTGATGCATCTTTGCATCTCCAGCAACTAGTACTCTGCTGGACATAGTGTAATAATTCAATAAAATTGAGAAATAGGTGATTGGATGAATGAATGATTTGTCACTCCTAAACTTCTACTTTATTTTCTGCTATGTTTATCTTAATTGAAAAAACAGTGCTGTGTCACATAGTCTTGGTAGAAATTGGTTTATTGGGTTTTAGAATGGTGCCAGAGTAGGCATTCTGAAAGGTTCTTTCTTTGCAAAATAAGTAGGTATGGGTAAGGCATACTGTTGATGGTAATTTTGGTCTCACAAAACTAAAATAAAATTTCAAGGACTCCCCTTTCCTATCAAAAAAAAAAAAAAAAAGAGAATGGAGGAGAAACACAGATGTCATTCTGGTACAGTGGAGTTTCTCTGAGAGTAGATCTCTCAGTGCTCTGAAAGCATCGTTGTCAGGGTCAGAGTATTGGACCACCAGCTAAAAAGGGGAACTGATCCTGGGTCTCCGATCTTCAGCCAAGTAGCTCAAAGAAAATTGAAGTGGTACCATCTTAGCAGCAGCCTCTGGCTACTTGCAGATGTACAAATAAATTCTTTCTAGAGAAAATCTTTTGAAATTTAGGACCCAAAGACACTACAGACTGTGATCGGGCAATAAGATCACAATCAAAGAACACGAAGCACAGGAAAAAGCAAGACATGAATGAATCAGCAGAAACAATCAGAAACAAATTTAGAATTCCAAGGACTACATATGTTAAAGAATCACACATAGAACAGCTATATATGGAATGATAAAAAAAGTAACAAATGCAATCATGAAAGTTAGACAGGGACAAGAAGAATAGGCAGATTGGGGGAAAATGGGAATTCTAAAATGAAAAAATATCATTATTTTAAGAAAAAACTCAACCAATGGATTAAAAAATCATATCGTATATTATGTATCTTTATACATATGATAATAAGAGACACAAGTAAAAGGAAAATATAAAAGAGGAATAAAAAGATGTGGGGGCTTCGCTGGTGGCGCAGTGGTTGAGAGTCCGCCTGCCGATGCAGGGGACACGGGTTCGTGCCCCGGTCTGGGAAGATCCCACATGCCGCGGAGCGGCTAGGCCCGTGAGCCATGGCCGCTGAGCCTGCGCGTCCGGAGCCTGTTGCTCCGCAACGGGAGAGGCCACAACAGTGAGAGGCCCACGTACTGCAAAAGAAAAACAAAAACAAAAACAAAACAAAACATGTGGAAGATAGAATAATAAAATCTAACATATACTGAGCTGGATTTTAAGAAAGCACAAACAGAAAGAAAGGAGAGCATGTGATACATGAATAATGGCTGTAAATTTCCTAGAACCAATTAATCCACAAAGTACATCATATCCAAAATAGGAAAAATAAGAACTCATGTTTCTAGACATGTAGAATGCATGAATTCTACAGTAGAATTGCAGAATATAAAAAATATAGAGAAAAGGCACGATTTTGAAATTAGTTAGTCATATAAAAGAGACCATTGACAAAAGAACAACAATTAGAATTAAAGCAGACTTCTTAGCACAAGAGAAAACAGAAAATTTAAGAATAATGCTCTCAAAGTTATGATAGAAAACATTTATCAACTCCAAATCATCTAGGAACAGAAGTAAAATAAAGACATTTTAGAGATAAACAAAAAGAGTTCATCACCAAAAGACCTACCATAGAGGAAATCCTACAGGATGGACTTCAGTTAGAAGAAAAATGATTCCAAAAGGATAGTATAAGAAGCAAGAAGTGAATAAATTAAATAATAAACATATACATAAATCTGAACAAACATTACCTACATAAAATAATATTTCAAGAAGAGAACTCAAATACTGGGTAAAAATAGCATTCATGAGTCAAAGAAGGAATCATAAAGGAAATTGAAGTACATCTAATTGAAAAATAATAAAAATATTACATAGCAGAAAGCACGCCATGCTGTGTAAGCAGTTCATAAATGGAAATGTATAACAACTTCTCTTATTATAAAATAATAAATTTCAAAAATGAATGAGCTAAGCATCCTACTTACAAATTTAGCAAAAGAAAAAGCCCAGGGAAAGTAGAAGGAAATAAATAATTACAAGAGCAGAAATAGGAAAATAGAAAACAAAGATACAATAGAGATCAACAAAACCAGAAGTTGAACTGATGAATTGATTATATAAACTTTAGAAAGACTGATCAAAATAAAAGAAACAAGAAACTAATAATAAGAATAATAATGGTGGTAGAATAACAAATATTGTAGGGATTGAAAAGATAGTGAGTTTACCAAGATCAACTCTATACAAATAAATGTGAAACCTTGCAATAACG